>NC_059195.1:16682700-16994888 GCF_020615455.1 Coregonus clupeaformis | reverse complement strand
CATCATTTTATGTGACGTCGGAGCTCCAGTCCGCCAACAGTAGTCACCACTCAAATCCATCGTAAATCGTGGATTTTAGTTTAATCGGCTAGTCTGTCAGAAGCTCCAGCAGCCTGAGAGCGGAGACAATGAGGCATGGAGGATTTAGACCTCCTGACAGACCTTCTCCTCCTCCTCTACCTCTTTTTCTCTCTCTCTCTCTGTCTGGGAGCACTGAGGCAGTTAGTCAGAGTGACTAAGAAACACTGCCACTGTCTTTCGGTTTTAGCTGCAATGCTATTCTTTCTTTCTTTCTTTCTCCAGAGAATGTTACTGCCTTACTGGCACATATAAATTTAAATTCAGGGTTTAAAACTGCCACCAAAACACTTGCATTTGCGACCATTTTGACTTGGTGCGACACCTATTTTTAATTGATTGGTTGGGTGCCAGTGATTTTTGTTTTTCCTGGTCACATTCGTTTTTGGTTCACAATTAGCTTTAAAAAATAAATGTTATCAAGATTTATTCAAACAGCAATGGGTATGCAACAATGGGTATGCAGACCATTCAAAAAGGTTGAATCTTTGCAATGTGAAATTCAGTCATCATGCTCTGTTTTGAATGAACATTTCTAAAGGCTTTCCTAAAAAACCTTCCCAATTAAATGTTGATTGCAAAGTAGGCCTACCTGGCAGAATTATATCACAATTTGTATCAATCGCGGGGCATTTGTTTTGGAAACTCAACCATCACATGTAGCCTATACTGTACATTGTATAGTACAAAAACACTGCTAGCCAAACACAACGGTCTCTTGCTAGGCGATCAATTGACACCCTTTTTTTATTTTTATTTTATTTTTACCTAAAAAGTGGTCTACTGATGTGGTTTAACCATTGTGGGCTTTTTGTTGTTTTTCTAAAAAAAATGTGTGATTTCTGTGAGTGAAAACCTGAAAAAAACTAAGAGAAACCGGGAAAATAAAACGGGGGAAAACTGAATTTAACAAAATATAAAATTGATTGTATAGGGCCCTACAAAGATAATGTTTTCCTCCAAACAGTCAATGTAAATATGATATTGTCAAGTTAAAATGTAATTCTTTGTGTGTGGAGGGTAGGTCATTATAGGCTACTTGCTCAGCCCATGTAGCTCAGTTGGTAGAGCATGGCGCTTGCAATGCCAGGGTTGTGGGTTCGATTCCCACGGGGGGCCAGTATGAAAAAAAAAATATGTATGTACTCACTAACTGTAAGTCGCTCTGTATAAGAGCGTCTGCTAAATGACTAAATGTATTTTTTATATTTTGTATTTAATGATGCGCGCATCATCCGCTTTCCCGGCCCAGTATTCTTTTCATTCGGGCCAGTAGCTTTCAGTTGGCACTGGCCCGGTGTGCCACTGGCAAATTTACCTGAATGTCAAGCCCTGCAAGTGCATTAATTTAAAATATGGCTAGTCATTATTAGCCTGATTCTGTATGGAATGCAGTTACATTATGGGACCCAGGTCAGGAAAATATTGGTGTGACCAAATCAAGTGCTGGTGCCATCAACTGAAAAAGTGAAAAAAGGTAGTCTAGAGCCCTGTAATTCATTGGAAATGTAGTTAAATAAATATATCGTATGTATTTCTATACTACAGTTATGGAACTTCAAAGGGAATAGACTCTTACCTGTCTTGTGCTGTTCTCTTGTCTGTTTCGCAGAGTTCCTGTCTGCAGTCAGTCTCAATAGGCTGGGATGGAGGTGTGTATGTGCAGACCTGTGGACACACCTTGCATATAGACTGCCACAAGTCCTACATGGAGTCTCTGCGGGTAAGAGAGTATCTATATGAAAGTATGGATTGACATAAGGGACATAACATTAGGCAGTCCTACCCTGTCTCTGCTTCCTGTAATAATCCAAACTGCTTTTTTTTTACCCAGAATGACCAGGTGATGCAGGGCTTCTCTGTGGATAAGGGAGAGTTCACCTGCCCACTGTGCAGACAGTTTGCTAACAGCGTGCTGCCCTGCCGCCCAGGCCGGAGCACTGAGGTGGTCAGTTGGCACATGCCCAGCAACAAGAATACCTCTGTGCTGGTGAAGGAGGTGGAGGACCTGCAGGAGCAGCTGGGACTTTTCCCAGTAAGCACCACTGTAAGGCAGAGAGATCTATACAGCTTCACCCAAGTATGTCCCTCTGACCCTGATCACTCCATCTTAACTCGCCACTAGCTGACAAATGAGACTGACACTAACGGTATTGTAGCTATTTTAGTGTTACCCCAATATGGCCTCCATTCATATTTAACCTGTCATCTCCTGCCTAACCTTTGCTGTGGTTTGTTTCCCGTACCATACCAATGATTTGCAAATGCATACCTGTGGGTCACCATTGTCAATATTACCATTGTTGACAAAATGTCAAAGTGGAGATGCTATGTAGTCACTGTGTAACCTTTCCCCTTCAGACGGAGTCCAACCTGAGTAAAGAGATGGAGTTGGTGATCAAGGACATCAAGAACACCACCCAGAGGAAGTACATGGACTATGGCAAGAACCCCGGTTCCCCTGACAACGACTTCCTCTTCATGTACTCAGTGGCCAGGTGAGGGATACCACACAGTCACTATGATATCACCACAGACTGCTCTGAGACTCTTCAAAATAATACAATTTTAGAGACTCCATTTATCAGTCATACAGATCATTCTCAATTTCCAGCTAGACTAAGGGAAAGTGCACCCTGCAAACTGGCCTGGGAGATGAGGGATAGACTGGTCACTGCAGGCTATCTTTCAGTGAGGCTGTGTTCCTGTGGCTAGTGACCCCTACACTTGCTCCAGTCAGACAGGGAGGTCCTCCTCCACTGCTCTTATTTATGCAAACCACTGACTGGTCTGGTGGCTACTGGCTGCCTGGCCTGTCTGCTCCACTCCTTTGTGCTCGTAAAGCCAGCTCCCTGCCTGACATTAGCAAAGAGAACTGCAACCTTTCCTGAGTTTAGCCTAGTTGTATTTTTGTGTTATTTTTTCCATTGAGTGCGCTTCTTTGATTGAGGAGGGCCGCTTGAAAAGGCTTTTGTACAATAACTGAAGTGTACAGTCGAAGTGTATCGAATTTTAGTCTTTGTACCTGCACCTGCTATATAGAGTATTTGAAGGGGAAGAAATGAAGTTGCTCGGTAGCTGTGAAGGTTTTCTTGATTGGCTTTATTCATACCTCTGATTGTACTGAAGTGTGGGGCTGGAGGTGTCGCTGGAAGTGCGGCTTCTAAGCGCCATTAGCAGCTTTGTCAGTTGCGGCTGCAGTAAAATGGTATTGACTCTGGTTGGTTCCACCATCCTTTGCCCTTTATTACCTCTGACTGTATGAATTTATCGCTCTGCCTCCCTTTGACTGATTTGAAGAGCTCTTTTTCTGCTGAGTGCTTATTCACAGTTTTGTTGTGCCTTGTGTTGGAGCCCAAATCTTCCTTCCTTGAACAACACGCTCCTCTGTTGTAAAATCGGGAGGTAGCAGGCGCTCTGCAGTGCTTTTATCATAACCTGAAATTGATCATGCGTTACAGGGAGTAGAGTGCAACCGTCATTTCTATTCTTTCACCAGAATGATGTGGGATGCCCTTGGTCCCTCCCAGACCTCTCCCCCTCCCCATGCCACGGTCCACTCACCCGGTTCCCTCACCCTGTGCCCTGCAGAAAGAAATCCTTGCTTCCTGTGTCTGGGTTCCTGTTGGCTTTTACAAGTTCAGTGAACAGCGCAAATTGCCTGAGGAATGGACAATTCCTCTGTCACAGGGGCGCTCTTATCAGTAGCAGCCAGATGGAGCTCGGTGCAGCTGCATTATCTATGTGAAATTGCTTTTTCTCCCAGGAAGCCTGAGTATTTGCCCCCACCTTCCCAGCCTATGGGAGGAAATGGCCAGTGGCAGGATCAAAACAACCCCAGTTCAGTCTAATTTTAGCAACACCTACTGTATCTGCTTTTAATATCAATTTATCCTGTTAAGGCTTTTCTTTATTTAATTATTTGGTGGTGAAAATTGAAATATTAAATTTCTTTGGATATACATTGGGAATTCACAGCAGAGATTATACACGGAAACTGTGGATGGAACAGCTTTTATGCTAATAGCCTAGCTTGTGCAAACCCGGAACCGTTGAAGTTCTGTAATTTATTGATACGGAATAGCTGGTACAAAACAAACACAACAACAAATGTCTGCTACATCTTTTTATAAAATGGTTAAGCCAGAAGTCTGTCACCTCACTAAAGGCATATATTGATGATAATTCTGCTAGTGATGCATTTAGGTTGCTACGAGCCCTACTGTCTTAGGTTGCTACTAGATCCCGATCAATATGGGATTTTTCTGTCTGATACCAATTAATTTTTTTAGGGAGGCAAAAGTCACATATCAGCCAATATATATATTAATTTTTTTACACATTGTGCTCCAAAGGATTAACAGATACTATAAATTATGATTTCTTAACACAATATTAAAATTAACGTTATTTAAGACCATTTTATTTGTGGATTACAGGATATCCACCAACAAGCAACTATATCCTGTATAAATATGACAGTAAATATACAACTTTTTTAGTTTACCTTCTTAGGTACAACTTAAAGATGTCTATCTATGGCAGTGGATAAGAAGTATGCAAAAGTGTTTGTGCTAAACCACCACAAGGGGTGGCTGGTTGAATGAATTAAACTTAGTCTCAAAAGTAAATCTGAAACTACAAATAAGCATTGAAATGCAGTAACATGCTGTTCGTAATGTTACAACTAGGTGTCAGCTTCAGCATTTGTCTTGTGTAGATTTACTACAGTGTTCACAACAGTCAAAGGTCATGGAAACACTTTATGGCAACCTTTGACAAGCGCAAGTTAGCTGTTCATTACGACAATGGTTTGATATAGAAACCATATGTATCTTACACTGTTATTCAATAGAAAATGTATTGGCTATACATTTAAACTGCAAATGGCATGCGCTGATGACTGATCTTTTATGCAGGCAAATTCTTGCCGCACTGGTTTTAGTCACACATTCTAATTTAGTTAGCTAACTAACCCTTAGCTACTTATCTCATCATGAATGCAAGCACATGGACTGAATGATAAATCTCTGACAACTATCTTGATTTTTGCAGATTGCATATTTCAGAAAACTAACTAAATAAGCCCACTAGCTAACATAATAGGCCCAGACAGTATAACAGTGTTATTTTTGTGTCAAGCCTAGGACGAGTATTCACTTGGGTGCCAGTCCAGTGTTCGCACAAAAGTAGCACAGATTGCTAGCTAGCTAAGCAAACTACCTTGCTTGCTACCTAGCTGCTTGCTTGGTGAAGTGTACTTTTGATTATTTACTTATTCAAATACGCTGGCTGTGGCAAGTTACTCTCTGTCAAACCACCATGCCTAATACAGTGGGGGGAAAAAGTATTTAGTCAGCCACCAATTGTGCAAGTTCTCCCACTTAAAAAGATGAGAGAGGCCTGTAATTTTCATCATAGGTACACGTCAACTATGACAGACAAATTGAGAAGAAAAAATCCAGAAAATCACATTGTAGGACTTTTTATGAATTTATTTGCAAATTATGGTGGAAAATAAGTATTTGGTCACCTACAAACAAGCAAGATTCTGGCTCTCACAGACCTGTAACTTCTTCTTTAAGAGGCTTCTCTGTCCTCCACTCGTTACCTGTATTAATGGCACCTGTTTGAACTTGTTATCAGTATAAAAGACACCTGTCCACAACCTCAAACAGTCACACTCCAAACTCCACTATGGCCAAGACCAAAGAGCTGTCAAAGGACACCAGAAACAAAATTGTAGACCTGCACCAGGCTGGGAAGACTGAATCTGCAATAGGTAAGCAGCTTGGTTTGAAGAAATCAACTGTGGGAGCAATTATTAGGAAATGGAAGACATAAAGACCACTGATAATCTCCCTCGATCTGGGGCTCCACGCAAGATCTCACCCCTTGGGGTCAAAATGATCACAAGAACGGTGAGCAAAAAATCCCAGAACCACACGGGGGGACCTAATGAATGACCTGCAGAGAGCTGGGACCAAAGTAACAAAGCCTACCATCAGTAACACACTACGCCACCAGGGACTCAAATCCTGCAGTGCCAGACGTGTCCCCCTGCTTAAGCCAGTACATGTCCAGGCCCGTCTGAAGTTTGCTAGAGTGCATTTGGATGATCCAGAAGAGGATTGGGAGAATGTCATATGGTCAGATGAAACCAAAATAGAACTTTTTGGTAAAAACTCAACTCGTCATGTTTGGAGGACAAAGAATGCTGAGTTGTATCCAAAGAACACCATACCTACTGTGAAGCATGGTGGTGGAAACATCATGCTTTGGGGCTGTTTTTCTGCAAAGGGACCAGGACGACTGATCCGTGTAAAGGAAATAATGAATGGGGCCATGTATCGTGAGATTTTGAGTGAAAACCTACATCCATCAGCAAGGGCATTGAAGATGAAACGTGGCTGGGTCTTTCAGCATGACAATGATCCCAAACACACCGCCCGGGCAACAAAGGAGTGGCTTCGTAAGAAGCATTTCAAGGTCCTGGAGTGGCCTAGCCAGTCTCCAGATCTCAACCCCATAGAAAATCTTTGGAGGGAGTTGAAAGTCCGTGTTGGCCAGCGACAGCCCCAAAACGTCACTGCTCTAGAGGAGATCTGCATGGAGGAATGGGCCAAAATACCAGCAACAGTGTGAAAACCTTGTGAAGACTTACAGAAAACGTTTGACCTGTGTCATTGCCAACAAAGGGTATATAACAAATTATTGAGAAACTTTTGTTATTGACCAAATACTTATGTTCCACCATAATTTGCAAATAAATTCATTAAAAATCCTACAATGTGATTTTCTGGATTTTTTGTTTCTCATTTGTTGATAGTTGACGTGTACCTATGATGAAAATTACAGGCCTCTCTCATCTTTTTAAGTGGGACAACTTGCACAATTGGTGGCTGACTAAATACTTTTCCCCCACTGTATCTATCACGTTGTAAACTAGCCCAGGGCTGAATGATGTTCCCTCTTCAGGCAACCATTAAACTTTTTTTTTTTAAATGACATCAAATTAGCAGACGTATTTGTTTATTCTATGTATATAATATCAGCGCTTTATCTGTGGGATAAAGACCGATACAAATATTTATGTGAAAGGCTAATATCATCCGCTAAGATCGGGCAACCGATTTAATCGGTCGGGCTGGAGTGGCTACTGCTATAGCAGGTAAATGACAAGAAGGAATGTTAATAATCCACTGTTTTGTCCTGTTTCTGAATGGGTAAAAACTCAGTCAGACTGCCTGAGCTCACAGTGGCTGTGCAAATGCCTGAATCTTCCTCTTGTCCTTCTAAGCCATTTTTTTAACCAGTTGACAGTATGGCGTGTGTGTGCTTAGTAATGGTTGTGTTTCCTCAGGACAAACCTGGAGCTGGAGCTGGTGCACCGTGGAGGGAACCTGTGTTCTGGAGGAGCCAGTGGTGCAGCCAAGCGCTCCTGTCTCAGTGAGTACACCACGCCACTCTCCTCGCCTTGCTTCCCACTAGATTAACATGAATGAACCCTCATCCATCCATCTACTCGATGCTATATGAAGTGTGTTGCCCCCTACTTGAACACTTAGCTATTGTTTACATCTGAAGTGTAAAGCCATTGACCCATGTTTCATATCATCACATAAAAAAATATAAAAAATATAAATTATTAAAGACCAGGAGCATTGTGTATTTTAGTCTGTTTACTTTGTTATTTTATGATGAGGTTCATTGGTATTTAGGCTGACTATTACGGTGACTTGTGGGTGGTGGGACGGCTTGTCCCATCGACCTTTGTGTAATGAAGTGTCAGAGTTGAGATTGGATTGATGCGTGTAACCATTGGACCATTTGTAAAGATTGTCGATTAGCAGGGAAGGAAAGATGCTATCCCAGGTGAGCTGTTGCCGTCACGTTTTCTGGGCATGGGTCAGGTGCTGTTATAGTTGATTGTGTGGCAACGGCGGCCCGCTCCGGCGGGACTGGGAATAAAGACTGCGTGATGATGCTGTCCTGAGCTGTGACTGGGCCCACTGACAATAATGCCAAAGAAAAAGCCTCAGATAATGGTAGTCAATGGGAAGACGAAGCACACTTATGCTCAAAGAGATGCAGACCATGAAAGGTTTGATTTTGGATGGACGACTCACTTTTAGATCCCCAAGATGTTTCTCCTTTATTGTACTTTCTGTCATTTGAATTTGACCTTCAACCTTTAATGTGTTAAAACATTACGTTCTCCTACTCAGAGCTGAGCCTGTGGAGTTAGTCTGTTTAGTGGTGATGTATTTTAGCTGCTCGCTGCACTAGTGAGAGGCCTGTCATCCTTGAGTGGGGCCAAAGACATTTCACACTAGAGGACTGCCATTTTCTGAGCTACATTAACTTGTGTCGCTCCGCTTGCGGACAAGTTGCAATACATTAGTGTTCCGTCTTCGAAGGGAATGGGATATGGAGGGAAACTGGGGACATCCGATAACTGCTATAACCCAAGGGGATTCCTAAGCCCATATCCCACAAGGCACTTATATCGTTTAGCTCATGAGGATGTCATGGGCTGGAGAGGGGAGCAGGCAATCCCTCGTGTTAAATCAACTGTGGAGAGTACACCCTTCAAATGGCTCGCATCTAGTTTATCAGCCAAAGGGAAGGTTTTGAATTAGGCCAGTCTACTGATGTAGCCTGCACAGAGAAGACAGCCTTGAACGTCCAATACAATACTGTTATGGTAGGTGTCGGCCTATCACGATGAGATGTGCCCATGGGAATTGATCATTTCAAAAGTGTTTGTCCACTGGGGGGGGGGGTAAAAGTAATCTATGTCCACCATAGGTCACACAGGCATTACTAATCTATATCAGAGGGTTGGTGGGGGTAAAGATCATGGAAAATAGCATGAGCTTTGATAGAAGACAGGGCCAGAACAATATCTGAAGGCAAACTGAAGGCATCTCTATTGGTGTTGTCAGACCGTGTGGCTGTGGGGGGAGTAGAGCAGGGCAGCAGGCTGAGCGGGTGGCATGCACTTACCAGGCAGATGGAAGAGGTGGTAGCCATGTGAGCAGCAATTGAAGCCTGGTTCCCTGCCAGCTTGAAGGGCATTGGCTGGCGTTCCTTCCGCCACAGTGTCACTCCTCACATGTCCTCCTCTAGTGGAGGGACTCTAACCCCATCTGACAGAAGGAGGGATGAATCGGAGTCACTCACCTCCCTCAGCCTCTGGTTTGTATTCTGCTGCTGTCGTCATGTTTCAACTGTAGAGGGCAGTGTTGCTCTAGTTTGACAGCCAAGTAGACAAACTCACCTGAAAATCCATATTGCAGCAGTGGAATTCAATGTTTTGCTGCATTACAGCTGTCATAACTCTCTGGAAAGAAATTGTCAAATATTGAGCTACATGTCTGTTGTTGACAAGGTTGCATGTTAAAAAAAACAGTCAATTATTTGTGACCACTTGGTTGTTCTGGGTGAAAGAGAAAGTAGCCTACACCAGAGCAGGTGGTATATAGAGCTTGCCAGCTTGTAATCCAAAAAAATGGAAATGGGTTACCTCTGGTTTGTTCAGCCATTCCTATGGGGAAACTGAATGGGGTTTTGGGATAAACTTAGAAAATTAGGTTAACACGGGCTTAGGAGATCTTATACATTTTGTTCTATGAGATACAGTATGTCGGTTAACATGACCTTTGTGAATTATGAAACCTTTATGTGCTTTTTTTGATTATATAAATGCTTCAAAATTCACAATTATAATAATAATATAATATGCCATTTAGCAGACGCTTTTATCCAAAGCGACTTACAGTCATGCGTGCATACATTTTTGTGTATGGGTGGTCCCGGGGATCGAACCCCATTATCTCAATAAGATCTTCTAAGCCTGTGTGTACCACAGGCCTTATTTTCGGCATTTATCCAAAAACTCCATTCATTTTCACATAGGCTTTGTCCAATGAACCACTGTGGAGTTAGTGCCTACAAAAAGACTCCATTACTATTGCTACTATCCCTTTCAGGTACAAATGTAAAAGGTGATTTTCGGATTTCAAATACACTTTTAACTATGGCCCCAATGGGCCATTGTATGAGTCCATTATAAGGAGAAGTAGGTTAGTTTGTTATTTGGGCTAATAAGATTTACATTTACATTTACATTTTTGTCATTTAGCAGACGCTCTTATCCAGAGCGACTTTCAGTTAGTGAGTGCATACATTATTATTTTAATTGTTTCATACTGGCGCCCCGTGGGAATCAAACCCACAACCCTGGCGTTGCAAACGCCATGCTCTACCAACTGAGCTACATCCCTGCCGGCCATTCCCTCCCCTACCCTGGACGACGCTGGGCCAATTGTGCACCGCCCCATGGGTCTCCCGGTCGCGGCCGGCTACGACAGAGCCTGGATTCGAACCAGGATCTCTAGTGGCACAGCTAGCACTGTGATGCAGTGCCTTAGACCACTGCGCCACTCGGGAGAAGAGGAGGACACTGTGATAAGGAGGTGATAAGTTTTAGTGTGTGCGTGCACAAGTGTGAGAAAGGTGGGGCGCTCTTCATGTTCCATTAGCTCCAGTGAACAGGTGGGACTCCTGACCAGAGGATAGCTGGGAGCAGAGTAGTGCAGTCTATCCATTTGGCCTGCTTTCCCCCAGCCAAACCATTACGCTCAGTGCAATCAGTTCAAGTCAACTGTATTTGTCATTTGATTCACTGATAGTGTGATAGTGGGCACTGGCCTACTGACATGCAGGTGGACAGTTAAAGTAGCTGTCTCATTTCTGTGCCAGTGTTCTGATCTATCTGGCTGACCATTAAATCCATGTGTTTTCTCATCTGTCTTTCAGATCAGCTGTTCCACGTGCTTGCCATGCACATGCGTCTGTACAGCATTGATTCTGCATACAACCCCTGGACCAGGTTGACCCAGGTGGCTCCAAGCAGAGACGAGTGAGTGACCGCCATCCTGAAGCTACACCACACAGACATTGTAATCTACTTTGGCCTCTCCTCGTCCTGCAATCCCACTACACATACTGCTATCTTATCACAAACTCAGCCACACGCCCTGCATCAGCCACACGCACTGAACCCCTCTCCCCGAATCCTGCAGATCCACCTCAACTGACATCCCTATAACCCTCTCCTGATCCCAGTCTAGCACAGCCCCTTACACACACACACACACACACACACACACACACACACACACACACACAAGCCTGTAATCACAGTGCCACTTTCCCCTCACACTCAACACCACCACATCCTGCTGGCCCTAACTGCTTTTCCTCCAGACAGAGGAGCTACAAACAGAGAAGGTACCATGTGTGGTTGCCATAGATGCCAATAATTGCTGCATCTGGCAAATTACCGGGTGCTCCACAGAGAGCGAAACGATCCTGTCACAATCACTGCGCCGAGAAGCTACTGCCCCACACAACATCTCAGCCCTCCCCGCCCAGCGTCATCTTTCACAGCATCATAGAAACAGAGACATTTAACAAAGCAATCTCCCCTTCACGCTCTCTCCACATGGTTTGTTTGTGTTGGATCAGATGTGCTCTCGTGCGTCAATAGTTTGGCTTCCAAGGTTTACAGTCTTGAGGGCTATCAGCATCCCACTCGTATAACACTTCGCCCTATTAGATGAGCTAACGACCTCTCTCCCTCCCAAGACAGCCTTTACACCTGTTAGTATTTAACTGCTTCGAGCCAGGCAGGTGTCTCGGCGGAGCAATTTTGTGTTAAAAATACCTTGTTAGGGATTCGGAAGGCAGCTATGTCATTGACACCCTCAGGCGGCCGTGTAGCTCTGTTTAAATGGGACAGGGAATGACGATGCTCTTGCCTTCCTAGACTGTGACCTAGATATTCACTTTTTTCATATCCTTTCTCATATGTCCATTTTTGTGGATGCGTTTTACGTTTGGTTAAAGAAAAACGTTTTCAAAAGACTACATTGCTCGTTTTCAAAAGACTACATTGCTCATTGTAGTTATTGGTCATCTGGATTTGACTGAAATGTCAAATAAACATTTAGCTGTGAATGCTGTATACTGTAGGTTAGTATTTTGAATTAGAGGGAATGAAACGCAGATTGCTTGCATCAAAGGTTTTCTGTTGCATGCTAGAATTAACAGTCGAGTGCCTTAAAATGGAATGCATTATTGTGAAAGTATGACTCCTTTCAGTCGAAATCCCCGGAGGCCTCCTTAAGGTAGGTTGGAGGCTTTCTCTATGGGCAGCCAGAAGAAAACAAGCCATTTTAAATTGAGACGGCGACAACAATGTAGACTGTGGCTCCAGCTGCATTATAGAAGTGGGTCACGGGATATAAGGAAATATGCTTTGCATTCCCCCACTGCATTAAAGTGGAGGGCTCCAAGAGGGCAGTTAGAAAGTGTCATTGTTTTAAGCAACATTTTTAAGTGCAGCGGATATATTCAAGGCTTTGCTCTTGGCTCTGAGAAGATAAAAAGGCAATAGGATATGTATAGTGTGTACATAACCATAACCTTGCTCCAGTTATGGTTTCTCTAACATGCCCCTACCAATGCCAAGTTATTGGGAATAATCAGGGGTTGAAATGGCCAGAATTGATTTTGAGAAATTTGTGTCAACCTTTTAAACAGGATCATTTTGATTTGCATTCTAACCATTCAACGTTATAAATGAGGACTTCTCCACATACGTTCTGCATCGCAATACAAGTATTGAGGAAGGATCTCCATCTCTCTAAGGACAAGCAACTTTTTTTTAAATAATTCATAGTGGGGATCGAACTTGATCATAATAAATTAATTTTAGAGCCCAAAACAACAGTACATTTTTTGGGGGGTTTGGCCGTTCTGGTGATCGTAATTTACCTAGGCTTTCTAGGGCAGACCAGGGCTTTTGGCACCGGTAGGTTACTACACAGTAGCTGACCAGCAGAGCTCGTGACTTCACGCTCTAGACCAGACACAGGATCCACCCGGGCCACAATCATATTCAAATTGAATGTACGTTCCCCCTCAATTCATTCCTGGAACGGGCTTCCGGTGTGTTCTGGCCCCTTTCCACCCCTGCGAATAATAAGACCTTTATGGGTACTTACTGTTTCTTGTTTAACTGCATACTTTACTCTTAACTCTGTCTTAATGAGCGTGCTGTATGTTTTTCAACATGTCTTAAAAAGCCTTACTTTGTGCTTGTATTGATAAAAGGTGACGTGTGTTGTTCCCTACAGCTGCCTGGACGACGAGAGGCCAGAAGTACCCATGCTGTTCAGAGACTGCCCATCTCTGCTGATCATCTTTGTGTTGACCATGCCACAGCCGCTATGCAAAGGTGCTGTCACTGTCCTTACTATGCTGACTGTGTTTTCCCTATCAGTCCAAAGGGATGGGAGGGAAAGGTGAGTTAATGAGGCCACAGAGGGAGGTTTCTCAGTGGCTGGGTCAGAACGACAAACCATTATCAGTCCTAATCATGACTGAATGTTCCCCCGTTCCCTTTGTATTTGGCTGTGAGGAGCAGAATGACATAGCCCTGTTTATGGAGGCTGTGCACCCTTCACATGCCCTTCATCTCCAGCTGAACGCTGCCTGTTTGAGCGCCTCCAGGCTCAGCCCCATGCCCGAGGGGAGGGCCACCACATTGGAGGCCAAATTGAAGCAATCATAGGCCTACTTAATGGGTGCCATGCCACACAAAGCTGATCATTTCAGTGATGACTGAACTGACTGAACCCATGGACACTGAGGCGGTGTGAGGCCTGAAGATCTCTCCTAGCATCACAACGGGAGGAATGTAAATAGATCATCAACTCTGTTAAACCTATATACAATACAATGCAGTTGTACATGGCGAGTTATAAAGAGCCATTGGTTATCTGTGAGGGGATATGTCTGTGACAGGTTTTTTTCTCAAACGAAAGCTATTTCACAGCTTTAAGAGCTCTCAGCCCTATTGACTGAATAACACCTCCTTACATTGCCCTTCAGAGTCTGCTGGGGAAAACGGCACTCAATGTCTTATTAGCTTTTAGATGGACTTTGTATCTTTTTCAATTCCCCATTGATTAAGCCAAAATAAGCATTACGGCCCTCATTGTGAGATGGAGAATTGATTGTAACACATCACGATGAGAGATGGGCGTGAATTAAGTATTTTATTGAAGTCGGGGCATGGTGGTCAGGACATGCCTGGGTTTTTGTCACATTTAGAGTGGATAGGTGGAAGGGGCGTGGAGTTCCTAACAGCCTGTGTGTCCTTCATGGCAGTAAAGGTGTTGTCTTGTTAATGTGCCGACGCAACACAATGGCCAGCACAGTGGACCTGTCACCACCACCACTCTCCTGAGGAGGGCAAATAATGGCGCTCATTGTATTTCTGTCACTTCAAATCCAACACCTACTTCCACCTGCTAATTACCAGTCTATTTGATGAGCCTTTATAAACACAGGAGGGAGAGAGCCATTCCGCTGGAGACCAAACCCAACCCAACCTATTGACTTGTCTTCTAGCACAATAAAAAGGGTGTCAACCTCTTTGTAGGCACCCTGATTGTCCAGCTCTTACAGGGCATTTTAGGCCTCTCTTAAGTCATTCCTTTATTACGGTTGATCATAAATGAAACTGCTTTCTATTTAACAAGCTGTTCTAAATAGTAATTGGGAAGAGATCATGTATTTCTGTATCAAGTATAAATGTATTGTTCCACTCAGTAAGTGGTCTATGTAGATAACACATCTTGGCTGTTGTGAATTCCTATTTTGGCTGATTGCTAGGATGCTCTATTCACATCCATAATTGTAAAAATGCAAATGAAGGGCAGTATTTGCATATTCTCCTAAGTCAATTTTAGTTGCCATCATATTCCTGTTTTTATGATAAACAGATTTTCATCCATATGTGGTTATTCCAATGAGAATGGCAACAACTTAATTATAAATCCGTTATAATTCTCAAATCAATGGAACAGTCGGCCTTGTGTCTGACCAAGAATATGTAGTGCAAGTATTCCAACACTATATTTGTTCCTCCAATGTTAGTGCACCTAACCTGGGTCTGTGCATCTCCTCTCACTGTCCCTGTAGAACACTTCATCTGTCTGGTGAAGATGCTGTACAACCTGCAGTACACCCAGGCCCTGGCTGCTCTCTCAGCCAAGTTCAGCCCCGAGGAGAGGCAGGCCTGGAGCACGTCTGGAGCTCTCAAGAAGGTAATGGAGATAACACCCTCCTCGCCGTACTGCTGCCTTGTGCTCTACCAAGTTAAAGGGCCCCTATGTTGTGAAGCCAGTGCATCTAATCTATACTTTATACTTGTTATCCCCTGGACCTTTTTACATCCGTGGCAAATGAATGTGTGAATCAAAATGCAAATTAAGATTAAGCCCTGGCTGAGTTCCGTTAAGCAGTTTGGGCTGTAGATATATCGATCATCATTATCAAGGAGAGAGTGATTACCGGAGATGTGTGGCATTAATTGGCTATTCATCTTCAGTCTATTAAATCTGTATTAGCGAGTGGTTGGCTGGAATGCAAAATGCCTCCCCTTTAGGGTGTTTTCTATCTATCTTCCCCCACAATGCAGCACCCGCTCACGAGCTGTCATTAAGACGGCTTGGAAATCCTCATTGTTAACACAGGCCATATTTGGAAGGATGTCATTGTATTTAAATTGCTGTAGATAAAAAGACCGTCTCAACCGAGATCCCGAGTCCAGAGGAAGGAAATCCAAAGACATGAAATTCCTCCCGCTATAAATCTATGACAGAGAACGCCAGGCTAGATAAGACTGGCTGCTGTTTTACATTCTCCCACCGTTAACTTGATAAATGCTAGCAGCTTTACGCCATATAGAATATTAGTCAAACCAGTTTAATTTTATCAGAACACACATCTGGTAATTTCTTGGTGCTTATCAACGGTCAAATATTTTATTGCATGAAAATAATTATTGTTCTCTGCTTATTCTGCATAAGTTATTATTATATGATAAAGTGCACATTTGAAGGGAGGTACAGGAGTTGGAGACACTGCAGCACACTTGACAATGGACTGCTTGAATATCATATGAAGCTGTTCGAGTGGCATGAGACTCCTAAGAGCCTAATTGTTTCAAACTACTGTCATACTATAGTATTGTGTACTCTCAATGTGTCACCTCTCCACTACTTTTGGACTTCCACAGAATGCTTTCAATGCCGAGAAGTCCTATGAAGCTCTTCTCAGCCATGTCATCACTGAGCTGTCCAAGGTGAAGACTGTGTATGATGTGAACACCGAAGAGCCATCCATGGTAAACCATATCAAGTTTCGTAAAAAGATAATGAACAATTTCATGTTTCAAACAAAGCTGCCAAACTCCCAGTACCTGGCTAGCTCCATCTCTCTTGGTTTTATTATATTTTACATGATAAATTGCCCATTTAACACTTTGATATCTGTGCTCTCTCTGAAGGAGATCTATATCACCCCATTATCTGTTGAGAGGTTATTGATGAGGCATTACTCCTGCGCTTCCTTCCCCAGCTGAGCACAAGTGTGTGGTCCCCACAGTCCATAGAGTACAGCCTCCAGCAGTTCTGTCTGCCCTACCTCCGCCTCTCCTGTCTCCTGCAGCACCACCTTTATGGGGACAACCTGTCAGGCTGCCCAGTACGGTTACTGTTATGGCTACTGTTCCGCACCTCACCATCTCTCTGCCTGCCTCTGTCTGTCTGTCTGTCTGTCTGTCTGTGCCGTAGCTGCTCCAACCCCATGGCTTGAACTCATACTGACCATTTCTTCTATTTCAGGAGGAAGAAGAGTTCTCAGGCCTGGCCGGCTGTCTAGGGCTCCTTGCCCCAGCCCCTCAACCATCCAACCCCATGTACAGTGCCTCATGTCTGGACTGGACGGTCAGCGCTTTCAACCTGATGACTCAATGGTGCTCGGAGGTCACAGGGCTCTCCGACACTCATGCAGAGAAATCAATGGTAGGTTTGAGGCTGAGCACTTCCCTCCACCAATCGTTCTCCAGTATAACGTCTCCAACGCACCAATGGTGGTGTCATTCTTTTTCACTATGTTTTTTTTGTACAATTGACACAATGTTTTAGCCATGGTGCTGAATATAGCCCCTCTTCACCTCTGAGAGTGATGGATTTTCACACCCTACCTTTGTCATTCAGCACTGGCCTTTTCTGCCATACATCACACAATGAAACCTCCCATCGCTTCACACTGCCATTTTGGATGGTTTCCACATACCTTTCAACTGTGGACATTATTTATTGTTGCACCCTGGAGCTGAAGGGCATACAGAAATTGTTGCATATAGGAACTCTTAAGGATTTATTCAGTAGAAGGCTTAAAACAGACAGTAGCAAGTGGAGAGACACAATGCCCAAACTGAAAGGGATGTACAGTAACCTCTGTGTTTCTTGGGGTGATGCTTAGAGGAGCAGGAAAAAAATTGCTGTCGTATTTTCTTCAATGTCTAAAGGCTGCTGAGCCGGGCCGATGAGTCCGCTTATTAAGAGTCTATTGACAGGAGATTAGAGAGCGAGCAGAAGAGCACATGGTTAATTTAAAGGGACTTCAGATTCAGCTCTTGAGAGATTGGATTGGCTTTCTTAAGTTATGGGCAGCTGAAGTTTAGGCCTACCATGGACACAGCACAATAGTGAGCTAAATAAAGCCCCAGCTCCCATTGTCTAAAAAGCCTGCACTATGCGGTCCAAGCTGTTACAAAGGATTGCCTAGGGCACAAAGTTGGGGTTCAAAATTGGAATAATGTTGTGACTGACATGGTACATTTCTCCATCCAGACCTTGCTTGTCCAGGATCTGCAATGGGCATCCCCCCACCTCCTCCACTTACCTGACAATTACAACACCATCTTCCAGTACTACCACAAGAAGGCCTGCACTGCCTGCAAAAAAGTGCCAAAGGACCCAGCGCTTTGCCTCGTCTGTGGCACCTTTGTCTGCCTCAAAGGGCTGTGCTGCAAGCAGCAGGGGATCTGTGAATGTGTTTGGGTGAGTGGCCCTGCTTTTTCAAAGTCCATGTTAGAATATATCTGAAAAAAACAGCATGATTTTATACTGTCTTTACAAATAATTTTTGTGGGTTATTGATGGGTATTATTACTCTATTGTGCAAAATAAGAACGTGCATGCTTAGGTGGCGCTGCTGTGTACAGATGACTGTGATTTGGTGAAGAGATTGTTTGTGTCTGTCTTTAGCACTCTCAACACTGTGGCGCCGCAACAGGCATCTTCCTATTGATCAACGCCTCGGTCATCATCATCATTCGAGGGCACCGCTTCTGCCTGTGGGGCTCCGTTTACCTGGATGCCCATGGAGAGGAGGACCGCGATCTACGGTACGAATACACTCCATACACACTTAGCATTACACTTCAGTTTCATATATCACACAATCATCTTGTCAGGTTCTCACTAGAATGGTTGATGTGGGGGGACTATGCTGAAAACTGTAAGAAAACAACATTGTTTGAAATCACATTTTCTATTCCGTTTCCTACAGCCGTGGAAAGCCCCTGTTTCTATGTGTGGAGAGGTATAAAGTGCTGGAGCAACAGTGGGTCTCGCACACCTTCGATCACATCAACAAGCGCTGGGGGCCTCACTACAATGGACTGTAAGGTCACCTGAACCCACACCCTGGTGGGAAAGAATCTCTTTGGTTTATGTGTCTGCCTCTGTAAAACATATGGGAATCTTATCATGTGATATAAACAAACATGCAGTGAGGGTGTTACTGCCACAGCCTTGGTTTATATGAAGTTTTGTGTACAATCATGCCTAAAGACTAACAGTGTGTGTTTTTAAGTGATTTACTGTGTTGATTTAAATGGGTCGAATGAACAACTTTGCCCTTGTAACAGATTGGTTATGAAGAGGTTTTTAAGCCAGAAATATTGTTTTTTTCCCAGCTCAAAATACTCATATTCTGGTGAGTATTTGTACACTGATTGGCTAACAGTATAAGTTCGAACTACTGGATATTTCTTAGATATACAAACAGACAAATGTGCCCCTGGTAAGGTTAATGATAATCATCTTTGTCACAATGTATGAGTTGGTGCATATCCCTAATTTTTCCGACTTTGTACTGCTGGCATGGGTTTAAAGCTCTTGATAAGTATAGCAATGTTATTGCAAATTGTTTGCTCGGTGTGTTTGTTGGGACATTATGGTAGGCGACAAGTCCACTCATCAACACAGTTTATTGCAGTCAAGCAAAGGCTATTTTTTACAGTCTAGTTGCAATTCATCCTCAGGTATTTTTTTAGCTGTAGTTTAGAATACAACGTTTTTAATACTTAAATAAATGCTGCTGCTCATTGTTCAAATAAGTAATTTTACCTTTTTGTTAAGATTTTTATTTTCTAAGAAATGTGAAGGCTTTACGTTTATGGTAGATGACTGGCAACCAGTTGTTTCCAGCTCACTGCAAGGTTGAGGGAGACACATGGTCGTCATCTCTATTGGTCTTTGCAGTCCTGCCTTCACTAAGCCTCTGGCCAGGTCCCTGAGGAAACTCAATGCTCACTCACCAGTCTGGCCACTGTAGAGTACACATAAAAGACTGGTGCGGAGTATCTGTCTACAGTAATTGGCATGCTCTTTTTCCAAGACCTCCATTGCTCAGAATCATTTCAAGTGCATTGGGATTTTGCTATAGTTTAGTTGAAATGTTTGAAATTGGTGACTCAAAATGCATAGAAGTTATTCTACTGATATGGCATTCTGTAAGGGAATGGGTATAGTTTCATCCTTTTGTGCTGATGAAGACTTTTGCAGTTTTAGATAGTACAGTTGAATATTTTTTTGTTAGGACTTGGGAAATAATGTTTTGGCCTTTCACATTTCCTTTTAGTTGCTCTGTAAAGTTAGAGTAAATGTATTGGGAAATGTATATGGGCGCATAATGCAAGACCCTATCTTTGAATAACTAAAGGTAAAGACGAGTAATTGGGAAATTGATGAAGATAGCGTTTGGTCTCTTCAAAATGTTATCTTTGTGAAACTCCATAAGATGTAATTTAGTTGGTTTTGAGAAGTGTAATAGTGTTAACTTTAACGTAACAAATTGATGTCATTCACCTAATCCACACTCGTGGTACAATATATTGTTTTCTATACTGTCAAATAACCAATCAGTTTATTTGCTTTTGGTTGCCAAAAGTTAGAAATAAAGTAGCTATATTTATAAGGAAGACTATTTCCCCTATGCCTAAGTTTCTCAAAGTTTAAATTAAGATATTTTCTTGGGTCATGGATGCATTCCAACATTAGACGTCGGACTTCAATACCCATAATATACAATGGTCATGACGTTGTTTTAATCACACTTTTTGAGTTTGGTGTCTTAAATGCTTAGTTTCAATTACCATGTCTCCAACCGGAAGAGTAGATAGATACTTCTCAAATTGTACCTGAAAGAGTAGGTTACCTTTTTAGTGAAAAACAGCACATTCAAATCCCTGGGTGATTTATTCTGGTCAAATGATTTTGTGAATTGCTTGTCCACATCGTGCTCAAAGGAGGAATATTTTAGGGGGAAAAAACACTTAAATTATTTCTTCTTGAATCCAACGCATGCTGCTTATGTGTACTGTGAGTTTCCCTTCCCTCATTTTTTTGCAGTGCCCACTTTATAAAATCCAACGAGTGATGGGTGTACATGCTTATTAAAAGCTTTTTGTGTGTTCTCCTGTATGAATGAAAATAAGAAAGAATACAGTACATTACTGTAGGTGCTGATTCAGACTTTCTGAGTTGGCTCAGAAAGTGTGACTTAGACATTTATTGCAAAATGTAACATATGTGAATAAAATATAAACACACTCTGACTCATTTATCTTCATTGTCCATGCTAATGTATTTCAGATTTCCCTATGGAACAAATCTATCATGTTATATTTTATTATCAGGTGGGTTTGTTTCCCTGTTCTATTCAGTGCAGTTAATTTACATAATTGGCCTGCAGCAAAGCCCCTTGTGCTTCCTGGGTCTACTCTGGCCATCAAATCAAAATTGAGGGTCGCTCCATGGTAACCCTTAATAGTATGCCTCTTAGCACTAACATGTACATCCTGCTCTTACAGTCAACCATGCAGTCAGCTGGGAGAAGAAGAAACAATGGTTTAAGTGGAAAATAATTATATTCAGCTATGAGTTACAGGTAACCACCCTCACCACAGATATTCTTTCTCCCAACCTCAGACACCCGGTCAACATTCTGCTCTCAGCTCGGGTCATATGGGAAAAGCCCATCTCACTTTTTACAACACCATTATAAGCAGCCTCTCTTCTGTACTCTGTCAAATTTGTATTATTTCATGTAGAAAATGTATTGGTACAGTGCTTACAATGTTTCCAAATTACATTATCACATAGGCTTACATCATGAGAAGCCCCAAAAAACATACTTTAATCGAAAAACACATTAATTACATAATTGATTCAGATTGATCAACTTGTTGCCGCTAGAGGATCTCAGGGAATTGTTACAGAAATGTGCAGATACAGTGGGGAAAAAAAGTATTTAGTCAGCCACCAATTGTGCAAGTTCTCCCACTTAAAAAGATGAGAGGCCTGTAATTTTCATCATAGGTACACGTCAACTATGACAGACAAAATGAGGAAAAAAAATCCAGAAACTCACATTGTGGGATTTTTAATGAATTTATTTGCAAATGATGGTGGAAAATAAGTATTTGGTCAATAACAAAAGTTTCTCAATACTTTGTTATATACCCTTTGTTGGCAATGACACAGGTCAAACGTTTTCTGTAAGTCTTCACAAGGTTTTCACACATTGTTGCTGGTATTTTGGCCCATTCCTCCATGCAGATCTCCTCTAGAGCAGTGATGTTTTGGGGCTGTCGCTGGGCAACACAGACTTTCAACTCCCTCCAAAGATTTTCTATGGGGTTGAGATCTGGAGACTGGCTAGGCCACTCCAGGACCTTGAAATGCTTCTTACGAAGCCACTCCTTCGTTGCCCGGGCGGTGTGTTTGGGATCATTGTCATGCTGAAAGACCCAGCCACGTTTAATCTTCAATGCCCTTGCTGATGGAAGGAGGTTTTCACTCAAAATCTCACGATACATGGCCCCATTCATTCTTTCCTTTACACGGATCAGTCGTCCTGGTCCCTTTGCAGAAAAACAGCCCCAAAGCATGATGTTTCCACCCCCATGCTTCACAGTAGGTATGGTGTTCTTTGGATGCAACTCAGCATTCTTTGTCCTCCAAACACGACGAGTTGAGTTTTTACCAAAAAAGTTCTATTTTGGTTTCATCTGACCATATGACATTCTCCCCAATCCTCTTCTGGATCATACAAATGCACTCTAGCAAACTTCAGACGGGCCTGGACATGTACTGGCTTAAGCAGGGGGACACGTCTGGCACTGCAGGATTTGAGTCCCTGGCGGCGTAGTGTGTTACTGATGGTAGGCTTTGTTACTTTGGTCCCAGCTCTCTGCAGGTCATTCACTAGGTCCCCCGTGTGGTTCTGGGATTTTTGCTCACCGTTCTTGTGATCATTTTGACCCCACGGGGTGAGATCTTGCGTGGAGCCCCAGATCGAGGGAGATTATCAGTGGTCTTGTATGTCTTCCATTTCCTAATAATTGCTCCCACAGTTGATTTCTTCAAACCAAGCTGCTTTCCTATTGCAGATTCAGTCTTCCCAGCCTGGTGCAGGTCTACAATTTTGTTTCTGGTGTCCTTTGACAGCTCTTTGGTCTTGGCCATAGTGGAGTTTGGAGTGTGACTGTTTGAGGTTGTGGACAGGTGTCTTTTATACTGATAACAAGTTCAAACAGGTGCCATTAATACAGGTAATGAGTGGAGGACAGAGGAGCTTCTTAAAGAAGAAGTTACAGGTCTGTGAGAGCCAGAAATCTTGCTTGTTTGTAGGTGACCAAATACTTATTTTCCACCATCATTTGCAAATAAATTCATTAAAAATCCTACAATGTGATTTTCTGGAAAAAAAAATCTCAATTTGTCTGTCATAGTTGACGTGTACCTATGATGAAAATTACAGGCCTCTCTCATCTTTTTAAGTGGGAGAACTTGCACAATTGGTGGCTGTAGAACAGATCTTTGCTCTGGGACTGGGAGCACTATGGATCATTAACTCATTGTCTGCTTGGACTGAATATATGAGCTAGATTTAATAATGTACAATCTGAAATCTAAAATAATTGTACAGATTGTACATTTTACAGGAAGGGCTATCATTTCAAATTTAGCCCATACTTTCAGTCTCAGTGGCCTGTGGAAAACATGTATTTGTAGTTAGGAATAAAGGATGCTGTGCAATTTGGTTAAAGAGTTAAATTCAAATGTTTTAAAGGATAATGTTTTGGGCAGATAGGCCAATGACAATGCATCGTTGCAGGGCAATGAGGGTATCACATGCCAACTATGACAGCAACAGATTTGTGTACTGGAGTTAAAGTGGGTTGAAGTTGCAAAGACAAAAGGCCTCCAACGTAATTACCAATACTTTACAAAGTCTCTATGTCATGGCATCATCTCTAATTAATGGAATGTGTCAGACATCCAGAAGATACCAGCAGGGAATACAAAGAGTTTAAACATTGGTGAAATAGTTAGCTAGGCCAAGGCCTTATTCTGAGATAGACGCACGCGCTTATCACACGAGCACTGAAATACCCGCCATAGGTATCATCCCTAAATTTAACCATTTTACATATCAACTTCAATGGGGGTAGGGACGTCCCAAGGATCCCGGTTAATGACTGTGGTTAGTGAGAAAACCGAGAAAATCAGTTTGGATATGTTGCTATGGAAGGTAAAATACAGAAAAAATGGAGCCTATTAACTGGATGATGCAGCATGTCTACGTTATGCCGAAAACTTTAGTCATAGTATGGTTAGTTGAGATACCTGTGAACTGACCATGTCATGTACCGAAAATTATCAAATTGAAAGGAACATTTGTTATTAGGTTGTTACCTATGCCACTGTCAAGATGTTTGATAAGTTCTCATTTGTGTATTTTCTATCATTTAAATCATTTTCAGGGTTCGGGTTCACAAATGGACATGCAGAAGCAGCAAAGACAGGGTAAGGCATCAATAAAAATGTATATATTCAACTTACATGGCTACAATAGTCTGAAATTAAATTTAAGTAGTTTGAAAGGAAATTCAGTTTTGATATCTTTTTCATTGTTGTTATTTTATCACTTTAAAATAGATATCTATGGTGAGGGCAGCAGGACCAAAAACAAACATATGCCTACAGTATCTTGCAGAGAGTGATTGAATACTGTAAGCTGACTGTCACGATCGTCGGGAACAGAGGACCAATGCGCAGCGTTGAATGCAAACATATTTATTAACACTGAAGGAAACACGAACAAAAACGATAACGTGACAGTCAACGGTCTGACACAAACCAACTAGAACAAAATCCCACAAACACGAATGAAAAACAGACTGTTTAAATATGGCTCCCAATCAGAGACAGCCAGCAACACCTGACACTCGTTGCCTCTGATTGGGAGCCACTCTGGCCAACATAGAAATAGCACCCATAGACACAAAACACATTGATCTACACACCCTGGCTCAACATAACAGCTTCCCCAGAGCCAGGGCGTGACAGTACCCCCCCCTAAAGGCGCGGACTCCGACCGCGTCAACCAAATACCACAGGGGAGGGACCGGGTGGGCACTCCGCCTAGGCGGCGGATCTGGCTCCGGGCCTGATCCCCGCTCCCTCTCCAACCCCCCAAAGTATCCCTGGTCCGATCTGGCCCCGCTGGCCGGAGCTGGACTGCACACTAATGGAGCGGATTGCTCTAGCTCCGGCGTAAAACATCTGACCAGTGCCGAACCAGGCACCAGTGGAACAGGCACAGGCCGTGCCGGACTGACGACGCCCACCACTGGCTTGGTGTGGAGAACAGGCACGGGCCGTGCTGGACTGACAACGCACACCACTGGCTTGGTGTGAGGAGCAGGAGCGGGCCGAACCGGGCTGGCGACGCGCACCATTGGCTTGGTGCGGGAAGCAGGAGCGGACCGGACCGGGCTGACGATGCGCACCCCTGGCTTGGTGCGTGGAGCAGCAACGGGCCGGACCGGGCTGACGATACGCACCCCTGGCTTGGAGCGTGGAGCAGGAACGGGCTGGGCCGAGCTGGCGACGCGCACCGCAGGCTTGGTGCGAGGGGCAGGAGCAGGCCGGGCCGGGCTGGCGACGCGCACCGTAGGCTTGGTGCGAGGGGCAGGAGCAGGCCGGGCCGGGCTGGCGACGCGCACCGTAGGCTTGGTGCGAGGGGCAGGAACAGGCCGGGCTGGGCTGGCGACGCGCACCGTACACTTGGTGCGGGGAGCAGGAGCAGACCGGACCGTACTGGGGACACACACCACTGGCCCTACACCGGGATCTGGAACGGGCCGGACCGGACTGGTAACACACCCCAGTACCTCTCGCCGTGCCTCTACACCTTCCATCCCCTCTTCGACCAGTGGCCCCCGTAACCTGGCGGCCTCCTCTGCCAACCCGCTGGACCGCTCTATCGCGGCCTCCTGCTGCCCCGACGTCGTGAGCCCCCCCCTAAAAAATTTCTGGGGTTCTCTCCTCCCCGTGGGCCAGGCCTCTATAATTCTCGCCCAACTCTCGCTCTTCTGCTTCCAACTCCCACCATTCAGCTCCTCATTGGGCTTGACCCAGTCGAAGCTCTTCCTCCACTGTTCCCAAGTCCACCCTCTCTGCTCCTTACTAGGCTTGACCCAGTCGAGGTTGCCACAGAGATCTGCTAGCGATGGCTCCTGGACACGCTGCTTGGTCCAGTTTTGGTGGGTTCTTCTGTCACGATCGTCGGGAACAGAGGACCAATGCGCAGCGTTGAATGCAAACATATTTATTAACCCTGAAGGAAACACGAACAAAAACGATAACGTGACAGTCAACGGTCTGACACAAACCAACTAGAACAAAATCCCACAAACACGAATGAAAAACAGACTGTTTAAATATGGCTCCCAATCAGAGACAGCCAGCAACACCTGACACTCGTTGCCTCTGATTGGGAGCCACTCTGGCCAACATAGAAATAGCACCCATAGACACAAAACACATTGATCTACACACCCTGGCTCAACATAACAGCTTCCCCAGAGCCAGGGCGTGACACTGACATGAAGCTCACATAGAGGCTTTGAGAAAATACTAGATGAAACTCATGGCCAAATATGAATGGTCCCTATCACTCAATACCGAGCCATTCACACAGGCCTCCTGTATAGGCTTGGCTACTGCATGCATTGGCTACAACCTTTTACAAACTCATATCAACCTAAATGCAAGTTTTAGTCAGAGTAATTTATCTATTACACTTGAATGATCAAATACAGCGCACATGGGATACATGTATAGTATTGACGATAAGGTGTGTTGTTTTTACTCAATGCTCAGGGGACATGGAACACTGAGGAAAATCACCTCAAGGCCATATAGTTTTCCAGCTACCCGGCAGGATATGGTGAGAGACCAGATCAGATACTCAGTTCTTCACACTTTGGCTTTCACCGCTACATCTCATACAGTTAGTCTCATACTGTACAACCATCCTGAAGTCTCGCAAGCTTACATTCTGTTTCGCTAAATGAAATGAGAGCGTAGCGGTCTGGATGGTCGTGGATCAGGCTATTATACATCCTGTAGTATGATATCCTCAGAGCTTGACTTGGACTGAAATAGGTGCCAGTACTCAATTTCGGTGAGCTCCTGCCCAAGTCAAGCACCGGATATTACACTACCGGTCAAAAGTTTTAGGACACCTACTCATTCAAGGGTTTTTCTTTTCTCTTTACTATTTTCTACATTGTAGAATAATAGTGAAGACATCAACACTATGAAATAACACATATGGAATCATGTAGTAACCAAGAAAGTGTTAAACAAATCAAAATATATTTTATATTTGAGATTCTTCAAATAGCCACCCTTTGCCTTGAAGACAGCTTTGCACACGCTTGGCATTCTCTCAACCAGCTTCATGAGGTAGTCACCTAGAAGGCATTTCAATTAACAGGTGTGCCTTCTTAACAGTTAATTTGTGGAATTTCTTTCCTTCTTAATGCGTTTGAGCCAATCAGTTGTGTTGTGACAAGGTAGGGGTGGTATACAGAAGATAGCCCTATTTGGTAAAATACCAAGTCAATATTACGGCAAGAACAGCTCAAATAAGCAAAGAGAAACGACAGTCCATCATTACTTTAAGACATGAAGGTCAGTCAATATGGAACATTTCAAGAACTTTGAAAGTTTCTTCAAGTGCGGTCGCAAAAACCATCAAGCGCTATGATGAAACTGGCTCTCATGAAGACCGCCACAGGAATGGAAAACCCAGAGTTACCTCTGCTGCAGAGGATAAGTTAATTATTTACCAGCCTCAGAAATTGCAGCCCAAATAAATGCTTCACAGAGTTCGAG
Source organism: Coregonus clupeaformis (assembly GCF_020615455.1). Lineage (NCBI taxonomy): Eukaryota > Metazoa > Chordata > Actinopteri > Salmoniformes > Salmonidae > Coregonus > Coregonus clupeaformis. The sequence goes on along the minus strand of NC_059195.1, from coordinate 16,967,340 downwards.
TAACAGACACATCTCAACATCAACTGTTCAGAGGAGACTGCGTGAATCAGGCCTTCATGGTCGAATTGCTGCAAAGAAAGCACTACTAAAGGACACTAATAATAAGAAGAGACTTGCTTGGGCCAAGAAACACGAGCAATGGACATTAGACAGGTGGAAATTTGTCCTTCGTTCTGGAGTCCAAATTGGAGATTTTTGGTTCCAACCGCCATGTCTTTGTGAGACGCAGTGTGTGTGAACGGATGAGCATGGAGGAGGTGTTATGGTCTGGGGGTGCTTTGCTGTTGACACTGTCTGTGATTTATTTAGAATTCAAGGCACACTTAACCAGCATGGCTACCACAGCATTATGCAGCGATACGCCATCCCATCTGGTTTGGGCTTAGTGGGACTATCATTTGTTTTTCAACAGGACAATGACCCAACACACTTCCAGGCTGTGTAAGGTCTATTTTACCTAGAAGGAGAGTGATGGAGTCATCAGATGACCTGGCCTCCACAATCCCCAGACCTCAACCAGAGAGAGAGAGAGAGAGAGAGAGAGAGAGAGAGAGAGAGAGAGAGAGAGAGAGAGAGAGAGAGAGAGAGAGAGAGAGAGAGAGAGAGAGAGAGAGAGAGAGAGAGAGAGAGAGAGAGAGAGAGAGAGAGAGAGAGAGAGAGAGAGAGAGAGAGAGAGAGAGAGAGAGAGAGAGAGAGAGAGAGAGAGAGAGAGAGAGAGAGAGAGAGAGAGAGAGAGAGAGAGAGAGAGAGAGAGTGAGAGTGAGAGTGAGAGTGAGAGTGAGAGTGAGAGTGAGAGTGAGAGTGAGAGTGAGAGTGAGAGTGAGAGTGAGAGAGAGTGAGTTTGAGTTTGAAATAATCTTTATTGGGTCTGGGAGCCCACCACACAAATACTCATACAAAACCGTATTTACACATCAATTAAAAACACAACTCCAATTCCTCCTCCACAGTAACTGAACACAACAGCCTCTGAATATCCCATATACTCATAAAAAGATCAATATTGTTGACAAGTTTATAATAGGCAAACTCAACCCTTAGTCTTGCTGCCAACATTCCCTCCAGCATTCCCACCACATCCACAGACCCCTGTCCCCGAATACTGTTCTTTCGGGTCTTCCATATGGCTAATTTTGCTGCCCCTAACACAAAATTAAGCAACACAACACCTTTCTGACTAAACCTGTACTTTGGCCCAAATATATACAGTTGGGAAGAGAAAACCTCTCCCAGAGCTGAGAACCAATTAGTGATCAGGTCAATCATCCCGACCAACCTGGGACACTGTAAAAACAGATGTGCCAGAGTTTCAGACTCAGCACAGAATGGACACCCCTCCCCAACAGTAGGATCCAGGTGTACCAGATACATGTTGGTGGCTATGGCTCCATGTATTATCCTCCATTGGAGGTCAGCTGTCCTCTTATCAATAGGCAGTTTGTATAATGATTGCCAACAGCCTTTTGGGGAGGCACCTGGACCAAGCACACCCGCCCACCTCGTCGATTTTACCCCTTCCAGGGAAGAGGCATGGGACACCTTTACACATATTCTGTACATGGCCTTCTTTCCCACCTCCTTGAACTCCCCCAGCTCCGGGGTATCGAAGGAAAGCAGCATCCCCACGTCCTCCTCGAATGCCCCCCCGCCGCAGCACTAACAATCAGTGCAGGGAACACATAATCCAGACCCTCCTTCCACCGATCAGAATTGGAAGTGTCAGTCACATACTGCAGATGAAGTACTGGCAAGGAATCACAGACCTCAGCGACGACCTTCCTCAGTAGGCGAGACGATCGGATCCCCGCTCTTTCTCCCAGCTCCTCCAACGACCTATTCCTGTTCCACATCAGATGACCCAGCTTAGTACACCCCCACGCCTAACAGGCATGAACGTAGGCTAGCTGAACCCAGAACACGGGACTGGATGGCAGTGTTGTGAAAAAGAGGCTCTTCAAAAAGCCACATCCCTGGTGGCGTGCAGGCCTTACGGGACTTGACCAGAACTCTCCAAGCCTGCATAACAGACTCATAAAATGGAGTCAGGCCAGGCAACTCACCCCCTCCAGCTTTAAGAGGAAAAGGTGCTTGTCTAAGCCCAAACAGCCCGCTCTCCTCATCAATGTGTAGGCTGTGTCAACCCAGCTAGAACCGTCACTGTACAACAGTCTCTGGGCTGCTTGAAGCCGGGAAAGCCATGATCCTGGAAGAAATGTCCACCAGGCCTTGCCCACCCTCGTGCAGTGGCAGGTACAGGGCTGAAGCTTTAATCCAATGTTGTCCAGACCAGAAGAAATTGACAAGGGTCCTCTGAAGCTCTTGTATCAGACCCTTTGGTGGCTGTAAAATCATTAGTCTGTGCCACAGGGTAGAGGCAGCAAGATTATTAGCTACCAGTACCCTTCCCCTATAAGACAGCTGGGGCAGCACCCATTTCCACCTAGACAATCTGGCACACACTTTCTCCACTACACCCTCCCAGTTCTTTTTCTGAAAGACATCGGAGCCTAGAAAACCCCCCAAAGTCTTCATCCCATCTCTGCCCCACTGAAGCCCCCCTGGTAACCGTGGAGCGGACCCCATCTGAAGCTGGCCTGCCCACAGCGCTTCACTCTTTCCCCAATTGACTCTAGCTGAGGAGGCCCCCTCATACACCTTTAAAGCGTCTGAGAGAACCTTAACATCCTCACCCCCTGTAATAAAAACTGTCACGTCATCTGCATACGCAGACAGTGCTATCGTGGGACCCTTCATTACACCTGGCACAGAGAAACCAGTAAGCTTCGCTCTTAAAAAACAAAGCATTGGTTCAATCGCCAGACTGTATAACTGCCCTGAAATTGGGCATCCCTGCCTGATGCCCCTTTGGACAGGGATGGGACAACTCAAACCACCCCCCACCTTCACCATACACGAGGCCCCAGCATACAGTAAATTCATCCAAGACAAAAAAACATCCCCAAACCCAAAGGCTTTCATTGTTTTAAACAAGTACTGGTGGTCCACACGATCAAAAGCCTTCTCCTGATCCAAAGAAAGTAAACCCACATTTACATCAGACAGTTTACAAATGTCTAAAACATCTCTTATTAGAAACAAGTTGTCAACAATAGAGCGATCAGGTACACAGTAGGACTGGTCCTTGTGGACCAACAATCCCAGATACTCTTTCAACCTGTTTGAGAGACATTTAGAAACAATTTTATATTCTGCACACAGCAAAGCAACAGGTCTCCAATTTTTATGAGAGCCAAATCCCCCTTTTTTTGGCAACAGTGAAAGTACCGCACGTTGACAAGATACAGGAAGAGAGCCCTCATGAAAAGATTCACACACCACTTCATAAAAATCCTCCCAATAGACCCCCAAAAGTGCTTATAAAACTCAGATGGTAAACCATCAATGCCAGGGGCTCGGCCTGTTGAGAGCTGCATAACTGCTGTGGACAGCTCTTGCAGTGTAATGTCAGAGTCCAATGCGACTCTTTGCTCAGATCCCAATTGAGGAAGACCGTGTAACAACTGTTCAGTACACAGAGAGTCACAATCCTCCGCCTTATAGAGGGCAGAATAGAAATCCACGGCATGTTGACACATTTCACTGTCATCCGTGGTCACCTTCCCATCAGGGAGACGAAGGCAGACCATCTGTTTACGTTGCAATGTCGACTGTCCTAGGTTTAAAAAAAAAAAGCACTAGGAGCATCCATATCCTTGAGGGAAGCGAAACGAGACCTAATCAAGGCACCCTTCACTCTTTCATGCAGAAACGACCTCAATTCATGTTTCTTGTCCTGTAAGTTCATGACTAGTCCGGGGTCATTCTGAGTGAGCAACTTCAATTCAATAGATTTAATGTCCTGTTCAAGGGCCCTGATAGTCTCTTTAACTTCAATTCGAGACAGAGCAGTATACTGTTGACAAAATAATCGTATTTGGGCCTTCCCAACCTCCCACCATTGTCTCAAGGACTCAAAATTCCCTTTGTAACCCTCCATTTTTCCCAAAACAACAAAAACCTTTCACAAAACATGACATCATGTAACAATTTAACATTAAAATACCAATAAGATGATGACCTTCGTGGACAGGACAAGTGAATATCAACAGTGACAATATGGTGATCAGAGAAACCCACAGGAGTAATGTCACACCTTCCAACCCTACTACAGTATTGCTCAGATACATACAACCTGTCTAACCTTGCTGCACTGACATGACCTTCATTAACTTTTAGCCATGTGTACTGCCTAACTTTTGCATTCTTTACTCTCCACACATCAGAAAGCTCAAACTCAGTTAATAGACCAGACAGACAAATTGCTGACCGCAGGTGAGGTTCTTCAGCGGTGCGATCAACAGTAAAATCCACTGTACAGTTCCAGTCCCCCCCTAAAACCATACACCCCTCTTGGTCACACTGTCTTAAGGTTTCCTTTATTTTATCAAAACCAACAATACGCTCTGTACCCTCATTAGGAGCATAAACATTCAAAAAAAAAAAAAAAAAAACATAACATCCACCTTGACCAATAAAACCCGACCCTTGACAATCTCTGTTGTAGATACCACAGTCACCCCTAAGCCTGAAGAAAACAAGATTGCCACCCCAGCACTGAAATTAGTACCATGACTGAGTATATGCTGTCCCTCCCACCACATACCCCAGTCAACCTCATTTTCCTCATCACTATGTGTCTCCTGTAGGAAAACTACATTAAGCCTTTTCTGTTTTATTACTTCTAATACCCAAGCCCTCTTATTCCTGTCCCTTCCTCCATTATTATTGAGAGAACCTACCCTTAGTACCTCCATATAGAAAAGAAAAAGGAAAAGCAGAAGATACCACAGAGAAACCAGACAAAGAGAATAGAACACCCTATGAGGCATAATCATCATCATTATTTAAATTTTCTCTTAACCTGACCACGTTTCCCACCACCTTTTGCTGCTGCATCAGCAGTAACAAATTTCCTCAAGCGAAACCGCTTCTTCTCACTCAACTGGTCTAACCCCACCGTCTTCTGTAACATCACAGCTGACCTCACAAACTTATCAACATCAAAATAATCTGCCAATTTGACAGATTTCCCAAAAGTCTGATCCAGAAACCCATTTACCTCCTCTAGATCGTAAATTGAGTCCTCACCAGCTGATATCGTATCAAGAGAGATATCCATATCCTTCTCCTGATCCTCCTCAACTGAGGCCACAGACCACTGACTCCCCTCTACCACATCCCTTTCAACACTCCCCCACTTGCACCCCATCACTCGTACCAGGCATCTCCTCCACTACCTGGGAGACTAGCCCCACCTGAACCCCATTACTCGTAGTGGGCATCTCCTCCACTACCTGGGAGACTAGCCCCACCTGAACCCCATTACTCGTAATGGGCATCTCCTCCACTACCTGGGAGACTAGCCCCACCTGAACCCCATTACTCGTAGTGGGCATCTCCTCCACTACCTGGGAGACTAGCCCCCCTGTACCCCAGCACTCATAGTGGGCATCTCCTCCACTACCTGGGAGACTAGCCCCCCTGTACCCCAGCACTCATAGTGGGCATCTCCTCCACTACCTGGGAGATTAGCTCCACATGAACCCTCTCCCTGTAACCCATTACTTGTAGTGGGCATCTCCTCCACTACCTGGGAGATTAGCTCCACATGAACCCTCTCCTGTAACCCATTACTTGTAGTGGGCATCTCCTCCACTACCTGGGAGATTAGCTCCACATGTACCCCCTCCTGTACCACAGCACTCGTACTGGGCACCTCCTCACCAGTCTGAGGAAATGGCCCTTCAGATCCATCCTTACCTTCTACAACAATTTTTTTCTGCTGCATAACATTTTTTTCTCTCTGGTACAAGTTGCACCTCTGTGCCCTCAACACGGACAACTTGTTCCTCAGCAACAGATGCGTGTGGCTGCTCTACCACTGTCAGCCCACCTCTTCCAACATCAGTGGGCCCAGGCGTTACGAGGACCACCTGCGCCCCTCCCTCTGCCTTCTCCCTTTTCGGGCAAGCATGTCGCTTATGACCAACATCCCCACACTCAAAACACCGTTGACTACCCGTACTAGCATAAGCCATATACAGTCTATTGTCATACTTGACTTTAAACGATAACTCCAAAGTCTGCTCCGGTGAGTCCAAAAACATAAACACATGTCGCCGAAACGACATTACCTGTTTCAACGCCGGGTGTTTGCAACCCAATGGGACAACCTTAATTGAACTTGCAAACTTCCCAAAGCGCAATAACTCGCGCTCCAATAGCTCATTTGGAATGAACGGCGGTACATTTGAAATTGTTACCCTTGTTGACGGAGAAAAAAGCGGCGTAACTTGAATAAACATTCCTTTAAGAAGTATGCCATGCTCAACCATACGATCAACAAGGCGCTCTTCTTTAAGAAATACCACCACCGCTTTATTCATCCGTGACACATAAGCAACATTCTCATATCCTACCTTCTCTCCTACGGCGACCAGAACCTCTTCCACCGTGACAGTAGCTTCAGTAACACACCTAAAGCCGTGCCGAAGTGACAGGGACGGCGTCCCGATTCGGCCCGCCATCCCCACCAAAATCAGGGTAATTTCGACACGAAAAACAATATGATTAATTCTACCACAACAAGAAAATATAAATAATAACCTTAATCATGCATAGAAGAAAAAAGGATATCACCAAGAAAAGGAAAACCCAGGATATCTAACTCTACACAACACTCGCACTTAGCACTCACTCAAACAATTCCCAGCATGCACCAAACACTCCCAGCATGCAGAGAGAGAGAGAGAGAGAGAGAGAGAGCGAGAGAGAGAGAGAGAGAGAGAGAGAGAGAGAGAGAGAGAGAGAGAGAGAGAGAGAGAGAGAGACCTGTAACTGCCACCATGTACACACACACTCTCTGGCTGCACCTATGAAGAATCATAATGCTTTGGTGAATCATGCAAAATATACCTATGCAGTACCTGTACCTGATTAAACACATTGGAGAGCTAGGGGACAATATGTTGTATGTCATATTGTGACATTTACTGGCTCCAATACTGAGTGCATTGCTGTAAACTCCTGGCAAATGCTTTTGGCTTTATCCATCAATGAGGCTGAGCGCACATACCTATGTTATACATTTATAATAAATGTTCCGGTTTGTGTACAAAACATTAGGAACACCTGCTCTTTCCATGACATAGACTGACCAGGTGAATCCCGGTGAAAGCTGTTATCCCTTATTGATGTCACTTGTTAAATCCACTTCAATCAGTGTAGATGAACGGAAGGAGACAGGTTAAAGAAGGATTTATAAGCCTTGAGACAATTGAGACATGGATTGTGTATGTGTGCCATTCAAAGGGTGAATGGGCAAAACAAAATATTTAAGTGTCTTTGAACGGGGTATGGTAGTAGGTGCCAGGTGCACAGGTTTGAGTATGTCAAGAACTGCAACGTTGCTGGGTTTTTCACGCTCAACAGTTTCCTGTGTGTATTAAGAATGGTCCACCACCCAAAGAACATCCAGCCAACTTGACACAACTGTGGGAAGCATTGGAGTCAACATGGGTAAGCTTTCGACACCTTGTAGAGTCCATGCCCCGACGAATTCAGGCTGGTCTGAGGGCTAAAGGTGTGCAACTCAATATTAGAAAAGTGTTCCTAATGTTTTGTACACTCAGTGTACATTATTATGTTGGCTGGGGCATCCAACTGCATTGTTTGCATACATTAAGAGCATTGCATTCTGTATGACATCTCTTTTTTTCACATGTTGTTGATACAGTGTTGTAGACAATGAGTAACCAGAGCCTTGCCAACAGGCAGCTTTCGTGTCCTTTTCTGAGAGAGCACTCTTTCACTGTCTCCCAGTCCCAGCCATTGGTTTGTCTCATAGCCATCCATATGGGAGAATGGTTGGAACATTTTCTCTCTCATTGCTGTGTTGTTAGGATATACAGTATTTTGTGGTTATTACACATGTTGTACAAAATACTTGGGTGTAGGGAATATATACATCTCTTGAATTTGGGCTTATATGAAAACAGTTTACATTTTGTGTTGATGGATTAATTGTTTGCATGGAGTAGATTCAATAACGTCAGTTCAATTTAAAATCTGATCTATTCATGATGTACTGACAGTTATCTGTATGAAACGGAAGCTGTTGTAGAAGCGAGGCAGAGGTTATCTTTTGTGTTCAGTCTGTGTGATCGTCTTTCACCTCTGTGTGTTCCCCTCTGGGCTTTGTACTCTATAGAAACATGACTGCTGGTGTTCGTTGCTCATGTGAAATAATGTCTTGGTTTTGCTGCTAACCATTCAGCAAATGAGTACAATACATTGCAGCACACTGCAATGTCAGGCTTCTTTCTGGATCAAAAAGGGGCTTAGGTGGTGGGTGTGGCAGGGGGCGTGGCAGTGGGCGCGGTCAGCCCATTGGCACAGCTTCATTTTAGAGAACATTTTAGAGGCCTCCATCAAGGTATTTTTAAGCCAATTTCCTGCAATTCTACAAATTTCTCCATGGAGCTGAGATTAATTTTAGCAGTTTTAAAGCAAATGTCCTTCGATTCTACATATTCTGGTTTGGAGCTTAGAGAAAATTGTGCAGTTTTAAAGCACATTTTCTGCAAATCTATGCATTTTGCCATCGTTATGCTGTGTTCTTCAGCTCAAACATAATAACAAAATCTATACTGCTAAATTAATCGTTTTGGGTTTTTTCTATTCTCCCTGACTGTCTAGCTTTTATTCTGGCGATTGTTAGTTCTCAAAGATTATATTATTTAAAAAATATAGGTCCGTTATCTTTTCAAATCAAATCAAATCAAATGTTATTGGTCACATACACGTGTTTAGCAGATGTTATTGCGGGTGTAGCGAAATGCTTGCGCTTCTAGCTCCGACAGTGCAGTAATATCTAACAAGTAATATCTAACAATTTCACAACATATACCCAATACACACAAATCTAAGTAAGGAATGAATTAAGAATATATACATATATGGACTAGCGATGTCAGAGTGGCATGGACTACAGTAGAATAGTCGGAAGTTTACATACACCTTAGCCAAATACATTTAAACTCAGTTTTTCACAATTCCTGACATTTAATCCTAGTAAAAATTCCCTGTTTTAGGTCAGTTAGGATCACCACTTTATTTTAAGCAGTGCGAGTACAACAGTCGACATGTTGATAGAACTTCGGCAGCCTAGTCCTCAAATTTGCTTTGTTAAAATCCCCAGCTACAATAAATGCAGTCTCAGGATATGTGGTTTCCAGTTTGCATAAAGTCCAGTGTTCTTTGAGGGCCGTCGTGGTATCGGTGTCACACCCTGGCTCTGGGGACTCTATATGTTGAGCCAGGGTGTGTAGATTCTATGTGTTTATGTTCTGTGTTGTAGTTCTAGTTGTTTCATTTCTATGTTGGCCAGTGTGGTTCTCAATCAGAGGCAACGAGTGTCAGCTGTTGCTGGTTGTCTCTGATTGGGAACCACATTTAAACAGGCTGTTTTCCCACAGTAGTTGTGGGATCTTGTTCCTTTTGGTTTGTTCCGTGTTGGTTGTGTTTAACCTAGGACGTCACGTTATCGTTTATTGTTTTGTTCGTGTTATCACTTTTGATAATAAAGTATGTTCGCTCATCACGCTGCGCCTTGGTCTACTCCGTTCAACGATCGTGACAATCGGCTTGAGGGGGGATATAAACGGCCGTGGCTATAACGGAGGAAAATTATCTTGGGAGATAATATGGTCGGCATTTGATTGTGAGGTATTCTAGGTCGGGTGAACCTAGAATTGAGTTCCTGTATGTTACTACAATTACACCATAAGTCGTTAATCATGAAACACACACCTCCGCCCTTCTGCTTCCCGTAGAGATATTTATTCCTATCTGCGCGATGAACTGAGAATCCCTCTGGCTGGACCGATTCCGACAGAGTATCCCGAGAGAGCCATGTTTCCGTGAAACAAAGTATGTTACAGGCCCTGATGTCTCTCTGGAAAGAAATCCTTGCCCTGAGCTCATCAACTTTGTTATCCAAAGACTGAACATTAGCGAGTAATATACTCGGAAGCGGTGGGTGGTGTGCGCGCCTCCTAAGTCGAACCAGCAGGCCACCTCGAGTGCCTCTCCTCCGCCGGCGATGTTTTGGGTCATCCTCTGGAATCAGTTCAATTGCTCTGGGGAGAGCGAACAAAGGATCTGCTTTGGGGAAGTCGTATTCCTGGTCGTAATGCTGGTAGTTCTGGTGAGTTACCGCCGCTCTGATATCCAGTAGTTCTTCCCGGCTGTATGTAATGACACAAAATATTTCCCGAGCTAATAACGTAAAAGATTATACATAAAAAAACAAAATATCGCAAAGTTTCCTAAGAGCTAGTCACGAGGCCACATCATTTATCTGGTTTTAGTCATTTAAGTTTACACTGAAAGCGTTTTTCCATCCCCAATTATTATAATAAAACATTTTACACTGAAAAAACGCTTACATACTGACCAGACCGCACATCGCCAGTATGTTGATTTTGTCCACCCACACCAGACGAAATCAGGACACGCAAGTTCAAATATCAAAACGAACTCTGAACCAACTATATTAACTTAGGGACAGGTCGAAAACCATTAAACATGTATGGCAATTTAGCTAGCTAGCTTGCTGTTGCTAGCTAATTTGTCCTGGGAAATAAACATTGGGTTGTTATTTTACCTGAAATACACAAGGTCCTCTACTCCGACAATTAATCCACAGATAAAAGGGTAAACCGAGTGAGTTTCTAGTTCTCTCCTCCTTCAGGCTTCTTCTTCTTCTTTGGATTTTATATGGCGGTTGGCAACCAACTTTAAGGTGCATTACCACCTGGAGTGTGGACCTTCGTTCATCTTTCGATCACCCATGTGGGTATATGCTCCTAAAAACCAATGAGGAGATGGGAGAGGCGGGACTTGCAGCGCATCGAGCATCACAAATAGAACCAAGTTCTATTTTAGAGCCTGGCTACGTGTTAATTCTTACAGTATTAGCCCAGAAATTTTTTTGTGTTATTCTTAATTCCATTATTTTACTTTTAGATTTTTGTGTATTGTTGTGAATTGTTAGATACTACTGCACTGTTGGAGCTAGGAACACAAGCATTTTGCTACACCCATAATAACATCTGCTAAATATGGGTATTTGACCAATAAAATAAAATTTGATTTGATCTGCCTCTATTATGACTGGATACATCTGGCACCTGAATATTTAGAACTAGATCGCATTGCTGATTACTACTGGATGAATAATTGATCACGGCTGATTAGCATGATTTGGTCAGGGACATGTTGCTAGGATAGACACAGAGACACACTTAGCAGAATGTGATAGGGAATCAACTGTTACAAACAAGGCATGCATGATTTTTCAATTCACGATAGGCTATTTAAGCTTTTATTGAAAATATTTTTGAGAGTTCAGTTTTAGATTTAGAGTAATACAGTATATATTTTATGTAATATTTGAGGATAAAGGAGATATGGGTTTTTGGACTGTGTATGGATGATGTAATATTGACAGGTCTTCTTTTTAGTATTTGTCTTAGCATTGTTGTTTTGTTACCAGTGCTTACTGTCAGTGTGATGTTTGAAATTCAAGAGGAGACATTAGAGCGGTGTAAATGGTTACATAACATAGTATTTAGTTTCATTCATAGTGTTACGTGTGTCTTTAGTTATGTTCTGATATAGCTTTTAAACTTTGACCTTTTACAAAAAAATATATATATACATTTTAGCCATCAATTGAGTATTTTCCTGAGAATAATACCAGCTGGACTGGCAATATCCCACTAATTTAGATCGGCGGCTTGAGCACCAGGAGAAAGTTGATATTGGAGAGTTGGTGTCTGATGCTGCCAGCCACCTTGACCACACAGCTGCTCTCTAGCAACATGAGCCTACTGTTGTTACAATAGCCTGACACAGATGTCTGGGCAACAGGAGAACCACAATGTCTGGGCAACAGGAGAACCACAATGTATGCAATGTGCTGAGTAGACTCACAGATGCTTAGAAACAAATATGTCCCATTCGTTGAGAGTAATCAATGGCTCCAAAAAAGCTTTTTCACCTTGTTGATACACGAGGCATGTGTGATTTACTATATTTGAACGGGACTGAGCTGTTAGATTAATTTCCGGCTGATCAATGATGATAGCGTTGTCTTTTATCTGAAGTCAGACAGGGAGGAAAATGATTGAGTGGTCTCGCCTAGTGTTACACATGCAGACTTTCAAAGAAGTCTATTCTCTCCCCCTTGTCCACGTTATGTTTGCTTTCTTTGAGGAAGGACACATTGAAGGACATCAGTCACCACTTTGCGCTGCATGTTTCAGATCAGTTATATCCATCTAGTGTCAAGCCATCACTCACCCTGCTTCTACGCCAATTCATAAATCTATCCAAGCTGGTGCAGTGACAGAGAGAGCCCTGGTGGTCCAAATATCGTTTACGTTTTTCACGTCAACCGGTGCTCAAAATAAACACTCCCCCATCTCCCACAGGGTCAGTCAACCTCTGTGATACATTGCACTTATGTGACAAACTGAAGAGATGTGAGAATTGAACTCCTCTCATTGAGAATATCCATCATTCAGGGAATATGGAGTACATACTGTGATGTCACGAGAGGCTGTGTCCTGGAGGGACGTTACATCCCCCTGAGGTGGCTGCAAACCCAGACAGCTATGGCTCCATCTGCTGGTATGGTCGGGAACTCCACCCCTCTATGGCCAATCTTCCCACGCAGCTGAAACAAATGAGGAGCTGATGAGCTGAAGGTTTGGGGGAAGGGAAGAGACACAGTCTCCAACCTGGGCTCTCTGGAGGACAAGAGTGCTGCACGTCCACTTCCATGAGGAATATAAGGATTTGGAGACACTTACCTTTGGGAAATACTCACCTTTGGATATATGCACCTGTGGAAATACGTGTGGGGATTTTGGAAGGACGTTTTGCTGGGTTGGCCACTAGCTGCAACGGGGAATACAGTAAGACTGGGGAAAAGTTATTTGAGCGAGGGAGAGTTATGACTTTGGATGTGGAAGAGACATCCCTGAACTGTTAACCCTTAAAGAGCCACCAGAGAACAGAGTTGTGTTATACTTTCGTTAGTTTCCCAAGACCTTTAATAAAATCCTTGTTTTGATTGAACCTGGTCTCCTTGCACTACTTGAGCAATCCCGCTGAAAGCTGTGTAGCCTCTCGTGACGTCACAGATGGTGGAGAATACAGGCACGCTCAAGCGTTAATAGTGCATGTCAGAGGAGGATACCGAAGGTTTGATCACCCAGTTTTCCAAGTTGGCCGTAGGCTCCCCGCCGACTGAAATGGAGGACATATTGAAAGCCCTTGTTGCTGGCCAGCAAGCCCAGATGCAAGCAAACGTGGCTCTCTTGGAGGAGCAAAAGAAAGCCAACCTTCTGAAGGCAGAGGAATTGCAGTTGCAGAGACAGAGGGTGGTCCAAAATACCCGCCCAATAAAGGCAAGTGACTTTATATCTAAGATGGGAGCTACCGATGACATTGAGGCATACCTGCGTGCATTTGAGGCCACGGCCACTAGGGAAGCCTGGCCCAAGCAACAGTGGGTTGGTCTGTTAGCCCCCTTTCTAACCGGGGAAGCGCTGAATGCTGTCCGGGACCTGGGCCCTGACCAGGTTACTGACTATGATGCCCTGAAGTCTGAGATCCTCAGCAGATATGGACTCACAAAGTTTGGTATGGCCCAGCGCTTTCACAGCTGGACCTTCCAACCAGACCAACCTCCTCGGGCGCAGATGCATGAACTTGTCCGAATCGCAAGGAAATGGCTGGATCCGCAGAGGAATACAGCAGCGGCGGTGGTGGAGGCCGTTGTGGTGGATCGTTACCTACGCGCCCCTGCCTTATGAGGCAAAACGGTTCATCAGTCAACAGGCCTTGACCACGGCTGACCTGACCGTGGAAGCTGTGGAAAAGTACCAGGCCACAGCGGAGATGCTGAATGCTTCCCGAAAAGACCCCAGGAGTGCGGCCCCACCACAAATGGGAAGAACCCGTCCAAAGGACCCCAAGGTCTCGAACCCAGCCACGTCAGGACTTATCCCGGCTCCAGGGGGAGCCAGAAACCAGGCGGGTCCAAGAAGAGTACACCAGGAGGGGGAAACTCGACAGTGTTACCGGTGTGGGGAGATGGGACATATCTCCTGGCAGTGTGGGAAACCAGCCGATGAACCTATGCCCACTGCGGAGTCCTCCAGCTCAGCACCCACACACCGTTTTGCCTCGCTCTTGGGAGTCGTAGATGGCGGCCCAGATCGACCCCCCACCTGCCCGGTAACTGTGAATCACCATGATGTGGAGGCCTTACTGGATTCTGGTAGCCGGGCCACCCTGGTGCGTAAGGATTTGGTGGGCCCAACGTGTCTGACCCCGGGGAAAGTCCTCCCAGTTTCCTGTGTCCATGGGGACACCAGAGAATACCCCATTACTGAACTTACAATGACCAGCACACGGGGAACCATACACACGACGGCGGGGGTGGTTGATTCCCTCCCCGTCCCTGTCCTAATTGGACGAGACTGCCCAGCCTTTTACCCACTCTGGAGAGAGTCTCAGGAGAGGATAACCCGAGTACCTCGGAAACGGAGAGGCAAGACTCATCCTGGGAAGGCTCCGGTGCAATCCTCCGAGTTACTCACTCCCCGCCCGGGCTCTGATAGGGATGGCAGGTGCCCAGACCGACACAGAGACGGAGCTACAGAATCTGGACAAAGAACTGTCTGGTCTGAAGGGGGACCGCTGAGAGGTATCGTTTGTTAAAGCAACAGTTAGACATGAAGACAGAAGAGTTAGATATCCTCCAGGCTAAACTCCAACAGAGCTCCTTCCCTAAGCAACAGGAGGAGCTGGAGAGGCTGCGCAGGACCATCGAGGAGTGTGAGGAGACCCTGCGCAGTAGTAAGGAGGTCCAGAAGAAGGCAGAGGAGAAGTACAAGGTGTTGGAGAACAAGATGAAGAATGCGGAGGCAGAGAGAGAGAAGGAACTGAAAGCTGCTCAACAGAAGCTAAACTCTGCTAAAACCAAGGCTGATGCGTTCAGTAAGAAACTCAAGGAGAGACAACAGGAGGCTGAGTCCCTGGTCCTAGAGGTGGAGGAGTTGAAGAGAGAGCAGGCTGGCAAGCACCACGGCAATGCGGACGCCCTCTCCCGGCGTGATGCCTTCTTCGCTGCCTTTACCCGACGAGGACGTCGGTCCCGAGGAGGGGGATGTGTGATGTCACGAGAGGCTGTGTCCTGGAGGGACGTTACATCCCCCTGAGGTGGCTGCAAACCCAGACAGCTATGGCTCCATCTGCTGGTATGGTCGGGAACTCCACCCCTCTATGGCCAATCTTCCCACGCAGCTGAAACAAATGAGGAGCTGATGAGCTGAAGGTTTGGGGGAAGGGAAGAGACACAGTCTCCAACCTGGGCTCTCTGGAGGACAAGAGTGCTGCACGTCCACTTCCATGAGGAATATAAGGATTTGGAGACACTTACCTTTGGGAAATACTCACCTTTGGATATATGCACCTGTGGAAATACGTGTGGGGATTTTGGAAGGACGTTTTGCTGGGTTGGCCACTAGCTGCAACGGGGAATACAGTAAGACTGGGGAAAAGTTATTTGAGCAAGGGAGAGTTATGACTTTGGATGTGGAAGAGACATCCCTGAACTGTTAACCCTTAAAGAGCCACCAGAGAACAGAGTTGTGTTATACTTTCGTTAGTTTCCCAAGACCTTTAATAAAATCCTTGTTTTGATTGAACCTGGTCTCCTTGCACTACTTGAGCAATCCCGCTGAAAGCTGTGTAGCCTCTCGTGACATCACAATACATATGTAAATGTTTTTTCTGATCCATCACATCGCACTACTACTCACTCAGGTGTATGTTTTGGCACCTCTTGCTTTGCACCTTTGAAACATAATGTCTGTCATGTTGTTTATGGCCTCACTTTATACACCTCAGACTGATTTATTACAGGCCTAACCCTTCTGCTTTGATAATAGTGACTTATCCTTAATTTATGATATTATGGGGCGGTTTCCAGGACACAGATTAAGCCTATTCCTGGACTAAAAAGCATTCTCAATGGAGCATCACCATTGAAAATGCTTTTGAGTCCAGGATTAGGCTGAATCTGTGTCCAGGAAATCGCCCCTCATTATGCGATTACTTAATATGACTTAATATCCCACCTGTCATGGAATAAAGACACCAAAGTCAGATAGAAAATTATATTTTAGTAAGCTCTTTCAGTTTGATTTGTGTGGAGCCTGGGGGTG
Organism: Coregonus clupeaformis; assembly: GCF_020615455.1. Lineage (NCBI taxonomy): Eukaryota > Metazoa > Chordata > Actinopteri > Salmoniformes > Salmonidae > Coregonus > Coregonus clupeaformis. Next base: position 16,950,976 of record NC_059195.1, on the reverse strand, counting down.
GGGTAGAGAAAAGCACCAGTCAAGGTAATCTCAGGCCAATCCAATTGATGCTGAAGAGATTTAAGTGTTCTTAGTGGAGTGTCCCTGGACATCGACAGGGTCCCTGTGGTGCGTGCTAATTCAGGGTCCCAGTGCAATGCTACTTGTTACATGTCCTCTCGGGGATAAGCAAGCGTAATCTGTATGGGTCTTGTTTTACTGTTAGACACTTTAGTCGTTTGTGTGCACTGTCCAGGCTAAATGAGTCAGCAGAAAATAACACTCCCAATGTAAGTACCATCGTTTGGTTTGAATTTTGCTTTCTCTTCGGCAGCTTTAAACCTGTTAAGTGCGTCCCTTGGCCAAATAGATGTGTCATTGAGCTCAATCAGTGGTTTAGTTGTCTACTGTATAACATAATATATAGCAAGCTGTTAATATCTTTAGTGTTGATATATCGGTAGTGAGAACGTGTGTTTTGGTGAAGCATTGCATGTAGATCAGTGTGGTCAAAGCCATATGCAAAATGTTTTGAAGCTAAGCTATACTGACACATTGCCTGCTATCTTTCCTTGATTAGCAAAGCTTCCCATAGAGAGGAGAAAGTGTTGGCAGGGATACACATTTAATTTAGTTCCAACATGTGTGTATGTGAATGAAGCATTTCTCTTGGATCTCTATAATTCTATGTAGGAGGTCGTTGTATGGACTGTACCCTTACAAGGCCAGTATGATCAGTCTGGGGAGCCTGGTGGATCCATCGGGTGACTGGGATATTGCAGAGACCATTGGTAAAGGAAACTATGGAAAAGTCTAGAGTGAACAACAGGAAAGATGGGAGTCAGGCAGCAGTTAAGTCCTGGACCCAATCAATGTAAGTTAAATGCAAAAGTGCCACAATCAATCAATATGCCACTTTAGCAAGTTTAGGGCCTCTTCCTCGTTTTCGCCAGAAATGTCAACCCTGACTAAACAAACAAATTAATAAAGGAAATCATCTCTGTTTTTCTTGACTATTGTTTGGCTTCTTTCAGTATACCAAGCATACAAACAGAGTAAGTTCCTTTGCTTATTTCCCTGTACCTGCCTCCCCCTGTACTTGTCCCTGTGTTTACTGTTCCCAAGTAAATTCCCCACCTGTCTCCTTTTCATCCATTTCTACATCCACTTCCCACAGTCGTCCTTACCATCTCCCTCCCCCTTTATGTATGCCACTACCTTAGTGATGTGCAGCTAGCTGGCAGACCTGTCTGTCGTGCTGAGGCCGGGGGCCATGCAGTGGAGCCATGTAGTGTTTGTGAGACTCAAGCTGAGTGCTTGCTTGTGATTGTGTCAGTGTTTCAATCCCTCCTGCGGCTCTTGCTAGCCCCCTGCTGCAGCTCCCCGGCCGGGTATGAAGATGTAGCTGCTTCCCTGCTCATCCCTCTCCTTGATTAGACTGCTGACAGTATCGTTCACACATCCAGGAAGAGGAATTCTGCCTCTGTGACGCTTTCTCTTCACTTCCACTGATATTTAAACTGATATAGAAGAAGCTTCATTGGTACTTCTAACCAAGAGTTAGTTTCCCTGTGTTTAATGGTTCTGGGCTCTGATTGAAGGTGTTTTAGTTCCCTTAAATTTCATTTCAACATCCTTTTTTAGAAATGTAAATAGTTTCTCTGCAGTTTGTTTTGCCTTCTTGTGACTTGTGTGTTGGTGTTCAGTCAAAATGTTGTGTGACTGATGTTAATGTGTCCTCCTTGACAAAGGATGTTGATGAGGAGATTGAGGCTGAGTACAACATCCTGAGGACCCTGTCCAACCAGGGACAGCTCTGGTTTGTTCTAGAGGTGAGATCCCCTGGGTCTTTCTGTCTCGCTTATAAAGTAGGACTTTGCCCAGCTTTACAGTCCAGTCAAATATTGTATACTGTACAATACCGCACTACATGCAATTAGTCATTTAAGGGCTCATACAGTAGGACTTTGTCATTGGAGGCAATATAACCCAGTGGTGTGTGCTTGTCAAACATGACAGTGTCTGATTGTGCCCAGTATAGGTAGCTGCACTTTATCTCCTGTGTTACATTTCCACCAATATGATCAACACAGTCTTACAGTAGACTATGGCCCATCTTTGTTGTTGTCTCTTTGAGCACTAGAAGGATCACAAACAGTAGATTTACTTTAAATGATTGGAGTGAAATCCATCGCAGAGTTGAGAGGAGGTCACCCTCCTACATTGGGAAAAATCTCAAGTTTAAAAGCTTTGCAAGAAGGAGTTGTGACTCCAGTGTAGTTGTATGTGTGGGAGGGATGGCTCTGGTAATTAATCATAATCTAGAGTGGCGAGTATTGGAGGAGCCACTGTTGTTTATCTCGCTCTGTCTCACACACACACACAGCTGTGCAACGGGGGCTCAGTCACAGATCTCATCAAAGAACTGCTCATGCGAGGCCAGCAACTGCTGGAGACCATTATCGCATACATTTTATACGCCGCCCTCTTGGTGAGATGGCCAACTGTAAAATGCCTAATGACAGAAGGGTGTGGCATCCACATACAGTGGGCAGAGAATTGAGGGGGCAGGGTGTGGGAATAATATGCATGGCAGTAGACAGCTTTGTTTGAAACACATTCAAATGGTACTAATCACAAACAGTTAATAATGGCTTTACTGATGCTTATTAAACCCCCCATTTGCTTTCCTCCTCCCGCCTGCCAGGGTCTCCAGCATTTACACAACAACCAGATTATTAATTGTGACGTCGAAGGAAACAACATCCTTCTGACTACCGAGGGAGGAGTCAAGCTTGTTGACTTTGGTAATGGCTTTGTTTTCCTGTTGTGGGGGCACTTTGGCCAATTGATGGTTTGAATAAGAGATACATGCATTTTAAAGGGAGGCTCTGGGAAGTTGTTTGTGAGCTCTGTTACTTCTGTCTGGGCATTCATTTAAAGGTCCAATGCAGACTTTTTTAAAATCTCAATATCAAATCATTTCTGGGATTGTTTTCAATTAAAATGGTCAAAAATGAACAAAAATATCTTCTTAGCAAATAACAATTTCTCAAGTAAGACTTTTGCTAGGAATGTTTGGGAGTGGTCAGAGTGGGAAGGGGAAAACTGAAAACTAGCAGAGAGGTTTGAAACTCTCTTGGTTTATTAACTAATTTACCACTCCATCCAACCAAAACAGGCTGAAAATTCTGGCCGTCTTTTCAAACAGCTCTTACACTAAAAGGACATTATCATAATTTTCACAATTTCACAGTATTATTCCAACCTCATAGTGTGGAAATATACACTCACCGGCCAGTTTAATAGGTACATCCATCTGGTACCGTCAGACCCCCTTTTACCTCCAGAACAGCCTGTGGAACATTTCCAACGTGTCGGAAATGTTCCACAGGGATGTTGGTCCATTCTGACGCAATGGGATCACGAGATACTGGATCCATCGTGCCTGGCACCGACGATAATATCACTCTCAAAGTCGCTTAGGTCACTCGTTTTGCCCATTAGAACGTTTAATCTAACAGTAACTGAATGCCTCGATCCCTGTCTGCCTGCTTTATATAGCAAGCCACGGCCACGTGACTCTGTACATTTTACATTTTAGTCATTTAGCAGACGCTCTTATCCAGAGAGACTTACAGTTAGTGCATACATTATTTTTATATACCCCCTGTGGGAATCGAACCCACAACCCTGGCGTTGCAAACGCCATGCTCTATCAACTGAGCTACATCCCTGCCGGCCATTCCCTCCCCTACCCTGGACGACGCTGGGCCAATTGCGCGCCACCCCATGGGTCTCCCGGTCGCGGCCGGCTACAACAGAGCCTGGATTCGAACCAGGATCTCTAGTGGCACAGCTAGCACTGCGATGCAGTGCCTTAGACCACTGCGCCACTCGGGAGATGTGGGGAGTGATCCATTTTCATGAACGGGGTGGTGTACCTAATAAACCGGTGAGTGTATATAAAACACAGGAAAATCACGTTTTTGACTGCATTGGGCCTTTAACAGATGACTCATCATTGATAGTTGACGGTTAATTCATTTTTTTTATTTGTCCACGTTATTATTGGTAAAGACTATCAGATAAATACAAACATATGGGCATCAATGCTGTGATGCAGTCCTCGTTCCATGTCTTTGTTACTGACCCTATGTAACATCTTTGTATTTCATGGACCATAGCTTAACCTAAGGCTATTATTGCCAATTTAAATTGCATTATTTGATCCTTTGCATATAAAAAGAAAGCTGTTCTGGCAAATGACTTTGAGTTGCCCCGGGCATGTTTATGTCCTCTGTGTGCTGAGAATGAAGTGGAATCCTGCTGATAAAAATCTGTCCCACTTAATTAGAAATTATTATGGTGGTATGGCAGGTTGTCACACCAAATGATATGCCATATTGCTATTGATTTATTCACACACTTTCCCTCTGTTTATGTAATTCACATTCATGTAATATGCACACAAATATACATCACATTAAACAACTGTGAATGTAATTATAACAGGTCATGTGATATAATATATAAAATCTTGATTTTGCCCCAAAAACGGATGACCTGAGGATGTTGTGTTTTATATTAAATAGCCTAAATTCTATTCAGGTGTCTCTGCTTAGCTGACGAGTGCACGTTTGCAAAGAAACACATCCATTGGCACTCCCTTTTGGATGGCACCTGAGGTTAGCTTCTTTTTTTTACATGCGCCACTAAACTCCTTTACTTGCAATTGCATGAGAACACCGAATACTTTTTAGCACAGAAATATCCTACATGATGACACCAATGAGTTGCATTAGATGTGCTATATGGACTGTAGAGAGAGATAAACAAGTGAGTATGTACCTGATTAATGAATGTAACTAACCTTTTTAAATCAACATTACAATGTGTATTTTAAACACAGACAATTTTAAAATGACTTGATTTTCTGCATTGTTATTTCATCTTATTTCAGCTTCAGAAACAATGAAAGCCTTTAGGTACCCATACGAAGTCACTACCTCACTGTTGCTAATACATTATCTTAATATCATCATCTACAGCAAGAAACAGCAACTTGCATGAGAAGTGTCCACCTGCTTGTGTCATGCTTGTCCTGCCTGTGTCGTCCCAGGTCATCGCCTGTGAGCAGCAGTATGATTCCACGTATGACGCCCGCTGTGACGTGTGGTCGCTGGGCATCACAGCCATAGAGCTGGCTGATGGAGACCCCCGTTGTCTGAGATGCACCCCGTCAAAGCCCTCTTCAAGATCCCATGGTAAGGCACTAGAGGGCTCCCTCTGTACACAGCTGGCAGGGACAGATCAGACACACAGCGGCGTACACTTTCATAAAAAGCTTTAGATTTTTGGCTGGAGGACAATGGCAAACTGAATTTAGGAGTGGATCATCGCAGAGCCCTTTCTCTGAAAATAATGAAATGGCTAATATGTCAAGAAATTGTAAAGATTCTTAATGTTATTTTGTGGTCATGAAATGCAGGATGGACCTGGTAGAAATACATTAAATCAGGAAAATAAATAGCGTGCTACAATGCGTGTTTCCAAGCTAAAAGGCTAGATTGTAAATTAAATAGAAAATTGTAGAATGATAAACTGATAAACTTTATCAAGAGTAAATGGAACAATATTTGGCCTTACCCTTAACTGTTATTCAATCCAAAAAATCTCTAATGTAAACACAATTTCTAATTAATAATTACTTGAAAGCTTTGATGGTACAAGTGACTGACCTTTTGCTATCGGCACAGTCGCACAATTATCTCCCAGTTTGGTGAGGACGTGCCCTTTTGATTGCAATTTTCATTGGTGATTAGCGCCATTCACATTGAGATTAGGCTGTCACCAGCCACACGTCACAATGTTATCTCCAACCCACCAAACCTGATGAGAAACTAGCATGCGTCGTGTCGCAGGATTATGGTAGCCACAGCAGCGGTTTATCACACCAAACTCAAGTGAATGTAAAACAGGTCACAACAATTAAAGGATCAGAGGAAGCTGTCCTGGTCAAACGAACGCTCCCAAATCACAGAGCCTGGAATAACACTCTGCCGGGTCGGGGATGAGGCATGCATTCAGTCATCTGAGTTGATAGGATGGAACCATTTCAGTGGGATGAACAAATGGTCAGCTCCTAAATTCTGTATAGTACCGAATTGGGGATTGGCCTGTTTTGATAGAAAGATGAACACATAAAAGAGATGAAGCTATTAACACAGTCCCAGAACAGGTTTTGTATTTTGTGTTAAGGATGTTAATTTCCCTTAGATACCATTTACTACAGGTCATGATAAACAAAGGAAGGGCATTTCTCTTTTTTTTTTAATCATTCATCCCTTTTTCTATATCACCTTTTTCTGAAATCGTTTGACTTTATGAGTGATTTGGAATACGAATAGAGTTATACTCGTGCAGCAATCTACCGTTGTTGAGACTGGGGTTTCTTTTTCAAAATCAAAATAGATACTTGGCCCTGGCCCATAAATCTTTTCAATTGGGACCTTTGGCTGGGCGGCTCCAGGATAAATCAAAGTGTGAGCACACTGAACCGTGAAATGATTCTGTTAACATGTCATGTGTTTCAAATATATTTCCCCATCAATGCAGCATGTCCGTCAAAATTATAAGGGGAGGTTGCCTGACATTGTCTGCCTGTCGAATGTGGATTCTATTCGAAACAGAAGAAATTGTGTATCTGTGTGTTGCACTTTTATTCTGCGCATTGATGAGCACAGAAATGATAGTAATACACTATGAATTACCTTAATGATTGTAAAGAGGTAGATTTAATGATTGTGGGTGTTGTTTCCTGCGAGTGTTTCACATGCTTCAGTGGCTCTTTAAATGGACTATCTCATAAAGCCATAATCAGGGTGGCTTCTCCTGATAAAGCATTGTCATTGGGAATAACAGGTTTCATAAAAATTTCACTGGCACTAAAACATGCTATATTTCCTTATGACATTAGATCGTATGACCTTGCACACAATCCTGTATTTCCATTTCACAGTCCACTCAATGGCACAGTGTATTAATCTACTGTGTAAATCCCAAGATTATTCCTAGGAGTAGGACATACCATTCCAAACATGGTCACCATTGGGTATAAGCATTAAGAAAAACACAATGGATGGGTTTATGAAATATGGTAATAACTGCATATTCAGTGACACTGTCTAAATCTAGTTGATGCATCTCTGTCCATCTATTTCCTATGGTTTTGTGATGTAGCTGGTAGTATGTAATCCTTGGGTTGAGAGCGAAGAGGGTTCTGGTTGTTTTGGCTGGCTGAGTTCTATGCCCCTCGCTGTACTGCAGTATCTCCTCAATGTCGTACAACAGATGGAGTTGCCTTAGGGTGTGGACTGTGCAGATAAAACAACAGCACAATTAACGTAGTCAGGCCTCTGGGGGCAGGGACACTGGGGCTGAACACAGGCAGGACTACTGCAAGCCATGTGATAGAGCTGTAGATTTGCTGTGGGAACTTGCACAGATGGTATCCCTTTCACAGCGACCAGTGTGAAGTGGTGAGAGGAGTTCAGATCGCTGTCTGGGAAGCTGCTCTGCTCCACCACTCCATTTATACCTGCTGCTTGGTCCTCCTGTCCACATATAGCATCAGATACAAATAATTTTATTGATTCCAGCACCATTGTAAATCAGTATTACAGATGTAGGATCTTAATTGGAGACAGTTTGCTACAGAAGGAAAATAATCCTGCAGCAACAGGAAATGCGAATTATTGTGTGGATGTTTTGAAATTTTTGTAGGGTTTGATACATTTTTCATAAGGGAATGACAAACTTCAGAAGCCTGTTTAAACCTCAAATACACTACACGTTTTACATTTCCTGCATTGCAGGAAAGGTCTGATGCAACAGGGTGATCAAATTAAGATCCTACATCTGTAACAGTAAACTAAGGCGGGCCCAGGATTCAATCAGTTTCAGATAGACCTCCAAGAGCCAAGCACAGATCCTCCACTTACGGAAACAGATTATATGCCCCAGCCCATTTGATGATGAGAAGCTTGGATGTAATTTTGCCTGCTATATGGTATGTAATATATGTGCGGCACATGGTTATCATGAATGTGGGTAATGGAGCATGTAAAAGGGTAAAGCTGTAAAACAGTTAACTGCAGAATTAATTACAGATACTTGAGACGATGCTCTCAGATATTTAATATGTGGGAAGGTTAATTGCTTGAGCCAATATTCTCCATGCTATATTAGCCAAACCCTGAGTAAAGTCCTGTGTAAAGTCATAGGGAGAAGGATGTGAAGGTTAAAGGTAATTGGCAAAGAAGTCCAAGGCTCTGTTGATTCACCCAGATCCCAGTGGATATTAGCAATATATATAACTGGGCTTGTATCTGTCTGAAGGGAGACGAGAACTGAGGAAGATGATGGGAGTAAATGATGGCTTGTCAGAGGCAACAAAGGCAAATTAAATCATAGGGCAAGTGAACGGAATTCCAACCAGTGTTCTGGTGAGAGGCAATACACCAGCCAAAAGCCACAGGTAATGTAAAGGCAGCAGAGCAGAACAGTCATGGGTGAAAGACTTCAATACAATGTTTACTGTTTTCTTTTACCAATACTGTTCATCCATTTTCAGGGTTCAGATTGTGAAATTGACACCTGACCATCAGCCACACAGAAAGCAGGCCTTGGTTCAAAGATCAATGTTAACAGAATTCTTAGCAGAATGTAAACTGTGATTCTTGTATTGTGATCTTGACATTCAAGATTACATTCAATGATATTTACTAAATCCTGTGTGGCTTAGTCAGTAGAGCATGTCGCTTGGAATGCCAAGGGTTGTGGGTTTGATTCCCGCTTGGTCCACCCATATGAAAATGGTATGCGTGCGTAACTAAGTCGCTTTGAATAAAAGCATCTGCTAAATCAAATCAAATTTTATTGGCCACATGCGCCGAATACAACAGGTGCAGACATTACAGTGAAATGCTTACTTATAGCCCTTAACCAACAGTGCATTTATTTTTTATAAAAAAGTAGAATAAAACAACAAAAAAGTGTTGAGAAAAAAAGAGCAGAAGTAAAATAAAAGAACAGTAGGGAGGCTATATATACAGGGGGGTACCGGTGCAGAGTCAATGTGCGGGGGCACCGGCTAGTTGAGGTAGTTGAAGTAATATGTACATGTGGGTAGAGTTAAAGTGACTATGCATAAATAATTAACAGAGTAGCAGCAGCGTAAAAAGATGGGGTGGGGGGGCAGTGCAAATAGTCTGGGTAGCCATGATTAGCGGTTCAGGAGTCTTATGGCTTGGGGGTAGAAGCTGTTGAGAAGTCTTTTGGACCTAGACTTGGCACTCCGGTACCGCTTGCCGTGCGGAAGCAGAGAGAACAATCTATGACTAGGGTGGCTGGAGTCTTTGACAATTTTGAGGGCCTTCCTCTGACACCGCCTTGTATAGAGGTCCTGGAAGGCAGGAAGCTTGGCCCCAGTGATGTACTGGGCCGTACGCACTACCCTCTGTAGTGCCTTGCGGTCGGAGGCCAAGCAGTTGCCATACCAGGCGGTGATGCAACCAGTCAGGATGCTCTCGATGGTGCAGCTGTAGAATTTTTTGAGGATCTGAGGACCCATGCCAAATCTTTTCAGTCTCCTGAGTGGGAATAGGCTTTGTCGTGCCCTCTTCACGACTGTCTTGGTGTGTTTGGACCATGATAGTTCGTTGGTGATGTGGACACCAAGGAACTTGAAGCTCTCAACCTGTTCCACTACAGCCCCGTCGATGAGAATGGGTGTGTGCTCAGTCCTCTTTTTTTTCCTGTAGTCCACAATCATCTCCTTTGTCTTGGTCACGTTGAGGGAGAGGTTGTTATCCTGGCACCACACGGCCAGGTCTCTGACCTCCTCCCTATAGGCTGTCTCATCGTTGTCGGTGATCAGGCCTACCACTGTTGTGTCGTCTGCAAACTTAATGATGGTGTTGGAGTCGTGCCTGGCCATGCAGTCATGGGTGAACAGGGAGTACAGGAGGGGACTGAGCACGCACCCCTGAAGGCCCCCGTGTTGAGGATCAGTGTGGCAGATGTGTTGTTACCTACTCTTACCACCTGGGGGCGGCCCGTCAGGAAGTCCAGGATCCAGTTGCAGAGGGAGATGTTTAGTCCCAGGATCCTTAGCTTAGTGATGAGCTTTGAGGGCACTATGGTGTTGAATGCTGAGCTGTAGTCAATGAATAGCATTCTCACGTAGGTGTTCCTCTTGTCCAGGTGGGAAAGGGCAGTGTGGAGTGCAATAGAGATTGCATCATCTGTGGATCTGTTGGGGCGGTATGCAAATTGGAGTGGGTCTAGGGTTTCTGGGATAATGGTGTTGATGTGAGCCATGACCAGCCTTTCAAAGCACTTCATGGCTACAGACGTCAGTGCTACGAGTCGGTAGTCATTTAGGCAGGTTATCTTAGAGTCCGTGGGCACGGGACTATGGTGGTCTGCTTGAAACATGTTGGTATTACAGACTCAGTCAGGGACATGTTGAAAATGTCAGTGAAGACACTTGCCAGTTGGTCAGCACATGCTCGGAGTACACGTCCTGGTAATCCGTCTGGCCCTGCGGCCTTGTGAATGTTGACCTGCTTAAAAGTCTTACTCACATCGGCTACGGAGAGCGTGATCACATAGTCATCCGGAACAGCTGGTGCTCTCATGCATGCTTCAGTGTACTGTATACTGTATGCATTCAGCCCATGTAACATTTTGATGCCCATGAAAGGTTGGGATTAGGGTTGAGGTGAAGATGTATACTTACTCTTCTACAAACAGTGTGACTTTTTGATTGAGAAGTCAGTTTCAATGTTAACTCACAGCTTCTGGCACAGATTTTTCACGTTGGGCATTTTGGACTGTATGTGGCAGATAATTACTGTTGACTACATGTCAACTGGCCGATCCATCATAGATTGATAGTCTCTATGAATATTGCTGATCTTGTACTGTACGCGTCCCATGTTTGTATCTCTCTTCTGTGGGTCTTTTTAACACAAAGCATCAGGAATTGTTTTTCAAAGGAGGCTGAAAAGATTTGGCATGGGCCCTTAGATCTTCAAAAAGTTCTACAGCTGCACCATCGAGAGCATCTTGATTGGCTGCATCACCGCTTGGTATGGCAAAAGCACCGCCCTCGACCGCAAAGCGCTACAGAGTGGTGCGGAAAGCCCAGTACATCACTGGGGCAGAGCTCCCTGCCATCCAGGTCCTCTATATCAGATGGTGTCAGAGGAAGGCTTGTAAAATTGCCAAAGATTGCAGCCACCCAAGCCATAAATTGTTCACTCTGCTACCGTCCGGCAAACGTTACAGGAGAATCGGCTCTCGGTCCAACAGACTCTGAGACATTCAACCCCCAAGCCATAAGACTGCTAAATAGCCATAATACTGCTAAATAGTCAATTAATGGTTACCCAGACTATCTGCACTGACCCTACTAAGCACACTCACTAGACAATATACACTGAGTGTACAAAACATTTCCATGACATAGACTGACCAGGTGAATCCAGGTGGAAACTATGATCGCTTATTGATGTCACTTCTTAAATCCACTTCAATCAATGGAGGGAGGGGGGGTTAAATGGGAGACAGGTTAAAGAAGGATTGTTAAGGCTTGAAACAATTGAAACATGGATTGTGTATGTGTGCCATTCAGAGGGTCCCTGTGGAACGCTTCTGACACCTTGTAGAGTCCATGCCCCGACGAATTGAGGCTGTTCTGAGGGCAAAAGGGGGTGCAACTCAATATTAGAAAGGTGTTCCTAATGTTTTGTACACTCAGTGTATACACACTCACTCACACATACTACATTGACACTCCCACACAAAACCCAGACACATTCACATACACTATACACACACACATTCCGACACAACACAAACACTGAGTGTACAAAGCACTAGGAACAGAAGAGTCATTGTTTAGAATATTATGCCTCTATCTTTCTAATGTAGTTATTCTATGCAGGCACACTGTGATGCTCCCTCCCAGTCCATCCTACAGTACTATGTGTTGGTGACACTTCTCCGTGTTCACTCATGTGTGCTCAACAGAACTGTTGGCGCTCTCAGATGATAGATGAGCTGGTGTTTGAGCGGGTGGCCCACAGACAAAGTCTTTATTATGTTTTCTTATACTGCTGCACTTTTACCCTTTAAAGGCCATCAGGCTGACTGTTTTCATGCTGTTGCCCCTCGAAGTTCAACGGCTACCAGTGTCTTTACTTTTCCACAGTTGAATGATGCACTGTGTATTCCTATACTCTATAACTTTATCTACTGTATGACTTTGGCTGTCAGGATTCATGTAAATTATCCAACCGTTTTTCTGTCTATTAGGAAAATGGGCAGAATTATGAGCTCTGCATACAAAGTATCATACTCCCCATTCTTTTTTTTTTCTTCTTCTTTTTTTTTTATACAATATTCATTTGGGACACGGGAATGCTTTTTTTTGTCTTTCTTCTGAGCTTAGTAGCAGACTTAGGGCTTTAAAAATTGGTGCTGACAACCACTGATTTTGCCTCAATCCACTGTGACACACGTTTGACAACACGAGGAGTGCCCAGGCCTAGATTTAAATAAGCCAATTGTGTTTACAATATGAGTCAGTGCTCCCACAAATACTGGAAGAAAAAAAGATGCCTGAATTTGCTAAGTACAATGAGGGTACTTGACAGTGTTATCACCAATGTGCTGGTGTATTGACTTTGTAATATATAAGCAGTGCAGCGGTACAACATCAAGGCAAGAGCATAGCTGCAGGCTCATATTATATTTTGTATTGAAGCAGTCAGTTACTAGGCTTTGATCTGCACTTCAGAAAGGACTGTCTGTCTGAATCCCTATCATAAACCCGAGCCACTTAGTGCTGGAAAGAATGACACATTTTCTCGAAAAATAAAGATGTTTAATAGGCTCTCATTTATGTGTAGCATATAGCTTTGTTCTTGATTATGTTTTCTTATCAAAGACATTAGAACCATTTGTTCTTGGTTGTTTTTTCATGGTTTAGATGTACATAGCTTTTCTTCAGAGTCGCTGTCTCCATTTAATAAATTAGTTGATGATATGTTGAAGATTAATTTTGAAAGCTTAAAGGGATAATCCACTCCCAAAATAAAAAATCATGAAACTCCTGTCAATTTGGTGAAAGCCTATGTTCTATCAGTGGGTAAAATAAAACATTTCCCCATGATTTAACTTCTAAGTGATCCTTGTGTGAAATCAGGAAATCGGGTAGGAACGCGTCATAGCTACATGGTTCTCGTCCCTGGAGATGGGGGATAACACACCATCACATTTCATAATGCTTTTAAAACAATTGCCTGCGCTCCAGATCACCAAATCAGCCAATAGATGGTATGAACATACTTGTCTAGAACCCATTCGTCCATTTATATCATCATGATAAAGTATTTATTTCGCTTAGATGTGCTCAATCTAAACAGTGTACCAAATGTTTCAGATTCTCCTTCAAGAACCATCTCGCAATGCTCCCTGCATGTCTGTGGGAAACGTAGGAAAGGGCAGTTGTTGCCATAGCAGCGCACTCTGCACTCGCTCTGGACAGAGACGACCTGCAAATTGAAGTCAGTGAGATATACTCCTAAATTTATAGTGCAGTTTGTTTAGGCGATTTTACAGCTAGCTAGCTACTTCACATGCTGATATTGACTTTGGTATTATTGTGTGTAGCTACGTTCGCTAGCTAGCTAGCCAGCCCAGAGAGAGCATTGCATTGTGGGTCGACTTGAGCTGCAACAGATTTGAGCTGCAATAGATTTCCACAACGATTTTCACGTTGCTACCAACCTTGTTATAACGACAAAATATTAGTTTCACATATTACTGTTATTTAACACTGTTAATCATAGGAATTAGTGGTTTGGGGTGGATTATCCATTTAAATTTATAAATGCACCCTATCCAATATTACAGTATCACTCATGAGCGAAATCATATTGTTGATTATTGTAAACATAACTTTAATCACCATCTTCCCCATTACATTATTTATTTTCTTTTCTTTGGTGAGCATGCTTTGAACTTTGTATAGTGTATAAATGATAATGCCCTGTATTTGAGCCTTCTCACTGCCCTGGCTCCATCCTGATACATGTATCAACCACTGAACTAGTATTGAGGTACTTACCTCGTTATAGATGGTCTCTTTAAATGCTGCTGACAGAGGTATTACCGGCTCCAATAATTTTGGCTCCCGCTGGCAGATGCTTCCTGCCAGACAGTTAAGGAGCTGTTTTCATTTGTCACTTTTCTCTTGCTGCCTACCGTAGCTCTGGCCTGGCTGTCTCTCTCTCCACCAGCCTGTACTGTACTTCACTCCAACTCTCAGGTCTTATGGCTATACTCAGCACTCAGATTATACTCAACCATGCTGCTGCTCCAGTCTCATGAGAACGATCGTGTTTATGCCAATGACAACAACATCAATAACTTAAACGTTTCAGTTCAATATTTAAAAAATAACTACATATCCAGGAATGATGATTTTTGTGTTGTGTGTGTTTGTTTCAGAAACCCTTCCCCTACATTACGCAATCGAGAGGACTTGTCACGGTTTACTAAGCCAGAACCCAGAAGCAGACCAGGACAAGGTAAGTGGTGTCAAAGGTGAGTGTTTATTTAACTGATCCACGAGTGCAGCTGAATAATCCAGGGAACAGAGCGGGCGGCGTGGATGAGTTGTTGAGGGTGCAGTAGTTGGTCCAATGATGGCTCGGCAGCCGCCGACCATCAGGCAGAGGTTGGGTGAAGGTTCCGGACGAGTGACTGCAGGGAGAACAAAACGGAGGTAAGCATACAACAAGCAAACAAGGTGCAAAACAACTAAACTAATGCTCTAAGCTCTAAGACTAGATCCGCTGATAAACATACTGTTCATGGCTAACGATCCGGCAGGGAATGGATGTTAGGCCAGAGCCTAAGAAGGGTGATGATCAGGACCAGGTGTGCAGATTGCTGATGGGATGCAGGTGCGGAAATCAAGAGAGCTCCCGCCTAGCAACGTTGCCCGGCAACCAGGCAGGGAGCGTTCCAGAACCCTCGGGAAACTGGAGATCACGAGCAGAAAGACTAGTACACAGACAGGACCCGACTCAGACTGCCGGGATCGTTACAGTACCCCCCCTCCGACGAACGCCACCGGGCGGACTCCCCGGAGCGCCAGGATGGAGGCGGTAGAAGTCACGAATGAGGTCAGCATCTAGGATCTGTCGCCGCGGAATCCAACTCCTCTCTTCAGGACCATACCCCTCCCAGTCCACGAGATACTGGAAACCCCGGCCCCGCCGGTCTGGAATCCATGATGCGTCGCACCGTGTAGGCAGGACCACCTCCGATCATCCGAGGAGGAGGAGGAGGAGGCGGAGGAGGCAACAGAGGACTGAGGAAAACAGGCTTGAGGCAGGAGACATGAAAGGTGGGATGGACTCTGAGCGTCCTCGGTAGTTTGAGTCGAACTGCCACCGGATTGATCACCTTCTCCACCACAAACGGACCAATGAACTTCGGTAACAACTTCCTAGACTCAGTCCGTAAAGGAAGATCCCGTGTGGCCAACCAGACCCTATCTCCGATGGTATAGGTGGGAGCGGGGATCCGGCGACGATTCGCCTGGAGCTGATACCGGTCCGAAACTCTAAGGAGTGCCTTTCTGGCCCGATGCCAGGTCCGGTGGCAACGACGAATATGGGCCTGAACAGAAGGCACTGAGAGCTCCTTCTCCTGAGAAGGGAACAAGGGAGGTTGGTAGCCATACAGGCACTGGAAGGGAGACATCCCAGTGGCAGATGTAGGGAGAGTATTGTGGGCATACTCAACCCAAGGCAACTGAGAGACCCAGGAGGTGGGGTTGGAAGAGACCAGGCAGCGTAGCGTGGATTCCATCTTCTGGTTGGCTCTCTCCGCCTGACCATTAGATTGGGGGGTGAAAACCAGATGTGAGACTGACTGTAGCTCCAATGGCCAAACAGAAGGACTTCCAGACAGCAGAGGTAAACTGAGGGCCACGGTCGGAAACGATATCACTGGGCAAACCGTGGACCCTGAAAACCTCCCTAACCAGGATCTCGGACGTCTCCGAGGCAGAGGGAAGCTTGGCAATAGGCACAAAGTGGGCGAACTTGCTGAATCTGTCCACGATAGTCAGAACGCACCGTGTTCCCCTCAGAAGCGGGCAACCCAGTGACAAAGTCCAGGGCCAGATGCGACCATGGTCGCCGGGGAACAGGAAGGGGGTGAAGTAGTCCAGAGCTGGGCCGATTGGTACTCTTATTCTGCGCACACACTGGACAGGCAGCAACAAAACCCCGAGTATCCTCGGCCATGGCAGGCCACCAAAAACGCCTGCGAAGAAACGCCATCGTCCGAGCCACGCCAGGGTGACAAGCCATCTTGCTGGCGTGGGACCATTTGAGGACAGCAGGACGAACCGACTCAGGCACAAACAACCGACCGGGTGGACCGTTACCGGACCGGGCTGCGTCCGAAGGGCCGCCATCACCTCCTCCTCAATCTTCCACATAACTGCTCCCACGACGCAGTTCGGGGGGAGAATTGTCTCGGTCTTGGACCCACTCTCTTCCGTCTTGAGAACATCCGGGACAAGGCGTCCGCCTTGCCGTTCTTAGATCCAGGTCGGAACGTCAGGGAAAACTTGAATCGTCCGAAAAACAACGCCCACCTGGCCTGACGGGAGTTGAGACGTCTAGCCGATTGCACGTAAGCAAGATTCTTGTGGTCAGTCCAGACAATAAACGGTTGCTCCGCCCCTCCAACCAGTGGCGCCACTCCTCCAAGGCAAGTTTCACCGCGAGAAGCTCCCGGTTACCCACATCGTAATTCCTCTCCGCAGGCGAAAGGCGACGAGAGTAGTAGGCGCAGGGATGGAGTTTACTGTCCGTGGAGCATCGCTGCGACAGGATGGCGCCAACTCCCACATCAGACGCGTCCACTTCAACGACGAACTGACGGGCCGTGTCCGGTTGAGAGAGAATCGGTGCGTTGGTGAATCGCCTCTTCAAATCCAGAAACGCTCGATCCGCCTCCGGATTCCACTTGAAGGTCCTGATACTGGAAGTCAAGGCAGTTAACGGAGCGGCCACACGGCTGTAATCCCAGATGAATCTGCGGTAGAAATTCGCAAACCCCAAAAATCTCTGGAGCTGCAATCTCGCACCGGGCTGGGCCCATTCCAGAACCGCCTAACCTTCTCCTGGTCCATCCTAATCTCTCCCCTGGAGATGATGTACCCGAGAAAGGATGTCGTGTGGGCGTGAAACTCGCACTTCTCGGCCTTCACGAACAGGCGATTCTCCAACAATCGCTGCAGAACCTGCCGGACATGCTGGACGTGGTCGGAAGGTTCCTTCCGAGAAGATCAGAATGTCATCCAGGTAAACAAACACAAAGAGACCGATCATATCTCTCAGGACGCCGCTCACCATACTCTGGAATACCGCTGGAGCATTGGTCAGTCCAAACGGCATCACCTGATACTCAGGTGACCCATCGGTGTATTGAAACCCGTCAACCACTCGTCCCCCCTCTGATCCGGACCATGTGATACGACATTGCGTAGGTCTAGCTTGGTGAACACCGTAGCACCCTGTAAGGAGTCGAAGGCAGAACTCATCAAGGGCAGGGGATACTTGTTCTTGACCGTGATGTCATTCAACCCCCCGATAATCAATACACGGTCGAAGAGAGCCATCCTTCTTACCCACAAAGAAGAATCCTGCCCCCAGGGGGTGATGACGAGGGACGAACGAGACCAGCAGCTAGGGACTCCTTGATGTAGGTCTCCAAAGCCTCACCGCTCAGGTCGGGAGATACTGTATAACCTTCCCTTAGGGTAGACAGCTCCAGGGAACAGGTTGATGGCACAATCATATGGTCGGGTGGGGAGGGAGTGACAGAGCCTTCTGCTTACTGAACACTTCCCCCAAATCGTGATATGTCTCGGGAACCAGGGACAAATCTGGGGGTTTAGCCTCAATCACCTGACTGGGAACCGAATGGGGACAGGCAGTCTTGAGACAGTTAGCATGACAATCAAGGCTCCAACTCGTTACCTTGCCCGTCACCCAATCCGAACGTGGGATTGTGTTCCTTCAGCCAGGGGTATCCAAGGACCAGAGGAACATGGGAAGACGGCAGAATGAAGAATGAAATCATCTCAGAATGATTCCCCCGACAACAGCATCTTAACCGGTTCAGTCCTCATCGTGATACGTGCCAGACTACTGCCGTCCAGAGTGGTAGCTTCAATGGCTTCCGGCAATTGCTCCTTGGAAAGCCCCAGCTGTTCCACCAACTCGGCATCAAGAAAGCTTCCATCGGCACCTGAATCGATAAAAGCGTTAATCGCTAAGCTCTGATTCCTGTTCATAAGGGTAGCCGGGAAACGGGGTCTGACAGAGGTATTGAGAGGTCGAAACTGGCTCGCTAAAAGTCCTCCCAACTTTAGCGAGCCGCGCAGTTTGACGACCGCCGGGAACCAGTGGCGAGGTAATGTCCCGAACCACCACAGTAGAGGCAACAGTTAGTCCTACGTCTGTGTTGGCGCTCCTCCTTGGTTAACCCGTGCACGCCCCACTTGCATGGGGTTCAGAATCGGGAGACAGGACCTCTCCACTAATCCTGTGTGGTGGACGATGATCGACGTATTCTGGTCCAATCCCCGACCCGACTGGCACCTGAGAAGCTGATCGGTTGGACGGGACCCATTGCTTCTCCCTCCTTCGCTCCCGGACTCGATTATCCACCCGAATAGACAAGGCTACCAAGCTGTCCAGGTCACTAGGCTCGGATAGGAGATCAACTCATCCTTGAGCTGCTCCGACAGACCCTGGTAAAAGGCCGCTTGCAGAGACTCCTCATTCCACCCACTCTCCACAGCCAACGCCTTGAACTCGATCACGAAGTCGGCCACGCTGCAGTTCCTTGGCGAAGCGAAAACAGGCGCCTAGCTGCGTCCCCTCCCTCGGACGGAATGGTCGAAGAGCTTCCTCATCTCGGCCGTGAACCCCTGGTATGAAGCCATGCAGGGATCCTGTCGTTCCCAAACGGCTGAAGCCCACTCCAGCGCTCGACCACGCAGCAACTCAATCACAAAGGCTATCCTAGCTTTGTCTGTGGCATAAGAGTAGGGCTGTAGATCGAACACTAATCCACACTGCATAAGGAAGGAACGGCATCTTCCCAGCTCCCCCTCATATTTATCCGCGTCGGAACCTTGGGCTCACGGAAGGGCACAGCTCCAGACGCGGCAGGCGAGATGGGTGAAACCGGTAGTGGATCCTCCACCGGAAACTTGCGCTGGTTCTGGACCTCCGTCAGACCGGTAGAAAGGTTCCGAACTGACAACGCGATCTCCTGTAGTACCGTGCTATGATGGCCCAACATCTTCTCCTGATGGGTAATGGCATGGCGAACAGAGTCCAGGTCCGCTGGGTTCATTACTGGCCGGATCGCTCTGTCACGGTTTACTAAGCCAGAACCCAGAAGCAGACCAGGACAAGGTAAGTGGTGTCAAAGGTGAGTGTTTATTTAACTGATCCACGAGTGCAGCTGAATAATCCAGGGAACAGAGCGGGCGGCGTGGATGAGTTGTTGAGGGTGCAGTAGTTGGTCCAATGATGGCTCGGCAGCCGCCGACCATCAGGCAGAGGTTGGGTGAAGGTTCCGGACGAGTGACTGCAGGGAGAACAAAACGGAGGTAAGCATACAACAAGCAAACAAGGTGCAAAACAACAAAACTAATGCTCTAAGCTCTAAGACTAGATCCGCTGATAAACATACTGTTCATGGCTAACGATCCGGCAGGGAATGGATGTTAGGCCAGAGCCTAAGAAGGGTGATGATCAGGACCAGGTGTGCAGATTGCTGATGGGATGCAGGTGCGGAAATCAAGAGAGCTCCCGCCTAGCAACGTTGCCCGGCAACCAGGCAGGGAGCGTTCCAGAACCCTCGGGAAACTGGAGATCACGAGCAGAAAGACTAGTACACAGACAGGACCCGACTCAGACTGCCGGGATCGTTACAGGACTGGTGCAGAAGCTTCAGTCACTTCATCGCCCAGTGATGATCCTTCATCGCCCAGTGCTTCCTGCTAAATAGTATTTCTCAATTCTTACAGTGAGGATGCTGGGTCTGATAGTGGGAGGATATTCCAATGGGAGAACTGTAGCTCAGTTGGTAGAGCATGGTGTTTGCAACACCAGGGTTGTGGGTTCGATTCCCACGGGGGGCCAGTATGAAAATGTATGCACTCACTAACTGTACGTCGCTCTGGATAAGAGCGTCTGCTAAATTACAAAAATGTAAGTGGAGAATTTAGCTACTACTGGCAGCTTTTTTAGATCACTTTTTTATTATTGTGCATGTTTATTTATTATTTGAAGTGATTGCAACAAACTGGCACCAATGCAGTTAGTTAATGGCGATGACAACAAAATATACGAATTGTTACTTTCTAACCAACACAAGCCTATTACAATACAAAAGTAGTTTGAAATGTGACTTATAATTTTTAAATGGGTTTCAATGGCGTGTTTTCCCATTTTACCACAGGAGTAGAATGCACTGGTTACACATTTGGTTCTGGGCATCCTTTGATCACTGGAAATGGAAGGACTTGAAATTGATATTTTTGAAGCTAGATTGTATCAACCCTTTTATCTTCCTCATATTTCATCACATTTCACTTCCATAAATCTGTCACAGAGGAAAAAACGAATTCTACTGAATTATCAGTTTTAATCTTCAGGACGAGATAAGTAATCAGTCCCTCCAGTGTGCAAAACAAATAATGTAAACATTGGTCAATAATAGTCTTGCCGAATAAACAACCTCAATATCTAGCATGCAGTGCAAATTGGAGCAGAGAGCAAGGCGTAAATGAGAGAGAAAATGCAATTTCTTCAGGGGTTATTTGTGGGTGGGGATTTTTGTCTTCCTTTTGTGTTGTTATTGGTGGAATAGATTGAATAGATTGAAAGGCAGTGGTTATTCATTCATTATTAATAATGAAAACATCAAACAGTACAGCTGTGAACCTATAACCATTAGTGGTAATAGAGTCATTTATTTGTGTTAGTCATGCATTTCTCAGAGCACCAGGTCTGTCAGAGATGGATTAGAAGCTGTAGCTGAGTCCAATCTATAGTTGGTGCTATACTACTGCCTTGAAAATACTGGTAAAGCTTTGCTTGAACCCCTCTATCATAAGGCCTATCATACAGACTTTCGGTTTCATAATGCACATAAAACACTGCTTTAATGATGTTATACCTTGCATCCTTTGTGTGCCTCGTTATTTATTGATTTGGTGTAGCTGGAGAGCTGAAAGAGACGGTTCGAGGCCCACATGAACAGTAACAGGTACCCTATAGCATCTGATTTCTATGCCATTTGCTTCGTTTATTGGGAATGCTGACGCCTTTATTGATTCGCTTAAAAAGCTAAATTATTATCTCTCATTCCGAGAGAACACACCTCATACAACCATTACTTGATTCTTACAACACAATGTTTATGAAACATGTTATAATAATGTTTCAATTTTTAAAATCCCCCTTTTATTTAACTTTGCATATTCAGATGCAATGCATTTTATTGGGTGTTTTTTTAATCGTGCTCTCTCTCAGTAGTATAAGGTAATGGATTGTATGATATCAGATCAGAAATAATCTCCTCAAACAAAGCCCGCCAGGCCACAATGTGTGGAGGGTGGACAATGTTATCAGGCCTGGCACAATGTTTGTGAGGACTCTCCAGCTATAAACCAGACAAAATTGTTATTTGTCACATGCGTCGTAAACAACAGGTGTAGACTAACAGTGAAATGTTTATTTACGGGGCCTTCCCAACAATGCAGAGAGAAAGAATATAGAGAAATAATATAAAAGTAATAATAAATACACAATGAGTAACGATAAATTGGCTGTATACACCATGGTGTGTGTGCGTGTGCGTGTACATGTGTGTGTGCGTGCGTGTGTGTGTGTGTGCGGGTGTCTACTGTCGCTGTTCTGGATTATAAATGCATCACCAGTGTCTGTCCCCATGCAGCCAAAGGAGCTGCCTTTTGAAACAAAGTGGCCTGATGTTTAGCATCCCAGCTGCGCAGCTCAGCTAATGGCTGGAACCTCTGCTTAATGTGCTGACACTAATGAATTCTAGGAATGAATTTTCAGAACAGACATCATAGATGTGAAGGCAGTAGAATAGTTATATATGACCACTATGACAAAGAGTGGGTTCTGAGTAAACATGGCACATAACAGATAGAGGCCATCCATGGCTGTGCCAGAAACAGACCTGTTTGCACTGGGGGCCATGGTGATGACCAGACCATGTGGTGCTCACAGAGGGGACAGTGTTCAGTCACCCAGACACAGAAGCACTGATGAGGAGCTCCATAGAAGCACCCTACTGAGAACACCTGTGTCAGATAATCCAGAGAAATTAGCTTTGTAAAATGTTCAGGTCACTGTACTCTTTGTGTATTTAGTTTTTGTTCATGTGTTGACGTCGACTCAAATGTAAAGATCCACCAGGTGAATTAGTTATCAGACGGTTTGATTTAAACCCAGGAAAAGGTTGAACCAGGGTTGGTTTTCTATCTCCTTTATGATGTATTGTGATGTTGTAATTGCATTCTGTCGCTTCACAGGTGTCTGATAAAGGATTTTGAGATTCGTCCGTCCGTGACCGCCTTCTGGAACACCCATTCATTAAACAGGCCCATGGCAAAGACATGGCTCTCGGCCAACAGCTGTCCACACTCATCTGCGAGCAACAAGACCTGGGCTGCAAACTTAAGACCAAGTAAGTGTGTTGTTAACTCAAAGAAATGCTAACATTCTCAGCTGAAAAATTCCAGAGCCGACTAGGTGAAAAATCTGTCGATGTGCCCTTGAGCAAGGCACTTAACCCTAATTGCTTCTGTAAATCGCTCTGGATTAGAGCATCTGCTAAAAAAAATAATCTAAAAGAATCCCCACTGCAGAACTCATTAATGTATCTTTCTGAGATTACATCTGGTAAATGTTTCAGCCCAGCTAAATTATATATATGTTATTGCTGATGAATTCATCTCCTTTGGAGAAACTATGTTATGGAGCAAGACAGAGTGAACTGGATGAATTGATGAGATGAGATGTGTTTTCTCACCAGTGGGTGGCAGAGTTTCATTTCCTTCCACTGTCCCTTCAAACCAGTGTAACAGATATGATGTGTAGTCAAGGTAATGAAAAGTATGTGATTAAAGAGAAGTTAGGGGAGTGATACTAATTTGATAGGAGTGATTGTGCTGACTCAAAGTCAGATGAATAAAAGTGTTTTATCCCAATGGATCTTTTAACAGTGTGACGAGGACAAGCATTTAGTACAGAGCACTCCTCCACCCATATGATTAAACCAATGAGGGAATAAAACACTTTTGTCTCAGTTTGATTTACTTGTGGAAAATCCTTACTGTTCAACCTTGCATTATCACTGAATTAAGAATTTTGCAAAGATTTTTATCTGGCATACGATGTGTGTGTGTGTGTGTGTGTGTGTGTGTGTGTGTGTGTGTGTGCGTGTGTGTGTGTGGTGAGGCGGTGATCCTATGTCTCTGTCCACTGTGAAAGTGAGATTACAGGCTTAGAGTAAAATAACAGGTGCCTTCCCAGTTTAGACACTGGTGCCAAAGATCATCAGCACAGTGCACAGACAGGAGACAGGCAGGTTTAATTATGAGCCTCTAGTGAGCGTAGCCAATGGCGCGGTTTTAGAGGCCCACATCTTGGCCGCAGAGACAACATTGAGCTGTTTTAAAGCTAGTTTCCTGCAATTCTACAAATATTTGGGCCCATGCCATAACATTTTTGACATTTTTGATTCTCATGACTGTCTAGTTTTTATTTTGGTGATTGTTAGTTCTCAAAGATTATGTTATTAAAAAATAGATTCCTCCATTATATTTTCGACATACTTTATATCTGGTTTCAGTCGTTTAAGTGTACACTGAAAACATTTTACCATCCTGAAAATGACCCCCCCCTCATTAAAAAATAAAATACATATATATATTTTAAATATATTTTTGGTTAACATTTTGCAGTGGCGGCCACTAAATGCATATAGGGGAAACACTGCACTTTGTGAATGAGATCTTGCCCATTTCATTGTTCATATTAGGTTTAGTATCTGAACTTGACTGGAATATCTGGGTGCAATATTTTAGTGGTGATAACAGTTATTTTAGAGCTTGTTGTTTTTGACAAAAGTGCTGAATAATCTAGCTAATCTCGATTACATGTATATTTGAATACACACACACACATCCCTCCGATGGGCCCTAGGGGGGTTGCATTATCCCAATGACCCAGCTGCCTCTGTGCTGACCTCTTGCCAGCAGGCCCCACTGTAGAGTGAAAGGTCAAACAGAGATAAAGTGCAATCACAGCCTGTAATAATGGTGGAGATCTCCCTGGGGAACAGCCTTATGGGCCACCAACAACCCATCTAAATGAATGGATTTTATATCCAGGTCTGTGAGAGCCAGAAATCTTGCTGTTTGTAGGTGACCAAATACTTATTTTCCACCATAATTTGCAAATAAATTCATTAAAAATCCTACAATGTGATTTTCTGGATTTTTTTCCCTCAATTTGTCTGACATAGTTGACGTGTACCTATGATGAAAATTACAGGCCTCTCTCATCTTTTTAAGTGGGAGAACTTGCACAATTGGTGGCTGACTAAATACTTTTTTCCCCACTGTATATCTGTCCAGGTATATTGAGAATCAACATGGCAAAGTGATGCAGGACATTGTCTCCAGTAAACTGTACAAGGAACAGTTTGATGCCATTCAGGACTGCTTCCGCATCATTGGCTTCACTGACGAGGTACAGTTTCACTGCTCACTTAAAAGCGAAGATGTGAAAATGTTTTTTTATTTGCCTTGTCTGCTGTTTTCTGCAAAACAAATAACACAAAGAGAAATACAGTTGAAGTCGGAAGTTTACATACACTTAGGTTGGAGTCATTAAAACTCGTTTTTCAACCACTCCACAAATTTCTTGTTAACAAACTATAGTTTTGGCAAGTCGGTTAGGACATCTACTTTGTGCAGGACACAAGTAATTTTTCCAACAATTGTTTACAGACAAATTATTTCACTGTGGTCCTCTGTAGCTCAATTGGTAGAGCATGGCGCTTGTAACGCCAGGGTAGTGGGTTTGAGCCCCGGGACCACCCATACGTAAAAATGTATGCACACATGACTGTAAGTCGCTTTGGATAAAAGCGTCTGCTAAATGGCATATTATATATTATATTATTACTTATAATTCACTGTATCACAATTCCAGTGGATCAGAAGTTTACATACACTAAGTTGACGGTGCCTTTAAACAGCTTGGAAAATTCCAGAAAATGATGTCATGGCTTTAGAAGCTTCTGATAGGCTAATTGACATAATTTGAGGTAATTGGAGGTGTACCTGTGGATGTATTTCAAGGCCTACCTTCAAACTCAGTGCCTCTTTGCTTGACATCATGGGAAAATCAAAATAAAATAGCCAAGACCTCCGAAAAAACATTGTAGACCTCCACAAGTCTGGTTCATCCTTGGGAGCAATTTCCAAATGCCTGAAGGTACCACGTTCATCTGTACAAACAATAGTACACAAGTATAAACACCATGGGACCACGCAGCCGTCATACCGCTCAGGAAGGAGACGCGTTCTGTCTCCTAGAGATGAACGAACTTTGGTGTGAAAAGTGCAAATCAATCCCAGAACAACAGCAAAGGACCTTGTGAAGATGCTGGAGGAAACAGGTACAAAAGTATCTATATCCACAGTAAAACGAGTCCTATATCGACATAACCTGAAAGGCCGCTCAGCAAGGAAGAAGCCACTGCTCCAAAACCGCCATAAAAAAGCCAGACCACGGTTTGCAACTGCACATGGGGACAAAGATCGTACTTTTTGGAGAAATGTCCTCTGGTCTGATGAAACAAAAATAGAACTGTTTGGCCATAATGACCATCGTTATGTTTGGAGGAAAAAGGGGTTGGCTTGCAAGCTGAAGAACACCATCCCAACCGTGAAGCACGGGGGTGGCAGCATCATACTGTGGGGGTGCTTTGCTGCAGGAGAGACTGGTGCACTTCACAAAATAGATGGCATCATGAGGAAGGAAAATTATGTGGATATATTGAAGCAACATCTCAAGACATCAGTCAGGAAGTTAAAGCTTGTTCGCAAATGGGTCTTCCAAATGGACAATGACCCCAAGCATACTTCCAAAGTTGTGGCAAAATGGCTTAAGGACAACAAAGTCAAGGTATTGGAGTGGCCATCACTAAGCTCTGACCTCAAGCCTATAGAACATTTGTGGGCAGAACTGAAAAAGCGTGTGCGAGCAAGGAGGCCTACAAACCTGACTCAGTTACACCAGCTCTGTCAGGAGGAATGGGCCAAAATTCACCCAACTTATTGTGGGAAGCTTGTGGAAGGCTACCCGAAACGTTTGACCCAAGTTAAACAATTTAAAGGCAATGCTACCAAATACTAATTGAGTGTATATAAACTTCTGACCCACTGGGAATGTGATGAAAGAAATAAAAGCTGAAATAAATCATTCTCTCTACTATTATTCTGACATTTCACATTCTTAAAATAAAGTGGTGATCCTAACTGACCTAAGACAGGGAATGTTTACTAGGATTAAATGTCAGGAATTGTGAAAAACTGAGTTTAAATGTATTTGGCTAAGGTGTATGTAAACCTCCGACTTCAACTGTAGGTACATTTTTCTAAATATCGATAGCATTTCTTCTCTTTTTAACAGGAGGTAAATTCTGTGTACAGAATTCTTTGTGCCATTTGGAAATAGTGCTGCTGTATATTATTAAGCTCTAGTGACCTTTACGTCTGGGTAGAGAACCAATCACAGGGAGTAGAATATTAATGGACAGCACGAGACAAGAAAGGGCACAAAAGAAGTTGAATACATTTTTGATAGAGTAATAATATTCAGATGATTAAAAAGACTTCAGAAAGACTGTAAAGGGTTGTTCATTGATCCAAAAGAATTCCCTCATAAATGTGAGCATGGACTGTCAGGGAATCATCTGCTGTCTCTGAGCTGCACAAGGCCCACAGGGTCTGTTTCCACTTCAATCATCTGTGCACTCTGTTATTGCTATTAATAACTTGTTAACCAAGACAAAAGTTGACCTCTAATGTCTTGGTAATTGAAGGGATTATGGGAAATGGTGTCTCTCCATTTCAGCAATACCGGAGTGAAATCACTCTGTTGTAAGATCTGTGTTTAGTGTAGACCTAAAGACTTGTCTAGATCACAGTTAAATACAGACTCTTGTACAACCCTTGTTAATCATAACATGTTATGATTCATTGATTGTAGTGATTATGATTTCCCCATAACAGTAGAATTGGCCATTCAGATCAAAATATTCTATATTTGGGTTGAACTTGGTTCATCATTAAAGTTTCATAAGTCAATGTGGTTGCTTGGGATTTGCTCAGACAGTTCCACACAAGAGTAACTATGTTCGTCTGTCCTGTTTTTCCCCTTTGAAGTGCTGCAGAAAGTGGCACGAATGTGGGAATCTTTGGATTTGAGAACTTCAAGAAGAACTCCTTTGAGCAACTCTGCATCAACATTGCAAATGAGCAGATTCAGTTTTACTTCAAGCAGCACATTTTTGCCCTGGAACAGGTGAGCCTGCAGATAGGGTGGCTCATGTTCTAGAATCGAGGTATGCTTAAAAAATGGCACTACTTTTGACCAGAGCCATAGGGAATAGGGTGTCATTAGGGACACAGCCTAGATAGATTGCTTCTCCAGTTCAAGGAGGAGTCCATTAACAATAACAAATTAAGGTAGACTGGATTACACTGAAGATGTCCTTTTATTGCAGCACATATTTAAAAAAATTGTTGAGCATCATTTTGTATATTAATGTCAAAATCCACCAAAACCATTAATTCCTTTAATTTACAGTGTTAAATAACACTAATATGTGAGAACATTATTTTTGTGAACAAATGTTTCATTTTGGCGTTATAATAAGGTTGATAGCAACATGGGTAATCTCCCGAGTGGCGCAGTGGTCTAAGGCACTGCATCGCAGTGCTAGCTGTGCCACTAGAGATCCTGGTTCGAATCCAGGCTCTGTCGTAGCCGGCCGCGACCGGGAGACCCATGGGCGGCGCACACTGGCCCAGCGTCGTCCAGGGTAGGGGAGGGAATGGCCGGCAGGGGATGTAGCTCAGTTGGTAGAGCATGGCGTTTGCAACGCCAGGGTTGTGGGTTCGATAAAATAATGTATGCGCTAACTGTAAGTCGCTCTGGATAAGAGCGTCTGCTAAATGACTAAAATGTAAAATGAAAATCGTTATGGAAATCTGTTGCAGCTCAAGTCGACTACAAAATCCACAATGCAATGCTCTCTCTATGGGCTGGCTGGCTGGCAAACGTAGCTACACACAATAATACCAAAGACAATCGGCCAGTATTGAAGTCTGACATGTATGATAGACGTTTTTGCGATCTAAAAGTCGTATTCCTGTTAACTTCCAATGTAGTGAGAGCGACTTTATCACGGTGCTACATCATACAGGACGGATTTCTGTCTGCTTGAACGCCGATAGGCCCTTTTCACGATGACGTCATCTAACCTCCGCCTTTCCGCGTAGCAGGTTAACTTCACTTCCGTTCGCCCGTAACCTGAGACTTCTCAACGAAAATACAACTGTTGACCACTAACTAGCAAGCTAGCTACTTGAAGAAATTCCAAAAGGTACGTTTAAGTTAAATTAGTAAAGTTAAGAGTAATAATGTTTACGTATATGCAATGGTTTGTAACTTGCTAACGTTATTGTTAATTCATAATTGTTCACTGCCTTAGTTACTTAAAAGTGGGCTAACGTTAGCTAACAACAACTTAGTACCAGATACCGATAACGTTAAAGGTAGCGTTACATTGCTGCCTGGCTGTAATGTAACAAGTTTACTTAGCTAGCTATCTAACCCTTTGTTAGGCAGTTAGTTTATTCATGAATGTATAGTAACTCACCTATTCAAATACTGTTGTGCATGATAGCTAGATAAATATTGATTCCTGGTCAAAGCTGAATGTTAATTTAGCTGTTTCTTTTCTCTCGGTGTCTGTATCGCAACAGTATCCCATCCAACACCGAAGCATGGCACAATCTTCGAGAAGATGCTATTGCAGTGTACCATTTTGTTCAAACAACAAACAGAAATTCCCGTATCTGAGTTTTCACGATTTCCCTGTTGATGGAGAAATACGTGCCCGTTGGGTGAGGGCGATCAGGAGAGATGAGGGACCAAGTTTTAAGATTCTTCGTGGGAGCACCTTTGTTTGCAGTCAGCACTTTCCCCCTGAGGATAGATACACATCGGCCAGTGGACGGATCCGTATTAAACAGGGATCAGTGCCGTCTAGATTCCACTGGAATGATTGGGGTAAGGATAGGTAGACAGCGTTAAACGTAATACTACTGTAATCCAATAATATATTACTTGTACAAAATGTTTAATAATTTAATCCTGATGCAATATAGCTGCTACATTTTGTCATTTTAGGGACTGAAAAGTGATTACCAAAATGTATCATGACAAGCATATGGTTAATTTCACACATATAGGAGGCGGCTCACAAGCTCGGGAGTCAGTTTACCAGCGAGCAAGAAAGCGTCTTGGTGTTGCTGTCCTGGATGATTCTGATCATGAGATGCCTGACAGCACAGAGGGTGCTTTGCCTGCAGTGACAAACGATCACGACTATGCCTGCCGTCCTTCTCCTGGTTAGTATTACAAATAAGAGTAACCATGTATCTGTTTGGCAAAAAAAGTAAAAGTATATGGCAGTTAAGTAAAAATACTATTTTATACTACGATTTGGAGTAACTGGTCTCTCTGTGAAAAGACTTGGCGTTTTAAACCTCATCCATCTTAGAAGCTTCTTCAGTTTTATTTATTGAAAATGGGATGGGATAGATGAG
This sequence comes from Coregonus clupeaformis, assembly GCF_020615455.1. Taxonomy (NCBI): domain Eukaryota; kingdom Metazoa; phylum Chordata; class Actinopteri; order Salmoniformes; family Salmonidae; genus Coregonus; species Coregonus clupeaformis. The sequence goes on along the minus strand of NC_059195.1, from coordinate 16,920,873 downwards.
TAATAACTAACCTACCAACATGTATGCTTTTTCTTCCCCTTAAGGTAAACTGGACAGTGCTACTCAAAGAATTTGAGAGTTGGAGCTGCAAGTGTTGTCCCTAGAAATTGAGATCCAGCACCTGACAGTTAAGAAGCAGCATCCACTCCTTTTTAATTTTTGTGTCACAGATGAGGACTATCGCTACTACACACGATTCAGCTCAAAGGAGGTCTTCACTGTGTTTTGGGATTCTGTTTATCCCTCTGCTTCACGGCTTGTATACTGGTCTAAGGCACAGCAAACGGCACATGTGACACCTAGCCCTCACCGAAAACTTCCACTTATTGATGAACTATTTATGTTTCTGTGTCGTGTTGCAGCTGGGCTTCAGGAGAAAACCTTGTCTACCATCTTTGAGGTCAGCCTGTCCACAGTTAGCCGCATCATTTTAACATGGACTAGCTACCTTTACCAGGTTCTTGGCTCACTGCCGGTGTGGATGACAAGAGAGCAGGTGCAGGCCACAATGCCTGATAAGTTCAAGCTCTACTGCCCTCAGGTGAGAGTTATAGTAGACTGCACCGAGATCCGCTGTGAAACACCATCCTCCCTCTCACTACAGTCAGAAACCTTTTCGAGCTACAAAAATCACACCACCTTTAAAGGGCTGATTGGTGTAGCTCCATGTGGTGTTATCACATTTGTATCAAAGCTCTACACAGGCTCCATCTCCGACATGGAAATAACACGGAAATGTCAGATCTTGCATTTACTTCAGCCCGGAGATGAATTAATGGCGGACAAGGGTTTCCTGATCGAGAGGATGTTGTCAGAAGTGGGGGCAACACTCGTCATCCCTCCACTGAAAAAAATCTCCTCAGCTCAGCAGGGAGGACACTCTTAAGACCCAGGCCATCGCCCGGCTGAGGATTTTTAGTCGAGAGGGCCATACGGAGGGTGAAGGAGTACCATATCTGGGATGGGCTTGTTCCTCTTTCCACAGTGGGTTCAGTGAATCAGCTGTGGGCCATCTGCTGCCTCATGTCGAACTATCAGGGACCTCTTGACATTAAAGGAGACAAACCAGTCTGATGTTTTTGTCAACTGGAAGTTGTATATTTCCTGAGTAAGCTAGATGGGCTGTAAATAGAAGTACTTTTATATTACTGTATTGTATGTACAAAAAAATGTAAATATGAATTAACTTTGTTGGTAATTTAATTGATCTAATGTTATACTGTATGTTTTTGTTAAGGGTAATAACTTTTTCATAGCTATTAATGAACCTAATGTGATATATTGTAAAAATATCCAACTATTAACCATGTTATGTGCTTATGTGTCATGGCACTGATGGAACTATTAAATATATGTTTGCAAGCAACTGCTTCCAATCCTTTTTGATTTTGGTAAGAGCATTTACAACATCGCAATCCTTTTCAAAATTTGTATTTCAATACATAGATATACAGTATATAACACAATTAAGAAAGGGCGCGGCATTAGCCATTAATACATTACTGACTCTTATCTTACGGTCGATACAAACAGCAGTAATATTAAAAAGAGGCTGCAAAACAGAAACTCGTCAGCTCATAACCTTCGCTAGCATAGGGCTAATTTAAGCTAAATAAAGATAAACACGTACCTTCATAATCAAACAGGTAACCTTCAACGAAGAACTTGTAGCCTTTATCAAGCTTCGATCTTGAAGTAAGGGACCACTTGTCAGCAAGTCGTTCTACGTCGTTAAGTCGTATTGGTGGCAGATGTGAAAGGGACTGGGTGAACTCCATAATGATGTGCTACTAGCTAAGCGTTCCTAAGCGACACCGGATGTAAACATAACCTGCATCGCGGCAGAACGGAAGTTGTCTGACGTCACGTGAAAAGGGCCTATAACTCAGATACACAGGAAAACATGAAATGACCCAGGGAATTGATAGAACATCACTCAGAGATGCACAAAAAACAATATAGCATTCAAAATGGGTGAACCTTTCCTTTAAACATCCAGATACAGTATGCCAGCTTGTTCATCAATCACAGAAGTGTCTCTTAATGAAACACTGTAATTCAGTGTTATGTTCTTCATAGCTTTTATATGACGTTACTCTTTTTTTTTTTTTTTTTTCCTACTAGATATTATTCTCTTAATTGATTTAATGAAGCTGTTTACCCTGGATTGTGGGAGCTTTTCATTTTCACTGACGACACTGTATAGAAATTAATTTGTCTCAATATTTGCTCTCTAGCAATTCCTCTCAAAGGATTTAGAGAGAAAGCTGGTATTTATGAAGTGATCACTTTATTCAGTATAATGAATAGACAATAATTGAAGTGTAAGAATGAGGTTGTGTTCTTAAACGGTACTCTACAGTATATGTACTGGAAGCATTTGTATACCAAGGCTTAACTAGGCATACTTAATTTCTGTATCTTAACTAGGCAACTTTCCTGCATGATTTGTCATGTTACATAGAATACGTTTTAGTTGCCTTCGATGTAGGGTTAATGCTTAGCGGAAAAGTGATTTTAATAATGTGAAAATGGCTTCAATCCAGTGGTACACAGAAGCTGATTATTCTGAGTTAATGATTTAAACATGAGGACGGTTTAGATCCATTGGTTCCACTTTATTAGTAAAATATATATTTAAAATAACTTTTTGATCTAAATTAAGCAGATGCAATAATGTGATATGCCTCTGGGTTATTTGCAAATGGAACTCAATTATGAATTAGTAAGTGGCTTTATTTGTCATTTCAGAACAGTTCTGTATAATTTCAGCAACTGACTTTATAATAAATTTCAGCCATAGAAAAAGAACTGGAGTGGTGCTGTTGATTAAGAACTTTTTTTAAACATGTCAAAATCCTATTTAGCCTAGATTGTTTAATTGGGTTATTTTGTGAAATCATTAACTGTGGACTGTTCTATATTCTCTGTGTTTTAATTAGATGGAGTACAAGAGCGAGGGGGTGGATGCCAGCCTGGTGGAGTATGAGGACAACCGTCCCATTCTGGACATTTTCCTCCAGAAGCCCATGGGCCTGCTCTCTCTGCTGGATGAGGAGAGCCGGTTCCCCCAGGCCACCGACCAGACCCTAGTGGGTAAGACGAGGCCTCACAAGCAGACAAGGTCAAGTTCATGTGCACTAAATCAACCCTGCTCTGGTGGGTAAGACAAGGCCTCACAAGGAGACAAGGTCAAGTCAATGTGTACTAAAACAACCCTGCTCTAAAAACAATGCTATTTTTTCAATGTTATCCTCAAATATGTTTTCTCTACAGATACATTTGAGGACAATCTGCACTACAAGTACTACTGGAGACCAAAACGTATTGAGCTCTGCTTTGGAATTCAGCATTAGCTGACAAGTTATGGATTAGGGTCTTGTTGCCCAGTTGCGATGTAACTTAAACATTACGACGATTGTACCAGATGCATCATTATTTACGAGCCAACTTTTTTAAAGTGTTTCCCAAACAAGCACGTTTATTTGGATCCCCATTAGCTTTAGCAGAAGCAGCAGCTACTCTTTCTAGGGTCCACAAAAAACACAAAACATGACAAGTAACAAAACACTGATAAACGCTCTAACCACTAGGCTATCTGCCGCCCATCATTCTAACGATGATCTTAATGCTATAAAGGCTCTGGGAATTGAGGCCCAGTGCAGTATGTATGGATTAGAATCATATGTATCATTGGTGTTTGCTCACTAATACAGTTGGATAGGTCGTTTTTTGTCAGGTGTGGTTGGAGTTGATTATCCCTTTGCTGTCATGCAGGTCTTGTACAACGTGAACAGGTTTCTGGAGAAGAACCGAGATACTCTCCCTGCAGACATCGTTGTGGTTCTGAGAACATCAGAGAACAAACTTCTGCAGCAGCTGTTTTCAAGTCCATTAACAAAAACAGGTAGGTCGCAAGACTTTCGATAAAAGTGTTTTAGAATTCATTATCATCAGCAGTTTACTCCTTTGTTATTACACTACTGCCCCATATTCCATACATTGTGCTAGAAACTTATTGGGGTCCCGGTGAGTGTACAAAACATGCAGATGAGGGGGAGGAGACAGGTTAAAGAAGGATTGTTAAGCCTTGAGACAATTGAGACATGAATTGTGTATGTATGCCATTCAGAGGGTGAATGGGCAAGACAAAATATTTAAGTGCCTTTGAACAGGGTATGATAGTAGGTGCCAGGCGCACCGGTTTGAGTGTGCCAAGAACTGCAACGCTGCTGGGTTTTTCACGCTCAACAGTTTCCCGTGTGTATCAAGAATGGTCCACCACCCAAAGGACATCCAGCCAACTTGACACAACTGTGGGAAGCATTGGAGTCAACATGGGTCAGCATCACTGTGGAATGCTTTCGACACCTTGTAGAGTCCATACCCTGACGAATTGCGGCTGTTCTGAAGGCAAAAGGTGGTGCAACTCAATATTAGGAAGGCATTCCTAATGTTTTGGACACTCACTGTATGATTGTGTGTTTGAATCTAGTATTGTTCATGTCTCAGTAAACGTTCAGGTAAGGAGCTTTTTTTTTTTTAAGACACCTTTCTCTGCAGAGACAGCGGCATCCTGGTCCCCCTCCACTCAAAGCCCCTCTCTGTGCGATGCGATACTGTGTGTGAATAACTCTCCAGTCTCCATTATCTCATGAGAGGCTCAGCTCTCCGTGGAAGGCTCTGTTTTTATTTTCACTAAGCTGTCCCTTTTGGTTTCCTGCTGCTTGCTGCTATCAACAGATTGTGCTGCAGTGGGATGTTTTTGTGATAAGGTTTACAAATACCCAGGGGATGAAGAAACAGTATTTAGAGATCATATAAGCAACTATTTTTCCCAGTCTTTTCTGTTTAGTTAAATAAAGGTGGTAATATCCTCGCCATTAGCCGTAGCTGGTGCCAGTGGTCACTTGGCTGAGCCGGCATGCTAATGGATGTGTTCAATTACCAGATACAGCACTTCATATTTTCCTTCAGTTAAGCCATATTATGTGCTTTGCTTCCTTTTGAGCCACCTGTAAATTACTGCTTTCAGTTATAGTCGAATTAAGAGCAGCTCCAATTTACGATGGGTACCTTGGTTTAGCCTCCAATAGAAATCCAAGTGCAATGTCTATAGGCTATAATGGGATGTAGTGCAAGAGGTGAGCCCACAGCCATCCTCCTCTTTACTTGATTGCCAAAATATACACTAGCATGAAAAATTTGTATATTAAATTCAGTATAATGAGGTGGAGAATTCACTGCACTTTGGTACTCCAAAGTATTGAGTGACAGCAGAGACGTGGTTCACCATTCATGGCTACAGACATGGTGTCAATTAGGCCTAAAAGCCTCTCTAATTTTGTTCAGCTCGTCCAACGGCTTTCTTATCTACAGTCGTCGTCAAAAGTTTTGAAAATGAACTTAATCCCCAAAAAACATTTCCACTGCATTTCAGCCCTGCCACAAAAGGACCAGCTGCCATCATGTCAGTGATTCTCTCGTTAACACAGGTGAGAGTGTTGACGAGGACAAGGCTGGAGATCACTCTGTCATGCTGATTGAGTTAGAATAACAGACTGGAAACTTTAAAAGGAGGGTGGTGCTTGAAATCATTGTTCTTCCTCTGTTAACCATGGTTACCTGCAAGGAAACACGTGCCGTCATCATTGCTTTGCACAAAAAGGGCTTCACAGGCAAGGATATTGCTGCTAGTAAGATTGCACCTAAATCAACCATTTATGGGATCATCAAAAACTTCAAGGAGAGAGGTTCAATTGTTGTGAAGAAGGCGTCAGGGTGCCCAAGAAAGTCCAGCAAGCGCCAGGACCGTCTCCTAAAGTTGATTCAGCTGCGGGATCGGGGCACCACCAGTGCATAGCTTGCTCAGGAATGGCAGCAGGCAGGTGCGAGTGCATCTGCATGCACAGTGAGGCAAAGACTTTTGGAGGATGGCCTGGTGTCATGAAGGGCAGAAAATAAGCCACTTCTCTCCAGGAAAAACATCAGGGACAGACTGATATTCTGCAAAAGGTACAGGGATTGGACTGCTGAGGACTGGGGAAAAGTCATTTTCTCTGATGAATCCCCTTTCCGATTGTTTGGGGCATCCGGAAAACACCTTGTCCGGAGAAGACAAAGTGAGCGCTACCATCAGTCCTGTGTCATGCCAACAGTAAAGCATCCTGAGACCATTCATGTGTGGGGTTGCTTCTCAGCCAAGGGAGTGGGCTCACTCACAATTTTGCCTAAGAACACAGCCATGAATAAAGAATGGTACCAACACATCCTCCGAGAGCAACTTCTCCTAACCATCCAAGAACAGTTTGGTGACGACCAATGCCTTTTCCAGCATGATGGAGCACCTTGCAATAAGGCAAAAGTGATAACTAAGTGGCTCGGGGAACAAAACATCGACATTTTGGGTCCATGGCCAGGAAACTCCCCAGACCTTAATCCCATTGAGAACTTGTGGTCGATCCTCAAGAGGCGGGTGGACAAAACATAAACCCACAAATTCTGACAAACTCCAAGCATTGATTATGCAAGAATGGGCTGCCATCAGTCAGGATGTGACCCAGAAATGAATTGACAGCATGCTAGGGCGGATTGCAGAGGTCTTGAAAAAGAAGGGTCAACACTGCAAATATTGACTCTTTGCATAAACGTAATGTAATTGTCAATAAAAGCTTTGACACTTATGGAATGCTTGTAATTATACTTCAGTATACCATAGTAACATCTGACAAAAATATCTCATAACACTGAAGCAGCGAACTTTGTGAAGATCAATACTTGTGTCATTCTCAAAACTTTTGACCACGACTGTACAGCATAAACACACAAAGGGGCTACATGACCAAAAGTATGTGGACACCAGTGGCGGTTAGTGCTGTTTAAGATGAGGGAGGACGATAATTTTTTCCCATGAATCATAGCCTTATTTCTATTAGAGCATATTGGATGACTGTCATTCATATTCCATTCACCCAGTTCAATGTAACAGCGATAGGTTTAGGCTACTACATGATACTCTAATTTTCCCTAACCCATCATGAGGTTGCTACAACCTAGCCTATAAATGAAAGTTTACAACATACAGTGGGGAAAATAAGTATTTAGTCAGCCACCAATTGTGCAAGTTCTCCCACTTAAAAAGATGAGAGAGGCCTGTAATTTTCATCATAGGTACACGTCAACTATGACAGACAAAATGAGGAAAAAAAATCCAGAAAATCACATTGTAGGATTTTTTATGAATTTATTTGCAAATTATGGTGGAAAATAAGTATTTGGTCAATAACAAAAGTTTCTCAATACTTTGTTATATACCCTTTGTTGGCAATGACACAGGTCAAACGTTTTCTGTAAGTCTTCACAAAGTTTTCACACACTGTTGCTGGTATTTTGGCCCATTCCTCCATGCAGATCTCCTCTAGAGCAGTGATGTTTTGGGGCTGTCGCTGGGCAACACAGACTTTCAACTCCCTCCAAAGATTTTCTATGGGGGTTGAGATCTGGAGACTGGCTAGGCCACTCCAGGACCTTGAAATGCTTCTTACGAAGCCACTCCTTCGTTGCCCGGGCGGTGTGTTTGGGATCATTGTCATGCTGAAAGACCCAGCCACGTTTCATCTTCAATGCCCTTGCTGATGGAAGGAGGTTTTCACTCAAAATCTCACGATACATGGCCCCATTCATTCTTTCCTTTACACGGATCAGTCGTCCTGGTCCCTTTGCAGAAAAACAGCCCCAAAGCATGATGTTTCCACCCCCATGCTTCACAGTAGGTATGGTGTTCTTTGGATGCAACTCAGCATTCTTTGTCCTCCAAACACGACGAGTTTAGTTTTTACCAAAAAGTTATATTTTGGTTTCATCTGACCATATGACATTCTCCCAATCCTCTTCTGGATCATCCAAATGCACTCTAGCAAACTTCAGATGGGCCTGGACATGTACTGGCTTAAGCAGGGGGACACGTCTTGCACTGCAGGATTTGAGTCCCTGGCGGCGTAGTGTGTTACTGATGGTAGGCTTTGTTACTTTGGTCCCAGCTCTCTGCAGGTCATTCACTAGGTCCCCCCGTGTGGTTCTGGGATTTTTGCTCACCGTTCTTGTGATCATTTTGACCCCACGGAGTGAGATGTTGCGTGGAGCCCCAGATCGAGGGAGATTATCAGTGGTCTTGTATGTCTTCCATTTCCTAATAATTGCTCCCACAGTTGATTTCTTCAAACCAAGCTGCTTACCTATTGCAGATTCAGTCTTCCCAGCCTGGTGCAGGTCTACAATTTTGTTTCTGGTGTCCTTTGACAGCTCTTTGGTCTTGGCCATAGTGGAGTTTGGAGTGTGACTGTTTGAGGTTGTGGACAGGTGTCTTTTATACTGATAACAAGTTCAAACAGGTGCCATTAATACAGGTAACGAGTATAGGACAGAGGAGCCTCTTAAAGAAGAAGTTACAGGTCTGTGAGAGCCAGAAATATTGCTTGTTTGTAGGTGACCAAATACTTATTTTCCACCATAATTTGCAAATAAATTCATTAAAAATCCTACAATGTGATTTACTGGAATTTTTTTTCTGATTTTGTCTGTCATAGTTGACGTGTACCTATGATGAAAATTACAGGCCTCTCTCATCTTTTTAAGTGGGAGAACTTGCACAATTGGTGGCTGACTAAATACTTTTTTCCCCCACTGTAGGTGCACACAGGTCGAGATAAATAATGGAGGTAATCTCTCTTGCTTCTCCTTCATTTTGGAATAAATTAATTTGTTCAAAACTGTTAAACTATTGTCATCTCTCTCTCTCTTTGAGTCAACTACTCACCACATTTTATGCACTCCATTGCTAGCTAGCTGTAGCTTATGCTTTCAGTACTAGATTCATTCTTTAATCCTTTGATTGGGTGGACAACATGTCAGTTCATTCTGCAAGAGCTCTGATAGGTTGGAGGATGTCCTCCGGAAGTTGTCATAATTACTGTGTAAGTCTATGGAAGGGGGTGAGAACCATGAGCCTCCTAGGTTTTGTATTGAAGTCAATGTACCCAGAGGAGGACGGAAGCTAGCTGTCCACCGGCTACACCATGGTGCTACCCTACAGAGTGCTGTTGAGGCTACTGCAGACCTTCAAATATTTTAATCAATTATTTGGTGACGTGATTATATTTAGTATAGTTTTATTTAAAAAGGATACTTTTTTATGTTGAAAAAATTCACTGAAGTTCACTGGTGGACACCTGCTCGTCGAACGTCGCATTCCAAAATCCTGGGCATTAATATAGAGTTGGTCCCACCTTTGCTGCTACAACAGCCTCCACTCTTCTGGGAAGGCTTTCCACTAGATGTTAGAACATTGCTGCTGGGACTTGCTTCCATTCAGCCACAAGAGCATTAGTGAGGTCGGGCACTGATGTTGGTCAATTAGGCCTGGCTCGCAGTCGGCGTTCCAATTCATCCCAAAGGTGTTCGATGGGGTTGAGGTCAGGGCTCTGTGTAGGCCAGTCAAATTCTTCCACACCGATCTCGACAAACCATTTCTGTACTGACCTCGCTTTGTGCACGGGGGGCATTGCCATGCTGAAACAGGAAAGGGCCGTCCCCAAACTGTTGCCACAAAGTTGGAAGCACAGAATCATCTAGAATGTCATTGTATGGTGTAGCATTAAGATTTTCCCTTCACTGGAACTAAGGGCCTAGCTCGAACCATGAAAAACAGCCCCAGACCATTATTCCTCCTACACCAAACTTTACAGTTGGCACTATGCATTCGGGCAGGTAGCATTCTCCTGGCATCCACCAAACCCAGATTCGTCCATCGGCCTACCAGATGGCAAAGCGTGATTCATCACTCCAGAGAACGCGTTTCCACTGCTCCAGAGTCCAATGGCGGCAAGCCTTACACCACTCCAGCCGACGCTTGGCATTGTGCATGGTGATCTTAGGCTTGTGTGTGGCTGCTTGGCCATGAAAACCCATTTCATGACGCTCCCGACGAACAGTTATTGTGCTGACGTTGCTTCCAGAGGCAGTTTAGAACTCGGTAGTGTGTGTTGCAACCGAGGACAGACGATGTTTATGTGCTACGCGCTTGGGCACTCAGCGGTCCCGTTCTGTGAGCTTGTGTGCCCTATCACTTCGCGGCTGAGCCGTTGTTGCTCCTAGACGTTTCCACTTAACAATAACAGCACTTACAGTTGACTGGGGCAGCTCTAGCAAGGCAGAAATTTGACTAACTGACTTGATGGAAAGGTGGCATCCTATGACGGTGCCACGTTGAAAGTCACTGAGCTTTTCAGTAAGGCCATTCTACTGCCAATGTTTGTCTATGGAGATTGCATGGCGGTGTGCTCGATTTTATACACCTGTCAGCAACGGGTGTGGCTGAAATAGCCGAATCCACTAATTTGAAGGGGTGTCCACATACTTTTGTATATATAGTGTATTTACAGCAATGTCATTGGGTCAAGTGCACAGTAGGTAATAGGTAACAAGTTGAGATTTCCATGATTGACTGCAGTAAAATAGTTATATTGCTGCTTAGTTGTGATCTAGCCACTGTCATGGACTCTTACTCTGTATCTTGTCTCCCGTTCTCTCACTGGTTTTGAGAATGTCCACAGGGTGCCCTCACTCAATCTTCAACATCCCTCTGATATAGAGGTCCTGTCTTCTTATGACACTTCATGAAAGTACAGATAATCACTTAAGATAAGAGCTTAGAGACAATCTACTTCTGCTTATCAAGTGGGAAAAGCTTGAGTTCCCTTTTAAGTGACAAATAGCAGAGGAAAATGATAATTATATTCTTCAGGGTAAAATCTGGAGGAATGTAATTTGCATTTTAGTTCATATTATAGATTCAGTGTTATCTGTGAAATTACTGCTATCTGTGGGATCAGATGAAAATCTATTTAAACCGGGTGGTTTAGTTTTATGCTGCGGAGTTGTGAATACCAACCGGATGGCTCTTGTTGTGACCACTAGGTGTCAGCCTTGTTGACATTTGAGATGAAAGGACATTGGTGGGTAGGGAACAAATAGAGATTCATTGACTATACTTTTATCTGTCTTATCAAATGTGATTATCAAATTATAATTCAGAGTTAAAATAACCAAAGCATGTAACACTTACTGTTAGTTCTTCAAATGTCTCAAATTCAAAATGATTGAAGATACTGTGAACACTTGACTGCCTGGAACATTTTAGTATTGTCAGTAAATATTACTAATTGGGAATGGACTGGTCTAGAAATGTTTAAATAAATTGAAATGTTGCATATTGATAAGTAAGATGTGATTACATGTAGAGTGTCTTGGGGAACCATCAAAGCCCCAGAAAGTGAAAAGCTTTCCCTACCTGAATAGTGGGGCCTCTTGAGTCTAGCAGAATCTCATCAGGCAGGGTCCTTGAGGCTTGGCCATGTGGTGGTGTTTTGTCAGAGGAAATGGGATGTATTTGCATCGACAAATTCCTCCAAGCCATGGTCTTTCCCAGATCCCTCAGATCAGAGTGTTTGAATTGGCTGAGCTGTGTATGGTCTGGTGGGGCCTGGGAGGCCTGCAGTCAGAGGAGTTGTATGTATCCTTAGGGTTAGTGTCAGCAGAGCACATCTGCACACAAGCATGGCACCATATGACAGCCCTCACTCTGCCAGAGCAGACTATTTTATTTTTATGGTGCATGGCTCATCATATAGATTAACAGTATACTTACTGTATGTTTGCAGAATGGCGCTGGAGGGAATATCAGCCGTTTTCGGGCTCCTGACCAATTGTGCTATTTTGTGTTTTTTTTAGCTGATGTTAACTTTTTTTGTACATAATGTTTCCACCATTGTTTCCTATGACCGAATAGAGCTTCTGGACATCAAAACAGTGATTACTAACCTACTTCAATGAGTCGGTGGCAAAGGACATACTGCTCATTCCGGACCAGGCCCAAATCCCTGACACTCGAAAAAGGAAGCGTTATTGAGGCCGACGTGCGAGATACCTGACGAGACCACGTTGGCGAGTGGATAAACCGCCTCTACCCTCCGTTCTATTGGCGAATTTGCAATCTGGATGAGCTCCGTTCGAGACTATCCTATCAACGTGATCTGAAGAACTGTAATATCCTATGTTTCTCTGAGTGGTGGCTGAACAAGGACATGGAAAATATAAATCTAGTTGTTTTTTCTATACATCAGCAGGATAGAACGGCAGCGTCGGGTAAACTCAAGGGGGGTGGTGTGTGTCTCTTTGTTAACAACAGCTGGTGTGCGATCTCTAATATTAAGGAAGTCTTGAGGCTCCGCTCACCTGAGTTAGAATACCTCATGATAAGCTGTAGACCATACAAATCAAATCAAATCAAATACTATTTACCAAGAGAGTTGTCATTTATATTTTTCGTAGCTGTCTATTTACCACCACAAACCGATGCTGGCACTAAGACTGCACTCTACGAGTTGTATAGGGCCATAAGCAAACAAGAAAATGCTCAACCAGAGACGGCGCTCCTAGTGGCCGGTGATTTTAATGGAGGAAAACTTAAATCAGTTTTACCTCATTTCTACCAGCATGTCACCTGTGCAACTAGAGGTGCAAAAACTCTAGATCACCTTTACTCCACACACAGAGACGCATACAAAACTCTCCCTCGCCCTCCATTTGGCAAATCTGACTATAACTGTATCCTCCTGATTCCTGCTTACAAGCAAAAACTCAAACAGGAATTACCAATATGGAAGTGGTCCGATGAAGCGGATGCTAAGCTACAGGACTGTTTTGCTAGCACAGACTGGAATATGTTCCAGGATTCATCAGATGGCATTGAGGAGTTCACAATATCAGTCTCCGGCTTCATTAATAAGTGCGTCGACGACGTCATCCCCACAGTGAGTGTACGTACATATCCCAACCAGAAACCATGGATTACAGGCAACATCCTCACTGAGCGAAAGGCTAGAGCTGCCACTATCAATGAGTGGGACACTAATCCGGACGCTTATAAAAAATCCTGCAACGCCCTCCAACAATCCGGACGTTTATAAAAAATCCTGCAACGCCCTCCAACGAACCATCAAACAGGCAAACCGTCAATACAGGACTAAGATCGAATCCTACTACACCGGCTCTGACGCTGGTCGGATGTGGCAGGGCTTGCAAACTATCACAGATTACAAAGGGAAACCCAGCCACGAGCTGCCCAGTGACGCGAGCATACCAGATGAGCTAAATGCCTTCTATGCTCGCTTCTAGGCAAGCAACACTGAACCATGCATGAGAGCACCGGCTGTTCCAGACGACTGTGTGATCATGCTCTCCATAGCTGATGTGAGTAAGACCTTTAAACAGGTTAACATTCAGACTGATTACCAGGGCGCGTACTGAGAGCATGTGCTGACCAGCTGGCAACCTCTCCCTGACCCAGTCTGTAATACCTACATGTTTCAAGCAGACCACCATAGTCCCTGTGCCCAAGAACGCCAAGGTAAAGGAAAGGCTGGTCATGGCTCACATCAACACCATCATCCCAGACACCCTGGACCCACTCCAATTTGCATACCGCCCCAACAGGTCCACAGATGACTCAATCTCTATTGCACTCCACACTGCTCTTTCCCACCTGGACAAAAGGAACACCTACGGGAGAATGCTGTTCATTGACTACAGCTCAGTTTTCAACGGAATAGTGCCCTCCAAGCTCATCACTAAGCTAAGGGCCCTGGGACTGAACACCTCCCTCTGCAACTGGATCCTGGATTTCCTGACAGGCCGCCCCCAGGTGTTGAGGGTAGGCAAAACATCCACCACGCTGACCCCCAACACGGGGTCTCCTCGGGGGTGTGTGCTTAGTCCCCTCCTGTACTCCCTGTTCACCCACGACTGCGTGGCCGCGCACAACTCCAACACCATCATTAAGTTTGCCGACGACACAATAGTGGTAGGCCTGTACAGCCTATAGGGAGGAGGTCAGAGACCTGACAGTGTGATGCCAGGACAACAACCTCTCCCTCAATGTCCGCAAGACAAAGGAGCTGATCGTGGACTACAGGAAATGGAGTGCCGAGCACACCCCCATTCACATCCACAGGGCTGTAGTGGAGCGGGTCGAGAGCTTTGAGTTCCTCTGTGTCCACATCACTAAGGATCTATCATAGTCCAAACACACCAACACAGTTGTGAAGAGCCTCTTCCCCCTCAGGAGGCTGAAAAGATTTGGCATGGGCCCTCAGATGCTCAAAACGTTATACAGCGGCACCATTGAGAGCATCTTGATTGGCTCTTGGTATGGCAACTGCTTGGCATCCGACCGTAAAGCGCTACAGAGGGTAGTGCGTACAGCCCAGTACATCACTGGGGACGATCTCCCTGCCATCCAGGACCTCTATACCAGGCGGTGTCAGAAGAAAGCCCTAAAAATTGTCAAACACTCCAGCCACCCAAGTAATAGACTGTTCGCTCTGCTACCCCACGGCAAGCGGTACCAGAGCACCAAGTCTGGGACCAAAAGGCTCCGGAACAGCTTCTACCCCCAAGCCACAGTTAATCAAATGGCTACCTGGACTATTTGCATTGACCCCCTTTTTTTTGCATTGACTCTATTCCACTGGCTCTATGCATATTCACTGGAATCAACCCACACACTAAACTGACACTCCAACACATATACACACACACAACATACGCTCTCACACACACACACACACATGCATATTGACTCCACACACTCACACATTGACACACTTTCACACTCTTTCACACTCTTCACATACTGCTACTGCTGCTACTGTTTATTATCTATCCTGATTGCCTAGTCACTTTTACCCCTACCTACCTCAACTACATCGTACCCCTACACATTGACTCAGTACCAGTACTCCTTGTATATAGCCTTGTTATTGTTATTTTATTGTGTTACTATTTCAATTGCATTTTATTAGCAAAATGTTCTTACTTTTTAACTCTGCATTTTTGTCGTAAGTAAGCATTTCACGGTAAAGTCTACACCTGTTGTATTTGACGCATGTGACAAATAAAATTTGATTTGATGTACTGTACCTCCTCAGCAGTCAGTATATTTCTTCTGTCCCACACTATATTAATATGAATGATGTATTTCTCTGGGGTTTTAGGATGTATGTACATAAACCATGTTGTACGTACAGTAATAACCCAGTAATATAAACACGACTAGTGTCAGGATCGTTTGTGTATGTTTTGAATTATTAGGTATCCTTGGCTTATTGGTGAAAACATGCAAGTAAAATGGTGTGTTGTGGATTTATAATATTAATGTGTATTAACTTAAACACTTGCATATTAACGTACATACAATTCATAATAGCTATTTAGCAAATGTGTATTGGATGGGAGACTGGTCTCTAGGATACTAAAACACTATTAACATACTGTATATTTATCTATAGTTCTGTGGTATGAGCCATGTAGCCTTGTAGTCACCTCTTTGTAGTGGCAACCTTAGGCCAATACTGTAGACCTATGTACCTTTCATTGTAAATACACAAGCTTACATTTAAAACATATAAGAAGTGATCACAGAATGATTTTAATACATTAGAAATGATTTCTATTCATGTCTCAGACAAGTCTGTATGTTCCAAGTTAGTGCACACTGTGCATCAACAGTACAGTACATTTAACTCCATTGAGTTTTCTGCACTTAATTCCGCTCTGATGTTTGAAATGTATGACATTAAAGCTACATATTTGTTCAACATTTTCACAACTCCAAGACAGTACAATGTTCCTCTCTTCATGTTAAGACATTCTCTTAAGAAATGACATGTTCCTTCAGACATGCAGCATGATGACACAATGTGCCCTTTGTTCTCTTCTAGTAGTCTGCCTTTCATCCCACTGGGTTGCATTCCTCTATGCTTCACCAGGATTCCAACCTAGTCCTCCATCTACAGTGCATTCGGAAAGTATTCAGACCCCTTGACTTTTTCTACATTTTGTTACGTTACAGCCTTAATCAAAAATTATTCACACAATACCCCATAATGACAAAGCAAAACCAGATATTAGGAGATTTGGGGATTTTTATAAAATATAAAAAACTGAAATATCACATTTACGTAAGTATTCAGACCCTTTACTCAGTACTTTGTTGAAGCACCTTTGGCAGGGATTATAGCCTCGAGTCTTCTTGGGTATGACGCTACAAGCTTGGCACAACTGTATTTGAGGAGTTTCTCCCATTCTTCTCTGCCGATCCTCTCAAGCTCTTTCAGGTTGGATGCGGAGCGTTGCTGCACGCTATTTTCAGGTCTCTCCAGAGATGTTCAATCGGGTTCAATTCCGGGCTCTAGCTGGGCCACTCAAGGACATTCAGAGACTTGTCCCGAAGACACTCCTGCGTTGTCTTGGCTGTGTGCTTAGGGTCATTGTCCTGCCTGAAGGTGAACCTTCACCCCAGTCTGAGGTCCTGAGCGCTCTGGAGCAGGTTTTCATCAAGGATCTCTCTGTACTTTGCTCCGTTCATCTTTCCCTGACTAGTCTCCCAGTCCCTGCCGCTGAAAAACATCCCCACAGCATGATGCTGCCACCACCATGCTTCACCGTAGGGATGGTGCCAGGTTTCCTCCAGACGTGACGCTTGGCATTCAGGCCAAAGAGTGCAATCTTGGTTTCATCAGACCAGAGAATCTTGTTTCTCATGGTTTGAGAGTCCTTTAGGTGCCTTTTGGGAAACTCCAAGCGGGCTGTCTTGTGCCTTTTACTAAGGAGTGTCTTCCGTCTGGCCACTCTACCATAAAGGCCTGATTGGTGGAGTGCTGCAGAGATGGTTGTCCTTCTGGAAGGTTCTCCCATCTCCACCGAGGAACTCTGGAGCTCTGTCAGAGTGACCATCGGGTTCTTAGTCACCTCCCTGACCAAGGCCCTTCTCCCCCGATTGCTGAATTTGGTGGTGCGGCCAGCTCTAGGAAGAGTCTTGTTGGTTCCAAACTTCTTCCATTTAAGAATGATGGAGGCCACTGTGCTCTTGGGGACCTTCAATGCTGGAGAAATGTTTTGGTACCCTTCCTCAGATCTGTGCCTCGACACAATCCTGTCTCTGAGCTCTACGGACAATTCCTTCGACCTCATGGCTTGGTTTTTGCTCTGACATGCACTGTCAACTGTGGGACCTTATATAGACAGGTGTGTGCCTTTCCAAGTCATGTCCAATCAATTGAATTTACCACAGGTGGACTCCAATCAAGTTGTAGAAACATCTCAAGGATGATCAATGGAAACAGGATGCACCTGAGCTCAATTTCGAGTCTTATAGCAAAGGGTCTGAATACTTATGTAAAAAAAGTATTTCTGTTTTTTAGAATAAGGCTGTAACGGAACAAAATGTGGAAAAGGGGAAGAGGCCTGAATACTTTCCGAATGCACTGTATATGTCTACGCATGCACTCCATGCAGAGAAACTTAAGTAATACTTTTGTATAGTTTCTCTAATCACAGGGAATGTTTTGAGTCAGCAGTCAGATTCTGATGCCCCTTTACTTCAATACCAGGGAGCAAGCAGCACATGGTAGAACATTCTTTGATAATGCAACACTATGATGTGTCACTAAAAGCCAATTACGCCATGCTTGTGATGATTGATCTGCTTTGACAGTAGTGGATGGCATTTAACATCAACAGCCTCTGGATTAGTCTCTGGGCGTAAATGGTGCTGGTTATGGGGTGTGTGTGTGTGTGGGGGGGGTTATGGCTGCCATAATCTCATTTTCTTGGTTGCTGACTTGAGTTTCCAGATCACATTTATTCAAAAATGAGAGCGGGAGAGAAGGAGAGATATCCACCAAGCCTCTGCAAACTCAGCTCTGCGAGGCTGCTCTCTTACAACTTTGATTGTCCCCTGTGTCGACAGCTGGATCCACAGCTTCTGAAGGACAAGGCACGCACTGGCACTCATAAAAGAATGTAGGGAGGTGTCATATTTAACCCAGGATTGCTTTTTAATCCCAGGCACATTGACTATTCTTGTCAATAGAAACCCAATACAACTGCCAGCTTGAGCTTTTTTTCTATAGGATTCTTGCTGGGCTTAATTTTCAAAGTGAATCCACAGATGCCAGGGAAGGCTTTTTCTCCTTTTCTCCCTCTGTGTATCTGTGGTGACTGCCCATACCAAGAGCAACACGCATGAAGCAGAAAAGATCAGTGTGATCCTCCAACACCGCCTGTTCCCTAAGACAGAATGACCTGATAGGAGATGGACCCCCTCACTTCCTCCTCTCCGCGTACAACACCCCTACAGCCTCTAGTGATTAACCCTCTGGTGAATACACACCGTTTTGTGCAGTTGTGATGATGACTCTGAATATTGAGAATAGCCATGGTGGGTTTTTAGTAAGAGGATGATATCTGGTTTTAAAAAGGAAGATTTAGTGGAAAGGTGCAGGCTTAGTCAGAGAGGTGAATTACCTGAGCGATTGACAAAATGTTTTGCTGATGGCCCATGCACATTAAAAGGCATGAGCCTACATACTTGATGTAAAAACAGATTCCATTGCCTTTAAAGTGCAGCGGTGACTCCTTCCCACTCTGTATGTGCTCACTATCAATGCTACGCTAGTATTGCCAATGGTCAGAAACCCACTGTTTCATCTCAATCTGCCATTGACTTTATTACAGCCTTATGATTTAAGGTTTGCTTTTATGCTGGACATCTCAGGTGCTAGCATGTTTCAAGAAAGTAAATCTTTGAGCGGAGCGACAGTTAACCCATGCACTAATCATCTAGTCATAAGGGAATAGGGAATCACAAGGAGAATGAATTAATAAGAGCTGCCGAGGAGTAGAAAGCAGTGAGAGTGTCCGTTGCGAGGCTTAGGTACAACTGTCATAACTTCCCTCATCATCAAAACACAGCCCCTTCATCTCCCCTTGGTGGTGTCATGCAAGTGAGAGGCGTGAAAGCACAGCGACACTTGACGGGCCCATTCGACACTCAGCCGCTAATTCATCATGACAAATGTGCTCAGATGATCTGGCCCAGCAGCACTAATGGGGAGAGGAGCGAGTACTCCTCATTTGCACAAGACCGACTCCAATTAATCCATCCAGCTTTACTTGGGGCTAATTGGAGCGCATCCCTGCTTCTGCACTGGCCTAGCAGCTACCTGACACCATTTATCTGTGGGCACCATTTTGAGAGATCCGTTTTTGTGTATTTGGCTGAGGCCTGTAAGATGTTTCGCTCTTATTTTTCCACGGAAGAGCTCATCTCAAATGTGACTGACCGCCTCAATTCGGTCTTATGTAGCAACATTTGACATATATATATTTTTTACATTGGATAAAAGTAGAGACTCAGAGCTAGAAAATTGTATATCATACACTGCAGTTAAGGAGCAATGGCAAAGCAATTCTGCTTTGAAAGTTGATGAACTTGTAACCCCACTTTTGAGAAAATGTCCCTGAATGTTTTGGTACACCTACTGGAGAGCCCTTCTTTGTCTAAATAATAAATAAAATACACATTCAGCATCGTTCACACCCTCTTAAGCCTTAGCCCCACCCATTTCTTTACAGATTCACATGAGGCCATGTGCTAAACAGAGTAGTTTAGTAAATAACGAAAGATTTCAAGAATGAAAGTGGTTAAAGTAGCAGCCTAAAATATGAAAAACTCCAGGTGAAAATACACTATCTAGTCCTTAGCCTATATCCTAATCTGACTTTGGTGCAGGTCATGCTGTTCTTCACATTACCATCTCTGGTAAACACACACTATATCAAATAAAATCTAAGTTTATTTGTCACATGCACAGGATACAGAAGGTGTAAACGGTACAGTGAAATGGTTACTTGCATAGTAGCAATATCAAAAACAGAAAGTGAGTAGATACAAATATTTTATAAATATTTTATAATTATTATAAGATGCTTACCCGACACACTTCTCTAAATTGATGGGTCATGTGAAGGAAATGCTATAACCACCCCCCAGCCACATCTAGCTAAGTGGATGGGTCACTATTGTCTAGACAAGTACACGTACATGAAATACAATAAATGGCCGTAATCACCCCCAGACACACCTGGCTAACTTGATGGCTCATGTAATCATCTGGTGAAGTGGAGTCTTTTGTTAAGACATGTTTAGCTAGCTAAACAATGAACCGGCATAATCCCAACTCATACTACTACCAATACAAACATTGTCATAGCTGTAGTATGAATCTACAGGTAGCTAACCAACTAGGTTCAATGTTAGCTATCTAACATTAGGCTATAACTAGCAATGCAAATGGATTTCTTATTCAAATAATATAGCTACACAGATCATATATGTAACGTTAGCTAGCGAGCCAGCAAGCTAACGTTCGCTAGCTAGCGAACAGTACTCTTTAACTTTAATGAAAACGACTTTCTGACAAAATTAGAAACGTATAATATCTTTAAATGTATCTAGACTCTTACCCATATACATGGCTGAATGGTTCACGGCAGATTGGAACAATTTAACTCAGTTTTGTTTGTAGCTACATCTTGTTTGGCCAGCGTTGTGTCAAGTCACCCAGGTTCACACTGACCGTGGCGTGTGCAGAAAGTAACACATCACTTTTTACAACTAATATGTCGATAGTGCCTGCTAAATTCAGGCCATCAATGTTATAGAGAAAAGTTGCAAAACTTTTGTAGTTCTCGACGGCTAACGTTATATCGTTCAAAAACGCAGCGGTAAAAAAAGGACTATCAACACATACTGAGCAGCTCACATTATAGACAGAAGCATGCTACATGGCAGACCAATCCAAACTCATCTCCCGGCATGTCCAGCCCATCCATTATCTCAGCCAATAATGGCTAGCGGGAAGGTTCCTGTCTTTTTCCGTGGCCAAACCAACTAGGCTCGTAATTTACATTTTGTATTCGTATTTACGGATGGAATACAAGTTTGTTATTAAAGCACATGAAAGTTCACATGTTCTAGAAGGCATTTCTGACAAAAAAAGCATTTTGATAAAAAATTTATGTTTGCATTCAAATGCCTCTCCTGTGAAGTAGTGACGTGCGACATATGCCTAGTTTCCTGAATCGAGTCACAAATGTGTATGTTATGGATTCAAATACAATTTTATTTGTCACATATGCCAAATACAACAAGTGTAGACTTTACCATGAAATGCATACTTGCGAGCCCTTTCCCAACTATGCAGTTAAAAATGATAAAAATACAAATAATACAAGGAGTACCAGTACCATATCAATGTGCAGGGGTATGAGGTAGTTGAGGTACAGTGAGGGAAAAAAGTATTTGATCCCCTGCTGATTTTGTACGTTTGCCCACTGACAAAGAAATGATCAGTCTATAATTTTAATGGTAGGTTTACTTGAAAAGTGAGAGACAGAATAACAACAAAAACATTCAGAAAAACCCATGTCAAAAATGTTATAATTTGATTAGCATTTTAATGAGGGAAATAAGTATTTGACCCCCTCTCAATCAGAAAGATTTCTGGCTCCCAGGTGTCTTTTATACAGGTAACGAGCTGAGATTAGGAGCACACTCTTAAAGGGAGTGCTCCTAATCTCAGTTTGTTACCTGTATAAAAGACACCTGTCCACAGAAGCAATCAATCAATCAGATTACAAACTCTCCACCATGGCCAAGACCAAAAAGCTCTCCAAGGATGTCAGGGACAAGATTGTAGACCTACACAAGGCTGGAATGGGCTACAAGATCATCGCCAAGCAGCTTGGTGAGAAGGTGACAATAGTTGGCACGATTATTCGCATATGGAAGAAACACAAAAGAACTCCCTCGGCCTGGGGCTCCATGCAAGATCTCACCTCGTGGAGTTGCAATGCTCATGAGAACGGTGAGGAATCAGCCCAGAACTACACGGGAGGATCTTGTCAATGATCTCAAGGAAGCTGGGACCATCGTGGATGGGTATTCCAGCATGACAATGACCCAAAACACACGGCCAAGGCAACAAAGGAGTGGCTCAAGAAGAAGCACATTAAGGTCCTGGAGTGGCCTAGCCAGTCTCCAGACCTTAATCCCATAGAAAATCTGTGGAGGGAGCTGAAGGTTCGAGTTGCCAAACGTCAGCCTCAAAACCTTAATGACTTGGAGAAGATCTGCAAAGAGGAGTGGGACAAAATCCCTCCTGATATGTGTGCAAACCTGGTGGCCAACTACAAGAAACGTCTGACCTCTGTGATTGCCAACAAGGGTTTTGCCACCAAGTACTAAGTCATGTTTTGTAGAGGAGTCAAATACTTATTTCCCTCATTAAAATGCAAATCAATGTCTCTCACTGTTCAAATAAACCTACTATTAAAATTATAGACTGATCATTTCTTTGTCAGTGGGCAAACGTACAAAATCAGAAGGGGATCAAATACTTTTTTCCCTCACTGTAGATACTGTAGGTACATACTAACAGGGGTATAGTGACTAGGCATCAGGATAGATAATAATAATATGAGAAAAATGAAGAACAGAGTAGCAGCAGCGTATATGATGAGTGTGAAAGTATGTATCTATCCTGACGCCTAGTTACTTTACCCCTGCCTATGTAGATATCTACCTCAACTACCTTCAGTGGCAGTCGGTGCCTTTTAAGATTAGGGAGGACGCTACTTTTTTTAATGAGCATGGCCTTATTTCTATTACAGCATATTGGATGACTGTCATTCATATTCCATTCACCCAGCTCAATGTAACATGGATAGGTTTAGGCTACTTACTACATGATACTCACATTTTCCCTATACCCAACATGAGGTTGCTACAACCTAGCCTATGAATGAAAGTTTACAACGTAGGTGCACAGGTCGAGAGAAATTTGACATTGACACATTCAATACCGCCTTGTACAATCTTGCCTGCATCTACAGTGGGGAGAACAAGTATTTGATACACTGCTGATTTTGCAGGTTTTCCTACTTACAAAGCATGTAGAGGTCTGTAATTTTTATCATAGGTACACTTCAACTGTGAGAGACGGAATCTAAAACAAAAATCCAGAAAATCACATTGTATTATTTGTAAGTAATTAATTTGCATTTTATTGCATGACATAATTATTTGATCACCTACCAACCAGTAAGAATTCCGACTCTCACAGACCTGTTAGTTTTTCTTTAAGAAGCCCTCCTGTTCTCCACTCATTACCTGTATTAACTGCACCTGTTTGAACTCGTTACCTGTTAAAAGACACCTGTCCACACACTCAATCAAACAGACTCCAACCTCTCCACAATGGCCAAGACCAGAGAGCTGTGTAAGGACATCAGGGATACAATTGTTGACCTGCACAAGGCTGGGATGGGCTACAGGACAATAGGCAAGCAGCTTGGTGAGAAGGCAACAACTGTTGGCACAATTATTAGAAAATGGAAGAAGTTCAAGATGACGGTCAATCACCCTCGGTCTGGGGCTCCATGCAAGATCTCACCTCGTGGGGCATCAATGATCATGAGGAAGGTGAGGGATCAGCCCAGAACTACACGGCAGGACCTGGTCAATGACCTGAAGAGAGCTGGGACCACAGTCTCAAAGAAAACCATTAGTAACACACTACGCCGTCATGGATTAAAATCCTGCAGCGCACGCAAGGTCCCCCTGCTCAAGCCAGCGCATGTCCAGGCCCGTCTGAAGTTTGCCAATGACCATCTGGATGATCCAGAGGAGGAATAGGAGAAGGTCATGTGGTCTGATGAGACAAAAATAGAGCTTTTTGGTCTAAACTCCACTCGCCGTGTTTGGAGGAAGAAGAAGGATGAGTACAACCCCAAGAACACCATCCCAACCGTGAAGCATGGAGGTGGAAACATCATTCTTTGGGGATGCTTTTCTGCAAAAGGGACAGGACGACTGCACCATATTGAGGGGAGGATGGATGGGGCCATGTATCGCGAGATATTGGCCAACAACCCCCTTCCCTCAGTAAGAGCATTGAAGATGGGTCGTGGCTGGGTCTTCCAGCTTGACAACGACCCGAAACACACAGCCAGGGCAACTAAGGAGTGGCTCCGTAAGAAGCATCTCAAGGTCCTGGAGTGGCCTAGCCAGTCTCCAGACCTGAACCCAATAGAAAATATTTGGAGGGAGCTGAAAGTCCGTATTGCCCAGCGACAGCCCCGAAACCTGAAGGATCTGGAGAAGGTCTGTATGGAGGAGTGGGACAAAATCCCTGCTGCAGTGTGTGCAAACCTGGTCAAGACCTACAGGAAACGTATGATCTCGGTAATTGCAAACAAAGGTTTCTGTACCAAATATTAAGTTCTGCTTTTCTGATGTATCAAATACTTATGTCATGCAATAAAATGCAAATGAATTACTTAAAAATCATACAATGTGATTTTCTGCATTTTTGTTTTAGATTCCGTCTCTCACAGTTGAAGTGTAACTATGATAAAAATGACAGACCTCTACATGCTTTGTAAGTAGGAAAACCTGCAAAATCAGCAGTGTATCAAATACTTGTTCTCCCCACTGTAGCTGATCTAGGGTGTAATCATTAGTCCAAAAGTTGCAAACGAGAGTTTCTGTTGAAAAATTCAGGTATGTTTATCCCCATTTTGTTCCGTTTGGTTCCGTTTAAGAAACGTTTTTCAACAGAATCGGAGGAATGAATACACCCCTGATCACACGCAAAAGCAGTTCACTTTCATAGCAACCAGATCGTTGTATAATTCATTCTTGCATCTATGCGCTTTCCTCCTCTCACATTTTCCCTTCGCTTCAGAGAACAACAGATCAGCTGTCTGTAACCAGGCAAAAAAACTTTCCAAGCCAAACCTTTATATCATAAATGCTAACTGCTACACACAGACTACATCGTTGTCACCATATTAGCTAACGTCGAGTCAACAACATAGCTACTAGAACCAACACGTTAGTAAACCCGCTACAATCATGCAGTACAGTGTACAGTTAGCAAGCAGTTTAGCATTTACACCGGTGGGCAATAAATTAATAAAACCAAAAGCTTACCTTGACTTGGAAGAGTTCCAGTGTTGGATAGCCATAGCCAGCTAGGTAACATAGCACTCCTCTCTGTTTAAGCCGGGTGTTTGAGTAGGCTAAAGCATTTGCTAGCTAAGTAAGTGAAAGTGAAAAAAATATGAAATACAGCTAGCTCTCTCTCTCGTTCTTGCTTCTCCTTCATTTTTGAAGTAATGAATGAGTTAAAAACTGTTCAACTGTCTTTCTCTCTCTTTGAGTCAACTACTCACCAAATTGTATGCACTGCAGTGCTAGCTAGCTGTAGCTTATGCTTTCAGTAATAGATTAATTCTCTGATCCTTTGATTTGGTGTACAGTATGTCAGTTCATGCAGTAAGTCTATGGAAAGGGGTGAGAACAACGAGCTTCCAAGGTTTTGTGTTGAAGACAATGTACCCAGAGGAGGACGGAAACTAGCTGTCCTCCGGCTACACAATGGTGCTACCCTACAGAGTGCTGTTGAAGCTACTGTAGACCTTCTTTGCAAAACATTGTGATTTAATCAATTATTTGGTAACTGGAATATATTTACTATAGTTTTATCAAAAAATGATAACTTTGTTAATGTTTCACTATTTTTTATATTTTTCTGAAATTCACTGAGGAGGATGGTCCTCCACTTCATCCTCTGTGGAGCCTCCACTGACTACCTCATACCCCTGCACATTGATATGGTACTGGTACTCCCTCTATATAGCTAAGCCTAATTTTTTGTGTATTTTATTCAATGCATATTGTTAGGGACAGTTCGAGGGGGGTTAGAGGAAGGTTGTCAAACTTTTTGTGGGGCTTTGGGAAGAATTGTGTGGGTTTTTATTAGGCACAGGGGAGGGTAGTGGGTTTTTTCCCTGGTTTACATTGTCTTTTGCAGGTTTTACTATTTTATTTCTTACATCCTAGCCAAACTTCCTCATCTGCTTGCATGCACCTCTCCTATATCAAGGTGTTTTGGTACTGCCCTTATGCACTATGCTTTTCTGTGGACTAACATTTACTATACCACAGGTCAATATAATCTACCAGTCTGTCTATCCTGCCCTTTATCCAACACAGACCAGCCAAAACAAGCTCGTAAGAATTGTATTTAAACTCCCACCTCGCACTCATCTGGAGGTCGAGCATTTACTGTAAGCAGCTAGTCTGGCTATCTGTGGAAAGAATAGTAGTATTAATTAAACTTGGCCTGATCAACAGAATTATCACTGACTCAGCCCCCAGGTACCTATTCAACTATATTTCATTTGTTCGAGATTTCCACCAGCATAATACCAGAGCCAGAGACTCTAATATTCACTGTTTTAAATATAAGAGTCTATCTGGTAAGAACACATTTTTATATACCGGCGCTGTTGAGAGGAACAAACTACCACAACAACTCAAAGCCATACCAACCATAACCACTTTTTAAAAGAATGTGAAAATGTGTGAACAGTATAACCTTTTATTGTCTGTGTCTCTGTAATGTGTCTGTATCTATGTAATTGTGTCTGTATCTATGTAATTGTGTCTGTATCTATGTAATTGTGTCTGTATCTATGTAATTGTGTCTGTATCTATGTAATGTGTCTGTATCTATGTAATGTGTCTGTATCTATGTAATTGTGTCGGTATCTATGTAATTGTGTCTGTATCTATGTAATTGTGTCTGTATCTATGTAATTGTGTCTGTATCTATGTAATGTGTCTGTATCTATGTAATGTGTCTGTATCTATGTAATGTGTCTGTATCTATGTAATTGTGTCTGTATCTATGTCATGTGTCTGTATCTATGTAATGTGTCTGTATCTATGTAATTGTGTCTGTATCTATGTAATTGTGTCTGTATCTATGTAATTGTGTCTGTATCTATGTAATTGTGTCTGTATCTATGTAATTGTGTCTGTATCTATGTAATTGTGTCTGTATCTATGTAATTGTGTCTGTATCTATGTAATGTGTCTGTATCTATGTAATGTGTCAGTATCTATGTAATTGTGTCTGTATCTATGTAATTGTTCTTTAAAAAATAGGGACCACAATGGAAATAAGTCCCTGACTTTATTGTGTGATCCTGGTCACTTTTAAAGATCTTTGTACTGTGTGTATGTATGTATATTTTTTTGCTGATAAATAAAATCGATCAATCCAAACTGTGCAGCGGCCATTTGATGAATGGAAAGATACATCTGTTACAAAACACCAAAAAGTTTAATGACATTTGGAGATTGTCAAGTCAAGCCTTGTATTTTCTGTTTGTCGAGATTGACATAGTCTATTTATTGTGGTGTTGAAAACGCAAACCATGATATTGAAGCGCCCGATGTCGGTATGCTTTGTTTCTTGGTTGTGTTACATATATTTTATATAATTATTGATATGGCATCAAAATGTAGAAAATCAGATTTCCCCCTAGCTGATCATTGTCTGCAGCCGGCTCTGATTGTAGTGTAAATGAAACAGGCAGGGAGAGTGTGCTCGTCCCTGGTGGTCATGAACCGTCAACCCTCTGGCCCGTAGCCCTGCGTGGGATCAACTGTGCCACAAAAACATGCTGAAGTGACAAAGTTGATATCCACGTTTATAAACACATGGTTGCTACAGTTATTGTTATTTGTGGTCGTAAACATTATTTTGAGTTCATGTGAGGGGGGAGGGTGTGCATTTTTTTTTACTGTACAAGGGGAGGGTCATGTGAAGATATTTTTTACGTTGGGTATGGTGTGCATTTTTTTTATGACACCTTGAGTTGGACCAGCCCCCCCCCCAGTATATTTCGAACTGTCCCTTATGTGTTTCGTCAGACATAAAATTGTAATTTCTGTCATTCCATTTCTTAGCCCTGTTTTAGGTTGTTTACAATGAAAATTACATTTTACCAGGTAAGTTGACTGAGAACACAGTCTCATTTACAGGGAATAGTTACAGGGGAGAGGAATGAACCAATTGGAAGCTGGGGATGATTAGGTGGCCATGATGGTATAAGGGACAAATTTGGAATTTAGCCAGGACACCAGGGTTAACACCCCTACTCTTACAATAAGTGCCATGGGATCTTTAGTGACATCAGAGAGTCAGGACACCTGTTTAACGTCCCATCCGAAAGACGACACCTTACACAGGGCAATGTCCCCAATCACTGCCTTGGGGCATTGGGATATATATTGACCAGAGGAAACAGTGCGTCCTACTGGCCCTAAAACCCCACTTCCAGCAGCATCTGGTCTCCCAACCAGGGACCGACCAGGACCAACCCTGCTTAGCTTCAGAGGCAAGCCTGCAGTGGGATGCAGGGCGGTATGCTGCTGCATGATTTCATAATTTATGCAATACTATGCTTCTGTGCATTTTCTATTTGTTTGCAGTAGCGGTGCATGGGTAAAATCACTGGGGAATCCAAGCCAGGGAAAAAAAGCCATATTACAACCTATGTGTTGTGATAATTGTGTTGTTTGCTCTAAAACCTGTTAGTTCATATGCCTCCACTAATCCAGCACAATTTCAACTTCAACATCATCTAATCACCTATGCTTGGTCTAATACAGTGACAACTAAAAGATACCAAAAACGATTTAGTCCAATCAACCACAGGAGGTTGGTGGCACCTTAATTGGGGAGAATGGGCTCATGGTAACAACTAGGGCGGAATCAGTGGAATGGTATCAAATACATCAAACACATTGCTTGATGCCATTCCATTTGCTCCGTTCCGGACATTATTATGAGCCGTTCTCCCCTCAGCAGCCTCCACTGCAATCAATGTAAGCTACAGTGGGGAGAACAAGTATGTGATACACTGCCGATTTTGCAGGTTTTCCTACTTACAAAGCATGTAGAGGTCTGTAATTTTTATCATAGGTACACTTCAACTGTGAGAAAAATCCAGAAAATCACATTGTATGATTTTTAAGTAATTCATTTGCATTCTATTGCATGACATAAGTATTTGATACATCAGAAAAGCAGAACTTAATATTTGGTACAGAAACCTTTGTTTGCAATTACAGAGATCATACGTTTCCTGTAGGTCTTGACCAGGTTTGCACACACTGCAGCAGGGATTTTGTCCCACTCCTCCATACAGATCTTCTCCAGATCCTTCAGGTTTTGGGGCTGTCGCTGGGCAATACGGACTTTCAGCTCCCTCCAAAGATTTTCTATTGGGTTCGGGTCAGGAGACTGGCTAGGCCACTCCAGGACCTTGAGATGCTTCTTACGGAGCCACTCCTTAGTTACCCTGGCTGTGTGTTTTGGGTCGTTGTCATGCTGGAAGACCCAGCCACGACCCATCTTCAATGCTCTTACTGAGGGAATGAGGTTGTTGGCCAAGATCTCGCGATACATGGCCCCATCCATCCTCCCCTCAATACGGTGCAGTCGTCCTGTCCCCTTTGCAGAAAAGCATCCCCAAAGAATGATGTTTCCACCTCCATGCTTCACGGTTGGGATGGTGTTCTTGGGGTTGTACTCATCCTTCTTCTTCCTCCAAACACGGCGAGTGGAGTTTAGACCAAAAAGCTCTATTTTTGTCTCATCAGACCACATGACCTTCTCCCATTCCTCCTCTGGATCATCCAGATGGTCATTGGCTAACTTCAGACGGGCCTGGACATGCGCTGGCTTGAGCAGGGGGACCTTGCGTGCGCTGCAGGATTTTAATCCATGACGGCGTAGTGTGTTACTAATGGTTTTCTTTGAGACTGTGGTCCCAGCTCTCTTCAGGTCATTGACCAGGTCCTGCCGTGTAGTTCTGGGTTGATCCCTCACCTTCCTCATGACCATTGATGCCCCACAAGGTGAGATCTTGCATGGAGCCCCAGACCGAGGGTGATTGACCGTCATCTTGAACTTCTTCCATTTTCTAATAATTGCGCCAATAGTTGTTGCCTTCTCACCAAGCTGCTTGCCTATTGTCCTGTAGCCCATCCCAGCCTTGTGCAGGTCTACAATTGTATCCCTGATGTCCTTACACAGCTCTCTGGTCTTGGCCATTGTGGAGAGGTTGGAGTCTGTTTGATTGAGTGTGTGGACAGGTGTCTTTTAAACAGGTAACGTGTTCAAACAGGTGCAGTTAATACAGGTAATGAGTGGAGAACAGGAGGGCTTCTTAAAGAAAAACTAACAGGTCTGTGAGAGCCGGAATTCTTACTGGTTGGTAGGTGATCAAATACTTATGTCATGCAATAAAATGCAAATTATTACTTAAAAATCATACAATGTGATTTTCTGGATTTTTGTTTTAGATTCCGCCTCTCACAGTTGAAGTGTACCTATGATAAAAAGTACAGATCTCTACATGCTTTGTAAGTAGGAAAACCTGCAGAATCGGCAGTGTATCAAATACTTGTTCTCCCCACTGTATATACAGTGGGGGAAAAAGTATTTAGTCAGCCACCAATTGTGCAAGTTCTCCCACTTAAAAAGATGAGAGATGCCTGTAATTTTCATCATAGGTACACGTCAACTATGACAGACAAAATGAGATTTTTTTTCTCCAGAAAATCACATTGTAGGATTTTTAATGAATTTATTTGCAAATTATGGTGGAAAATAAGTATTTGGTCAATAACAAAAGTTTCTCAATACTTTGTTATATACCCTTTGTTGGCAATGACACAGGTCAAACGTTTTCTGTAAGTCTTCACAAGGTTTTCACACACTGTTTCTGGTATTTTGGCCCATTCCTCCATGCAGATCTCCTCTAGAGCAGTGATGTTTTGGGGCTGTCGCTGGGCAACACAGACTTTCAACTCCCTCCAAAGATTTTCTATGGGGTTGAGATCTGGAGACTGGCTAGGCCACTCCAGGACCTTGAAATGCTTCTTACGAAGCCCCTCCTTCGTTGCCCGGGCAGTGTGTTTGGGATCATTGTCATGCTGAAAGACCCAGCCACGTTTCATCTTCAATGCCCTTGCTGATGGAAGGAGGTTTTCACTCAAAATGTCACGATACATGGCCCCATTCATTCTTTCCTTTACACGGATCAGTCGTCCTGGTCCCTTTGCAGAAAAACAGCCCCAAAGCATGATGTTTCCACCCCCATGCTTCACAGTAGGTATGGTGTTCTTTGGATGCAACTCAGCATTCTTTGTCCTCCAAACACGACGAGTTGAGTTTTTACCAAAAAATTATATTTTGGTTTCATCTGACCATATGACATTCTCCCAATCCTCTTCTGGATCATCCAAATGCACTCTAGCAAACTTCAGACGGGCCTGGACATGTACTGGCTTAAGCAGGGGGACACATCTGGCACTGCAGGATTTGAGTCCCTGGCGGCGTAGTGTGTTACTGATGGTAGGCTTTGTTACTTTGGTCCCAGCTCTCTGCAGGTCATTCACTAGGTCACCGTTCTCATTTTTGCTCACCGTTCTTGTGATCATTTTGTCCCCACGGGGTGAGATCTTGCGTGGAGCCCCAGATCGAGGGAGATTATCAGTGGTCTTGTATGTCTTCCATTTCCTAATAATTGCTCCCACAGTTGATTTCTTCAAACCAAGCTGCTTACCTATTGCAGATTCAGTCTTCCCAGCCTGGTGCAGGTCTACAATTTTGTTTCTGGTGTCCTTTGACAGCTCTTTGATCTTGGCCATAGTGGAGTTTGGAGTGTGACTGTTTGAGGTTGTGGACAGGTGTCTTTTATACTGATAACAAGTTCAAACAGGTGCCATTAATACAGGTAACGAGTGGAGGACAGAGGAGCCTCTTAAAGAAGAAGTTACAGGTCTGTGAGAGCCAGAAATCTTGCTTGTTTGTAGGTGACCAAATACTTATTTTCCACCATAATTTGAAAATAAATTCATTAAAAATCCTACAATGTGATATTCTGGATTTTCTTTTACAGGCCTCTCTCATCTTTTTAAGTGGGAGAACTTGCACAATTGGTGGCTGACTAAATACTTTTTCCCCCCACTGTAAATATGATGTGGCTGTCCATGGTACTGATTTCTGTGTGTGTGTGTGTGTGTGTGTTTGTGTGCGTGTGCATGTGTGTGTGTGTTTGTGTGCATGCTTGCTTGCAAGTAGAATAAAACATGTTGACTCACCCTACTTGTAGAGAAACGGCAGCAATGCCATCCTCTTCTTTTTCATGTTGACGAAGATGTCTATGACTTTGTCATACAGTACACACTTTTAGTTTTTGTTGTCCTAGGCTACCTGGCTAAAATACTTGCTTGCTAGCCTAACTTCCTTTCATGGGCAACGATGCACCAGCCTACTACAGCTAGTTACATGTTGAACTTCCATCCTCTCAGGCCAGGGCACAATGTATACATTTATGATTGGATCAGAATCGTTGTTATAATCATTGGCCAGTATGGAGAATTAAATAAAACCACAAATCCAAATCCCTATCTCCATCCATGACTAATTTAGGAACGGGACGATTTTAGCTATCTAGCTAGCCACCGGAGGACAACAACACAACGAGATGCAACAATTCCATTTTTTTCTGTCAATGACATTTGGATTCTGATGATGTGATTGGTGTGAAGCCAAATCCAACCTGGCTTCCCTTGACACTTTTTTTGGGTGTGCCAGGACCATTCACAGCTGAGCTCACTATGTTTAGCTCAACGCTGATTGGGTATTATTATTATTATTTATTTATTTCAAGGGAGGCCAAATGCTTGCTAGCTTCCCTTGCATTCAATGCTAGCTACGTGTGGCAACACTGTCATACTCTTTCTGACCAGACAGCATCATATTAAATGTTAAAATGTTAAATGTTATGTAGTTGGGCTACACATACTGAGACAGAGGGGCACTGTTTCGTTTGCTCGGATGCTTTCTCCGGTGAGATACATTTAGCCTCTTGCGAATTGAAGGACATTTATGAAACACATAAGTGGTACATTCTTTGGGGGGGAGTCTGGCTTCCCTTGGCATCCATGGTTACACGCCACTGTTTGATCAAACAAAGAGTTTTGGAAATTTCCATCATAACTGCATCACTAAGAATTAGATGAGGGAAAGTAAAAAAAATATCATATGGTGTATGTTGCAGAAAATTACAGAAAATGAAGAGCAAAATGTGTGACTGTCAGACCCTAAACACAATGTCATTGTTATTACCGTTGAAGAAATTACTATATGCTGTTTCAAATCATATGTTGTGGGCTGTCTTGACTACAGCTGTGTGTGTGAGTGTGATGTGACAACACATTCCTTTGGCCTGAAGCGAAGCATTTGGCGAGAGCAGGACGTTCCTGTTCTAAAGTTAGATGTGATCTGACTTTTAATTAATCCATGGCAAATTGATTTCTATCTCTCCAGAGATGCAAAACTGTATGAGTCATACTGTAGAATATAAATTGATTGTTTGTCCGTTGGAACAAGAAAAGTATGATTTAAGGCCATAGCTGTTTTAGGTTAATCATTCTCAGCTATTAGCCCTTGAGAGTTGACCTAAAGTGTTGTAATTATCGTGAAAGGAATGACTTCATCTTGGTCTATTGAAGTACGGGTCTATGAAATCCAGGATGATTTTTTCTCTGTCAATTCAGCTTTTGCTTCTAGAAAAACAAAGGTTTTCCTCGGAGTGTACACTGTAGCCTGGTTAATGCTGCTTCCTGTTTCTGGAGCCGTATTTTTCTAAGGTGTGTGTCACATCTGTGCAGCTATTGTTTATTCATGGAGTAAACCCTTTGAAATGTGTTAAGATACTTCCCACTCATTATAAAAATCCTGCCACCCATGGATTAGGACTTTGATGTCACCAATCCTGCTTCAAAGGCTTCTTTCACTGCTATTAATCACAGTTTAGCCTCTGAAGATATATCCAGAGAAAACATTTGGACATCTTGTGCAGAAACTTTGAAATGTTTCAGACTGTCTTGCATATGCTTGGTTCATATCCTCTCGTCTGTGTGCTGGAGGGACTGTAGCACCGCTGTGCAGACAGCTGTACTGCTGATTCCATCAAATCCAGCTCAGACTGGTCCTAAACTGCCCTTTCTGTCTACCTGAAGGATTACCCAACACACTGGTCCACAATGGAACTGGCCTGCTCTCAGAGACATGCTTGTTGAAAGCAGGAGTTAACTTGATTTTCCTCTCTATGGCAGCTGTAATACTCTGGTTACAGTGGTTGACTTTTTCTATTGAAAGGATTGCCCTGTATAATATACAGTATATATACAGGTAACTGCCAAAATAAAGGAAACACCAACATAAAGTGTCTTAATAGGGCGTTGGGCCACCACGAGCCAGAACAGCTTCAATGCAGTGATTATACAAGTGTCTTGAACTCTATTGCAGGGATGCAACACCATTCTTCCACGAGAAATTCCATCATTTGGTGTTTTGTTGATGGTGGTGGAAAACGCTGTCTCAGGCGCCACTCTAGAATCTCCCATAAGTGTTCAATTGGGTTGAAATCTGGTGACTGAGACTGCCATGGCATATGGTTTACATCATTTTCATGCTCATCAAACCATTCAGTGACCACTTCTGACCTGTGGACGGGGACATTGTCATCCTATGGGGGCATAGCCATGGTAGCCAATATAATGGCCAAAATAATGGCCTGCCTAGCATTTTTATACATGACCCTAAGCATGATGGGATGTTATTTGCTTAATTAACTCAGGAACCACACCTATGTGGAAGCACCTGCTTTCAATATACTTTATGTCCCTCATTTACTCAAGTTTCCATTATTTTGGCAGTTACCTGTATGTGGTATTGTATTGACGTGTTGCTTTGCTGTGTTGGTTTGAACAGGAAATCTGGCCACTTCCAGGGCGAGAGTCACTGCTGCCTCAAGGTCACTGCCACCCCAGCTCAGCTCAGGACACCACAAGGTGAGCTCTCTCTCCCTTAACCCGTTATACAACTCAAAAACATAATGGTGGTGGCTATTATTTCATCCAAGTTGAGACCATATCACTCTATATAGGAGTTCACAGGCATTGCATCAAAAACAAACAGTAGAAATCAAACACAACATAGCATTCGCTTGTGACTGGCTGTGCTCACTTTCTTGCTTGTGGTGCTATTCATCTCACCATCTGCTGTCTATTTCCACACTATCTAGTCTAGTGGTATTGTTCAGATTCAGCCAGTTATGACTGACATCGTATTTACTTGAGTTGTTAGTCCACTGTAGCAGATCGATTTGAATCATTTAAACATTGAGAACCATTTGAGTCCATATGCACCATGCTCTACCTTTAACTGGGATCCCCCTGGCACTATAAGGATGCATCGTAAAAGGAGGCATATCTCAGTGGTCCCCTCTATCAACAGCTGGTGAGGAAGGAGGCTTTAAATGCTGACTGTTGATACAGCTTGCTCTAACAATTCCTGTTGTAAAGAACAACATGTTGAATTGTAGAAGTTTGATGGATGTTAAAGGCCGCTAGTCAGTGTGAGGCCACAGTTAGGCCATGAACAATTACATCCTGCTACAGCCCTCTGAAAGGGCTATCTGGTGTTATACCTCACCTATAAACTAGTGTAATAAACCTGACTTTTGCACGTTCCCCCTCACTGTTGCTCTTAGTGTACCATAAAAGTAATTGTCAGCGATTTATACAAATAATACTCTCACTGTCTGAACTAACCTTGTTTAAGGGGAAGCATTCAGTAAATCAGAATGTCCAGTTAAGATTTTGTCAATTGTCAAATATTGTATATTAAGAAAATACTTCTCACATTATGATTTTTGGTGTTATATCTCTTAAAAGGTGATTTCAGATTCTTTACTTCTTGTCTTTTCCTTTCTTTCCATGTTTCTCAACAACAACTTCCTGTATTCAGTCTCCCAAATACTGATTGAAGGTAAGAACAGCCTATGGTTGTTTATTTATCTTCTACCTCATCTTGCATGAGTGTTGAATTTGTCTCAATTTACATTTTTAACCCAATTTTTACTGTTTCTAATGGTAGACTAAAGGTAACATGTGGAGGGTTCACTTATGCTGTGGTTTGACATTGTGACATTTTCATGCTGTCTTTGGAAAGCATCAAACCACCTTATGAGCTACACCAGTGGTTCCCAACCAGGGGTACTAGGACCCCTGTAGGTACTTGGCCTATCCACAGGGGGTACTTGGGAAGACTCATGAGACCATAGGTCTACTGGTAAAATGCACATGAGGGGGTACTTCAGGGGTACTCCGGGCAAAGCAGAATTTAGTTGGTGGTACAGTCACCGAAAAAGGAACCACTGAGCTACACTACTGTACCTGCTCTGCGAGAAGAAAGTACATGGTAACGATTAGTCAAACTCTGAAATATGATTGATGTAAAATGCATGTTCGCTTTAGCTCAATCAAAGTCGGTGGAAAGTTCGAAACAGTTTACCGATGAGAAGCTCATAAAAGTTATCATTGCAAACAAATTGAACTAGTGCAGACGAATGGACAGACCTTGTTAAAATACTTGAACAGAAGTAGTTGAACAGAAATTGGACGATTGCTGGTACTTCTATCTGAACAGCATTCAACATAGTAAACTGTCAGGACATCCAATTACTCCATGTTATTCAGAAAATGTTTGACATACCTTTCCCCCTCTGCTAAGATGAAATAAAGTAAGAAGATATGCACCTTGCTGTGTAGACTTACTATAAAATATTGATTGCGTCATACATTTTGATGAAGCCATGATGTGCGAGGACCATTAAAATTCGTATATTGTGCCCTCGTTAAGCCGTTATTAGAAGGACTATCTGGTTTGGGATGGCAAGCCTCATTATACAGAGCAGCGCTAGCTGCAATTCTCCTATGCCCCTCAGCTGTACACATCCATTCTCTACACTGTTGACTTTAAGTGTTTATGGTGCTGCTGCCCTAAACAGACAACACCGAACAAGCAACAATGTACTGTATTCTTGTCCATCCCATTGTGAGGAAGGAATTAATGTGACAGCTTGTGTTTAGGTGGACACCATGGAGATGATGCGGCACCCTGAGGAAACCACCAACATGAGGAGACAGACAGTGGCCTCCTACCTCCGGGTATGCATCTCCCTCACCATCATCATCACTATACCCAACCATTCCATTTCAGCAATGTTTTTCATTTACCTCTAATGCAGTACAGAAATAGAAAAGGGTTTTAATTTCTGGGTTGATTTATATCCACCAGTGAATAAGAAGATTGTTTTGCTGACACAATGAAAAAACAGCATCAGCACGATATCTGTGAATTCCACAATGACAGTAGGAAATAATGCATAATGCAAATAATAATCCCTGTTTTCTTGTTTGCTACGCCCCCGTCGCCTTGCTTTGTCTCCTCACTGTGTTGGCAGTACTCGCTGATGCATCTGCTGTCTAAGGTGGTGGTGGGTCAGCCCCACTTTGTGCGCTGCATAAAGCCCAACGATGACAGACAGGCTCTGCGTTTCTGTAAGGAGAGGGTGCAGCTGCGCTACATTGGGATCTTGGAGACAGTGTACATCCACCAGCAGGGCTACTCCCACCGCATCCTGTTTCAAGAGTTTGTTAACACGTAACAACCGCACTGTACTGGGCGCCGGGCGCTAACTGTGCACTCTGCTGAGTGCTGACACAACCCCAGAGTTAGAGCAGAACAAGTGCACTGTGTGTGCTACATCACACAAAACACGGCTTCCTTAATTGGAAAGGAGTCAAAACTTGAGCAGAGCAAGAGGCTCACTAATTGGCAGTCATTAGTGATAGCATAAGACTACAGCCGACTGTACAACTCTCTTAACTGGGTGGGTTCACTTCACGTTACTGGGAAATAAGGGTAGAATTCTGAGGCTGAGGATAGACATTTTAATTGATTTCTTTACTATTCATGAAGGGTTTGTTTTTATGCTCAGTGTCCTGGACAGAGTCCATATCTGACATAGGGGCCCATTATTCCCTGGGTGGTTATCATGAATGATGAAATTGGGTTACTGAGTTTTTTTATTAGATACAGGATATTAGATAAGGTTTTTATTTGTTTTCCAAATGTCTGGCAACGTCTGCCAATGTGAGAGGTATAAGAATGTATTCAATTGAAATGGCCTAATAAAATATTAAGCTTAGATTTTTTTTATCCACATAAAAAAACCCAAAAGCAGGTATTTAAACCTTCCTGAATCCTGTCAAGAATAAAATACATACTCAGACTAGGTCCTTGGGAAAACGTAGGAAACCTACGTTTGATCAATTATCCTTTGAAAAATATTCCAGGCACCTCCAATGGGGAGCTTTAAGACGATATAAAATGTAATTAGCTTGGGCTTGTAGCCTGTGTAAAAAGCAGTGAGACGGCTGGTTAGTTCCGCTGCTCTAGGGGAGCTTTTAAAAGATTGTATGTTTAATTTAGCATGATTTCTTGCAGAAAACCTTGAATGACCACATGCCGTTCTTCTGCTTGTCCCGATTCTAGGACAGTGTTGGTGAGGCTATCTTCACATAGTTTGGTGTTAAACGTGAGAGTGCATCACCTGACAATGGGCTGTTAACCCTCAAATATAATTAATGTGTGTGTGTGTGTGTGTGTGCATGTGCCTGTGTGCATGTGGTAAAGGGTGGCTAGATTCTCGTTTAGCAGTGTTCAAAAGCTGCTGTCCTATTGTGTTACTGGATGGAATGGACCTATATATTATTTGGAGCATAGGAGACCATATTCTAGCATGTCCCTGACTTTCTGTTCTCAGTCAGGACTGCAACCTTGCGATTGAGTCCACCCCATCCCATCCAA
Organism: Coregonus clupeaformis; assembly: GCF_020615455.1. Lineage (NCBI taxonomy): Eukaryota > Metazoa > Chordata > Actinopteri > Salmoniformes > Salmonidae > Coregonus > Coregonus clupeaformis. Next base: position 16,882,258 of record NC_059195.1, on the reverse strand, counting down.
GCCAGGCAGAAATAATACTGACAGACTCAATAGTTAAACTGCACCTTTAGTGGAAAACTGATTTAAATGTGTGCTCTCATATCAAAGGCTTGTCTGATGTTGCCAAGGAGTGTGCTTTGTATTTGCCATCAAAGAAATAACAGGTATCAACAGGAATTAGAATGAAAGGCTGTGGAATGGGGTGTTGGTGTTCAAATAAGTTTTTCTTCCAACTCGATTGTTTCTTTGACCAACACCAGAACACAAGGAATGAACCAGCAGTTTGGGAGCCTTGATGTCCCTGAACAAACAGTTATATCAGCTCTGTCCTATGCTGGTGTTTTGCAAACGGTGACAGGCAGGACGGTCAAGGCCTTAGACAATGAAGTAGAGGCATTAAATGGAGCTGATTAACACAGATCGGCCCTGATGGGCATCATCTGTGTAGTGATTGAAATAAGAGAGCATAGTCCGTTCAAAAGAGCTCAGACAGTAGGCCTCTGTTAGCGGCTCGTGTCAGTGAGTCTCATTTTCTTTGTGCACTGTGGGTGGACCCATGCCTCAGATCCATGCATGGCAATTGATTTAATTTAGATTTAAATATATTTATTTTAAACTTGTGTGAAGGAAAAGTCTCTGATATGTCTGAAAACACCAATTCACAGCAAACATATGATTACGATATACACTATATATACAAAAGTATGTGGACATACTTCAAATTAGTGGATTCTGCTTTTCAGACACACCCGAGTGCTGAAGCGCAGAGCGCGTAAAAATCGTCTGTCCTCGGTTGCAACACTCACTACCGAGTTCAAACTGCCTCTGGAAGCAACGTCAGCACAAGAACTGTTCGTCTGGAGCTTCATGAAATGGGTTTCCATGGCCGAGCAGGCGCACACAAGCCTAAAATCACCATGTGCAATGCCAAGCGTCAGCTGGAGTGGTGTAAATCTCACCGTCATTGGACTCTGGAGCAGTGGAAATGCGTTCTCTGGAGTGATGAATCACACGTCACCTTCTGGCAGTGTGACGGACAAATCTGGGTTTGGCGGATGCCAGGAGAACGCTACCTGCCCCAATGCATAGTGCCAACTATAAAGTTTGGTGGAGTAGGAATAATGGTCTGGGGCTGTTGGTTCGGTTCATGGTTCGGGCTAGGCCCCTTAGTTCCAGTGAAGGGAAATCTTAACGCTACAGCATACAATGACATTCCAAAACAGAAAACTGGGTATTAGGGAAGACCAAGGTAAAGTGATGATGATTAGCCAGATACATTATAGTAATGTTTGTTTCCAAACCTATGGATGGCATCTCAACTTTGTCCATGGGTTGAGGTGCTTCAATGTTAAGCTCCGTGGGTGTACTGGGTGTCAGGTGTTCCTGAAGTACTACCATGTGGTGCAGCTGAATCTGCTGCTGAGAGAGGTGATAGCATGGGTGGTGGTGATGCAGGCCTACATCAAGGGCTGGCTGGGGGTGAGGCGCCACCGCCGACAGAAGGAGAAGAGAAACCATGTTGCCATCATCATCCAGTCAGGTATACATCCACCTGGCCTAATCTGGTCTAGCCTTCGTAAAAGAGATGAGTTTGATAACCACATTGTGACCTATAGGGGCCAAAAAAGCAATGCTTCAGGGAATAGACAATAAGAGCTCTGCGAGTTCAAAGGGATTTAGCTCATTGCCACCTGGTTGTGGTTTGTTTTGAAGTGGGATCTCGTGTTGTATGTGCTGTCTACAGTGCCTTGCAAAAGTATTCATCCCCCTTGGCGTTTTTCCTATTTTGTTGCATTGCAACCTGTAATTTAAATTGATTTTTATTTAGATTTAATGTAATGGACATACACAGAATAGTCCAAATTGGTGAAGTGAAATGAAAAAAATAACTTGTTTCAAAAAATGCAAAATAAATAAATAACGGAAAGTGGTGCATGCATATGTATTCACCCCCTTTGCTATGAAGCCCCTAAATAAGATCTGATGCATCCAATTACCTTCAGAAGTCACATAATTACTTAAATAAAGTCCACCTGTGTGCAATCTAAGTGTCACATGATCTCAGTATATATACACCTGTTCTGAAAGGCCCCAGAGTCTGCAACACCACTAAGCAAGGGGCACCACCAAGCAAGCGGCACTATGAAGACCAAGGAGTTCTCCAAACAGGTCAGGGACAAAGTTGTGGAGAAGCACAGATCAGGGTTGGGTTATTAAAAAAAAATCTGAAACTTTGAACATCCCACAGAGCACCATTAAATCCATTATTAAAAAATGGAAGGAATATGGCACCACAACAAACCTGCCAAGAGAGGGCCGCCCACCAAAACTCAAAGAGACCAAAGATAACCCTGAAGGAGCTGCAAAGCTCCACAGCGGAGATTGGTGTATCTGTCCATAGGACCACTTTAAGCCGTACACTCCACAGAGCTGGGCTTTACGAAAGAGTGGCCAGAAAAAGGCCATTGCTTAAAGAAAAAAATAAGCAAACACGTTTGGTGTTTGCCAAAAGGCATGTGGGAGACTCCCCAAATATATGGAAGAAGGTACTCTGGTCAGATGAGACTAAAATTGAGCTTTTTGGCCATCAAGGAAAACGCTATGTCTGGCGCAAACCCAACACCTCTCATCACCCTGAGAACACCATTCCCACAGTGAAGCATGGTGGTGGCAGCATCATGCTGTGGGGATGTTTATCCTCCGAGTGGCGCAGTGGTCTAAGGCACTGCATCGCAGTGCTAACTGTGCCACTAGAGATCCTGGTTCGAATCCAGGCTCTGTCGTAGCCGGCTGCGACCGGGAGACACATGGGGCGGCGCGCAATTGGCCCAGCGTCGTCCAGGGTAGGGGAGGGAATGGCCGGCAGGGATGTAGCTCAGTTGATAGAGCATGGCGTTTGCAACGCCAGGGTTGTGGGTTCGATTCCCACAGGGGGTATGAAGAAGAAAAAATTTTATGCACTAACTGTAAGTCGCTCTGGATAAGAGCGTCTGCTAAATGACTAAAATGTAATGTTTTTCATCGGCAGGGACTGGAAAACTGGTCAGAATTGAAGGAATGATGGATGGCGCTAAATACAGGGAAATTCTTGAGGGAAACCTGTTTCAGTCTTCCAGAGATTTGAGACTGGGACGGAGGTTCACCTTCCAGCAGGGCAATGACCCTAAGCATACTGCTAAAGCAACACTCGAGTGGTTTAAGGAGAAACATTTAAATGTCTTGGAATGGCCTAGTCAAAGCCCAGACCTCAATCCAATTGAGAATCTGTGGTATGACTTAAATATTGCTGTACACCAGCGGAACCCATCCAACTTGAAGGAACTGGAGCAGTTTTGCCTTGAAGAATGGGCAAAAATCCCAGTAGTTATGCACGCTCAAGTCTTCAGTTTTTTTGTCTTATTTCTTGTTTGTTTCACAATAAAAAATATTTTGCATCTTCAAAGTGGTAGGCATGTTGTGTAAATCAAATGATACAAACCCCTCAAAAAATCAATTTTAATTCCAGGTTGTAAGGCAACAAAATAGGAAAAATGCCAAGGGGGTGAATACTTTCGCAAGCCACTGTATGTTGTTTCACTGAGGTTGATCAGTAGCTTTTTTCTCTCTGTATTCTGGAGGGACCACACTGCCCGACATAATCTCAAGCAAACCAGAACGAAGAGGTAAAATGCAGCTGTTTGCATACAATCAGGTAAAGCATTGGAGATATTGTTGTATTGTTCTCAGAAGTACTCAACTCACTCAATAGGGCACTTCTGAATTTTCACTCAATAGGGCACTTCTGGAATTTTCACATACTTCTCCATGTCCAGTTTATGTGCTTTGGGGGTTTCTTTCTATATTTTTAAGAGAAATGAATAAAGGCCTGAAAATCGTAAGGTTTGATGAAATACCTTTTTGATCTCAATAAGCATCCCATGAAACAGTAATCATTAATTAATAATGTATAAAGAAAGGCTTTTGAAAGTTTGGGCAGGATTTGGTCTCCATGTTTCAGAAGAACAGTGCATATTGAGATCCTTTTTTCCTTTCATCTCTTTCCCAGTAAAGGCAAGAGAGGGGCTTATCCCTTCTGTTTCCTCACAACTTCCTCTCTCAAATTCCCAGTCTATTACACTGCTCTCACATACTAGAAACAAGATGCCTTTTATACTGTCAACCTTTTCATCTGAAATGTAAATTAATTCTTACTCAGTGTGCCTTGACGAAGATCAAAGTGAGCACATTAACCTTTGTGGGCCTCTCCCACTCCTTTGAGCCTCTCACTGGAGGACAAGGGAGGGTGCCAAGGGGGGAGGGGAGAGGAGGGAAGAGGAGGGCTTGGGGAGGAGACTTGGTGTTGTTTTATGTGTCTCCTAAGGGCTGCCCTCATCTGGCACACAGAGCATCTCAGTCGCCTGCACACCTTGTGTAATTGTCCTCCATTAAAACACTTGTAAATAACATTGTGGAATGGGTAAACAGGTTTTTTGGTGTGAGAAAAGCCCCACTGTCTGCCTTCGCTCGCTATCTCTTTGTAGAAGTGCACATTGATGTGTTTGTGTGTGGGCAGGAGGGCTGTGGAAAGGGCCCAACATAACATAATGGGGCCTCAGCCCCCCGATGGAACACTCCAACACGCTCACATTGTGTGTTGACTGCAACTTATAGCCTTTGAGGTGGGCTGCATTTGCATTTTTTTTATAAACAGATGTCTTTCAAATGTATGAGCCTGGTGGCTCCTCAGATCTCAACAGGGCCTGGGGGGCTGCTAACCATCGATCAGATTAGACCATGGAAGATAGAACTGCTCAACAATGTAATGCAACATTGTTTTCCACTGTGTGTAATTTTACAACTAAAACACAAAGCCCTTTGACTGAATAATGTGGCATGCTCCATTTAATACCATCCATTAGAGCTGAGGTTCCCCTTTTTAAGCACATATTGTTTTGAAAATGTAAACCCTCCTTTTTGTATTGATGAAAAACGGATGTAACTTTTGTACCACTAACTGGTTTCATTTTTTTACACTTGGATAACATCTTTGTTTACTCAATTGTAAATAGAAGGCTTTCTTTTTTGCCAGTCAGTAATTGCCCAAACCTTTCTAATGGGTGTTTTTTCTTCAAACTATTCCAAATAACATATTGTGTCCTTTTGCTTTGTGTCATCTAGTTTAAGTTGCTAAATTAATTTCAATAACAGATAATATCGAGTACATAAAGACCATGGAATCCAGAGGCACAGATCTCACCCAGGGGCAGGAGGCCACAACACAGAGGACATGCATTTTGGGTCAGTTTCTTCATCTCTTTACCAGTGTTATCGTTCATCTAAAACAGTTATCTCTGCTTGTGTTTATGTATCCGTTAGGCCCTAATGAATAGGATGCTCCAAAGTTCAGCCACACAGACAGCAGGATCCTCCGCAATGTCCCTAATAGAGGGATGATATTCTGCCTTTGAAGGTCATTAGATATGAGTCTGGTGTGCACCCCTGCCAAGCTCTTTCTCAAGTTCTTACAAAAGGACCTCCGGTAGAGACCACAGTCATGGGGCAAAGGGGTTTGCATACCAGTCACTCAACTTGAGTTCTACTAGGCAGATTTCTTTCCTCCCCTCTTTAATGTACTGTTGTTTCAACCACTAGAGAAAGCTCCTCCTCTTGCACCACCCCTCCTTTTTATAAATGTAATAAATATCTTTCCACCAAGATAGTGCACTTGTCTGACCACAAACGGGGCTGGGCTCTGAACTGGTCTCCAGATGTAAGAGCTGAACGCAGTTTGTGTTTACTCAGCGAATGGCAGGCTAGTCATTAAGGAAGTATGTGTGAAGCAGGAGAGCAGCAGCTGAACAGCAGTATACATGGTGTCTGGCCAGTGCTACTCGCAAATCCAACCTAGCTGACTCTCACACTCTCCTTTAACACTTGTTCTTTCATTCAAGTCTACTATTTACTCTCTCTTGCCTTAGTATTTAGAATAGTATTGGTTTATTCCATAATCTTCAAATGTTAAAGGTCCAATGCAGCCGTTTTGATCTCAATATCAAATAATTTCTGGGTAACAATTAAGTACCTTACTATGATTATTTTTGATTAAATTTTTTAAAAAGAAACAAAAATAGCCATTTCTCAAGCAATAGTTTTGTTAGGACTGTCCAGGAGTGGTCTGAGTGGGGAGGGGAAAACTGAAAACTAGCTGTTATTGGCAGAGAGGTCTGGCCCTATCTTTCTTACTGGTCTATTAACTAATTTACTGCCTGGTGATATCACCAGACAGGCTAAAACTCCATTCCACCATAACAGGCTGAAATTTCAGGCGGGTCTTTTCAAACAGCTCTTACACTATAAGGGCATTATCATCATTTTCACAATTACACAGGATTATTCCAACCTCATAGTGTATAAATATATATAAAACACAGGAAAATCATGTTTATGACTGCACTGGGCCTTTAAGGGTCTGAACTGAAAGTAAATACATAGGCAATACTTTCCCCTGGGCACAAACTGGTTGAATCAATGTTGTTTCAACGTAATTTGTCAACGTATTGTGATGTGGAATTTACGTGGTGTTACAGGTTTTGGTTTTTCCATTTATGTTTTGAGGTTGGACTTTAGAACGTATAGCTCGTTAGCACGTAGGGCACACCGATTGGTGTCACCTCGTTAGTCAGTATGTGTTACACCTGTGCAGGTTGCCATCTCGTTAGTGGGAAGGTGTTTCACCTATGCTGGCCCAGGTGCTATTTAAGAGTGGCTGGCCCAGTGCTCCAGTTGTTTTGATAGATGCGGAGGGTTAACACCTTTAGTTGGCTCTCCCTATTTTGAGTTCTAGACAAACAATCCTTTATCTGATTTCGTTTTGCTCCACCTTTTTGGTTTGCTTCCTGTCTTTAAAGTTTGGTGTGGGTTTTTCTTTTGTTTGCCTCTTAGTGGGACATTTTGTGGGTTCTCATGGTGGGTGTTTTTTTCGGTCCCAGTTGTTGTTGCTATGCAACTTTCATTGGACACCCCCCATGAGTGTCTTTTAGAACCACTCCTAAAACCCTACCTGTTTCGTTTTGGTTGTTGTCAGTGACTCTTTGTTAGTTCCCCTTCTGCTTGAGCAACATTTTTGGTTTTCTTGCTGGGGAACGTGATAGTGGAAAATACTTTGGACATTTGCAATACAGTAAATAGCCTACAGTAAATAGCCTATTAAAGTTAACAAATTATATGTTGGATTCACGTCTCCAACTAAACCAAAAATACAAGTTAAAGAATAAGATTAAGCCAGTGGCTCAGATGAAACTATCCAAGCATTAGATACATCTCTTTTAAATGTTGATATTTGGTTGCATTGTCAACCAAACACAATTCAATATTACTTTTGTAATACAGTAAATAGCCTAAAGTTAAGGCTATCTTACAAACTAATGTAACAGTATTTATTCAACCTTAAAATGAGTAACACATACCTGGCCACATTTTGAGGTTAGCCTACTATAACTATAAATGTCTTATGTAATCATAGAAAGCGTGGATGTTCAACATAGCATGCAAAGGTTGCAGGTCTGTGGAGATATTAACAATTTCTATAATCTGCACAGAATCTTGAACATCATTGATCACTGGCACTATGTACTTTTAATGTACAATTAAGATAATTTAATCTAAACTGCAATCCAGGTCATTTGGTTGTGCTATTAGATGAAGCACAGTGATAACACATTAAGATGATGTATTAATTCCAAAAATCTGACATTGTTTTTCCATTGGAATTTGGTTGTGCTTTTAGATGGTCAAAAGCATAGTGATAACACATTGGGAATTCAACAAACTTCTGGCTGTTCTTTTTGAGTGGGTGAATAAAAGTTGAAATCTCATTGATCAACGTCTCAACCAAATATTACCCAAATGTCCACGTTGAAATGACGTGGTGTGCCCAGTGGGTTGGGTTTGGCTGTATATTGCCAACTGCTGCACAGATCCCCCATTTTGATGGAGGAGCTGAAATCTTTATTCATTTCAACTTTTGTTGACTTTGTCGGTCAAGGCAATGCATCTCTCCAGACTCTCACTAGATTTCTACATCTGAAAATGTTATGCTTGTTGTATACCCGGGCTGAGTTTTTCTTCTGGGAATTTTTCTCCATGTTTACAATCATATTCCCTGGTGAGAAAACTTCAAAACTCAACTTAACAATTCTGTTTAATCAGTGTTGGAATCGCTCCATATAGATTTATTTTGACGTGATCTGGCACATTCTCTCCTTTTAAGATCTGTGTGCTCTTACCTAGACAATTTACTTTCCCCTTTTCAAATCAAATCAAATTGTATTTGTCACATGCGCCGAATACAACAGGTGTAGACCTTACCGTGAAATGCTTACTTACAAGCCCTTAACCAACAATGCAGTTCAAGAAATAGAGTTAAGAAAATATTTACTAAATAAAAAGTAACACAATAAAATAACAATAACGAGGCTATATACATTTTAGTCATTTAGCAGATGCTCTTATTCAGAGCGACTTACAGTTAGTGAGTGCATACATTTTCATACTGGCCCCCCGTGGGAATCGAACCCACAACCCTGGCTTGCAAGCGCCATGCTCTACCAACTGAGCTACACAGGGCCATATACAGGGGGTACCGGTACCGAGTCAATGTGTGGGGGTACAGGTTAGTCGAGGTAATTTGGGCATGTAGGTAGGGGTAAAGTGACTATTCATAGATAATAAATAGCGAGTAGCAGCAGTATAAAAACAGGGGGGGGGTCAATGTCAATAGTCCGGGTAGACATTTGATTAATTGTTCAGCAGTCTTATGGCTTTTATATCCCTCAGTGCACACTGTCTATGTTTGTGTCCATCTCCTAAGGTTTCTATCGCATCATACTGCCCAACCTGAATAATATTCCCCATCCTTGTTCTATTGCTCCTGTGTGTTCAATAGTGTGTCTATATCGTATGAAAGAGTTGGATAAATTGTAACAGTGAGACAAGATGAAGGATGGTTATTCTTACATAATACTTTGAATATCATTATACTGTACCACATGACATCTATTGTGATAGGGGGTTTAGGATGAGTCCTCTAAACTCTCTTTTTCACCTTTTGTAGATATGATGGCAGACACATTTTCAATGATCATAGAGAGAAGGTAAGTTTATATCAGATAAATTAATATTTTTAGCATGTGGCTCTGGCTTCAGGTATGTATTCATAATACTATACTTCTACAAAGCCCCTTGAACATAGATTATTTGTTAGAGTTTTTTGAGTCCTTGAGACAAAAGACTTCTCTTGCTCCAAACTCCATCTCAGAGGAGAGACAGGGTGGTACGGAATGGAAGAATCAAAAGGCTGGAAATTCACGGCTGAGAATAAATGCTTGCTGTTCCCTGAGGTGATTTGTCTTTGCGCTTCTCTTTCTACAGATGTAAGAGCCCTTTTTTAGTAAAGACCTGAGGTTCTTTGGTACCACTTTGATATCCTGCTCGAATTCAATATGTGAAAAAGAAGAGCCACTCCGAGACTTGGAGCACATCACAGTCTTTGAAGTCTGATCCAATTTTTGCTGCTCACCATTTGATGTTGAAAGGATGAAATGAGGAAAACGTACAGTTTTTGCCAGTAACTCTGCTGAGCATATGTAAGATTAAAAAAGCAAAATCCTTTGGAGGATGTACTTAGAAATGCTAAGCAGATTAATACTTTCCTATAGCTCTTTTATTCAAAGAAAAAAAAAAAATATGAGAGGATGTCTGTGTGTGCTGTTATTTTCACCCTCACAATTAAGTCAGTGTGCTGCTATTTGCAGGAAGGTAGGGGTAATAGAGGGGCCTATGCGATTGCATTAGCATGTGATTAACATTGCAAAACACATTTATGGGTTCTAGTAAATGTGTCTGTCAAAACAGTAAATACAACATTTGAATCCAGTGACTGACTAAGAAACAATAAGACATGACTAAGAACCAATAATAAATAGGCGGCCTGCTTTTACTTGTCTGTCTGTCTGTCTGTGTATTTTCTGTTTCCATTTACAGTATTCTTCTGGCTGTGTTTATGCCTCTTCTTTAAAGGTTTCCCCCGACAACCATGATAGACAAGTGAGAGAAGACAGCAGAGACAAAGGGAGAGAAGACACAGTAGTGACGCCTTGCAGGGAGACAGGCAGTCTGCGAGACACACAGTGTAAACAAGGTAAGCCCGAGCACACAGCTGACAGGTGCAGGTAATTACAAAAGGAGACAGGAGAAATCCTGCTTTAATGGATAAAGTGCCATTTTGAATACAAAACCCCTTTCAACCTTTCATCCCTACCAATCCTTCCTGCCATTTTTTGTTGACAACAAAGGGATGGAGTATTATGAGTAATCATTTCTGTGGTATTTTAATAAGCTGGGTCAGCTCATCATAAACTATGTCTCATCACAGGGGTTTTAGAAGCACAAGCACTTCAAAGCTTCATTCTCCTACACGCCAAGCCATTCACTAAAGATCCCATCAATGTCTCTAATAGACCCACATAGTAACAGTGACAAGAAAAAACACAAACCCTGATTTGTTGAACATATGTTTGGTTTGCTTTTTGCCCAAGGCGCTGAATTCCATTAATTCATGCTGCCTGGGAGGCTGAGTGGGTGGCTGAGCAGGGAGTTGCTGATTACGGCCGTCACCCAGCCCACCGCTAGCCTGTCTGGGTAATGGGGGCTCGGCCCTTCATTAATGTTATTAGGAGTCTGAGGTAAGAGACAGAGGTGGAATACCGTTTAGCAGCGCGGTCAGGAGATTACGGGGATTAGACATGATAATATAACATAGACAGGGCTCTCCAGTGTGGGATTAGTGTCAGTACGCCACAGCAGGGTCTGGGTTAGATAGTGGCTAATTCGGTAATGCCAGATACAGGTGACCCCCGCTCTGAAGCATCACTGCCGCTGACGAGGGACTGCTTTTAAGAATTCATGACATGTGATATGAATATGAGGGGAAATGCTGGAAGGAGTAGTAGTTCCCTGCTTTATAGCAAAAATAATTAAGCGGTAATGCCATTATAAATTGGGAACAGTGTTTGGGAAAATATTCATTGTAACTAGCTAGGTCCATGAAATTCCCCTCTCCTGAGAGCAGGGGAACCGTTTTTGGGTAAAATGCTAAATACAATGATAAAAACTTTTAATTTTTCAATAAGCCATGGGCTTTCCTAATGCTTTACTTCTGATGTGTGCAGAGAACACACAGACTTTCAGGTATTCATTATCCCTTTCCTCCCCGTTTATGTTCTGAGGTCTGCTTGTGGCTCCAGTTGCTTTCAGGAAACCATATTTGAATATGTTGAGGGAGGCCATGGTGGTTCAGGCACCCAGGGCACACTTTGATCCCTGCAGATCTGAGGCCTTTTTTATCCTGAGGTTGAGCGAGTGATGGAAGCCTGGCCCTGCCAGATGTTTGGAGACCAGACTTCTTCCTGTGTCTCATCCTGCTGATGCCCCTGGTGATCGCTTATATTCTGGGGCTGAGGTGAACCTGGAGTGTTTCAGGACACCAACAGAGAAAGTTCAAAATTAGCCCAGGAAATTAAAATTCGCTTTGCATTTGGCCAAAACCTCTTTGGCACGACCTGGAACCTCTCTCTGAGTTTGATGGACGCTAAGTCCCTTCTACAGTAAGTAATTTGACGTAGCCCAGCTGTGCTGTGTGGGCTAGGCCATCCCCCTTTGTGCTTCAAAACAAACAAACAAACAAAGCAAGACAGGAGGAGAATACTCCCAGTTTAAAAGATGTCTGTTTCAGTGTATGTTTAACACTGGGCTAAGGGACTGTCTTTTGTGGAGGGAAGGAGGGAATTAAAGCACTCCACAGACACAGCCGTTCCTCACATGTCTTAAGTGTCAACCTTTGATTTGCTACATTTTGTCACCGAGAAAGTTCAGTGAGGCGCAGTCATGTAAACAGAACACTTACAGTACATAACTTCTCTCTACCTGTCTCACCGGCCTGAATATGAATACAATATGAATAATATTTCAAAATGAGTCACGCAGACGAAAGGCTCTGCGAGCAACATGCGATATGATCAGAGTGCTGTTTATGCTCCACAGTGTGGTAAACAGGATGGTGCTGAGGATCAGTCATAGGCTGACTTGATGGTTTATGAAAGCTGAGCTACTTATGTTAACAGGCTTTTTGAAGATTATAGTGCTGGTAAACATACATGTCAGGAGTGAGACAGTGATAAAGAGGAGTCACAACACAGAGACCATTTACCGCTGCGTCTGGAAAGACTCTTAACCTGGTCTTTTGAAGAGTAGGGTAGGAAATGGAAAAGAAAATAGGAAGGCTCAGTACCTTTTTTTAAATTTGTATTTAACCTTTCATATAAGTTATATAAATGTAGAACCAAACACACATCACAACAAGAGAGACAACAGAAGACTACATAAAGAGAGACCTAAAACAACAACATAGCATGCCAGCAACACACGACAACACAGCAAGGTAGCAACACAACATGAAAACAACATGGTAGCAACACAACATGGCAGCAGCACAACATGGTAGCAGCACAAGACATAGTACAAACATTATTGGGCACAGACAACAGCACAAAGGGCAAGAAGGTAGACACAGCAATACATCACGCGACGCAGCCACAACTGTCAGTAAGAGTGTCCATGATTGAGTCTTTGAATGAAGAGATGGAGATAAAACTGTCCAGTTTGAGTGTTTTTTGCAGCTCGTTCCAGTCGCTAGCTGCAGCGAACTGGAAAGAGGAGCGACCCAGGGATGTGTGTGCTTTGGGGACCTTTAACAGAAAGCGACTGGCAGAACGGGTGTTGTCTGTGGAGGATGAGGGCTGCAGTAGGTATCTCAGATAGGGGGGAGTGAGGCCTAAGAGGGTTTTGTAAATAAGCATCAACCAGTGGGACTTGCGACGGGTATACAGAGATGACCAGTTTACAGAGGAGTATAGAGTGCAGTGATATGTCCTATAAGGAGCATTGGTGGCAAATCTGATGGCCGAATGGTAAAGAACATCTAGCCGCTCGAGAGCACCCTTACCTGCCGATCTATAAATGACATCTCCATAATCTAGCATGGGTAGGATGGTCATCTGAATCAGGGTTAGTTTGGCAGCTGGGGTGAAAGAGGAACGATTAAGATAGAGGAAACCAAGTCTAGATTTAACCTTAGCCTGCTGCTTTGATATGTGCTGAGAGAAGGACAGTGTACTGTCTAGCCATACTCCCAAGTACTTGTATGAGGTGACTACCTCAAGCTCTAAACCCTCCGAGGTAGTGATCACACCAGTGGGGAGAGGGGCATTCTTCTTACCAAACCACATTACCTTTGTTTTGGAGGTGTTCAGAACAAGGTTAAGGGCAGAGAAAGCTTGTTGGACACTAAGAAAGCTTTGTTGTAGAGCGTTTAACACAAAATCCGGGGAGGGGCCAGACTGTATCATCTGCATATAAATGGATGAGAGAGCTTCCTACTTCCTGAGCTATATTGTTGATGTAAATTGAGAAGAGCGTGGGGCCTAGGATCCTTGGGGTACTCCCTTGGTGACAGGCAGTGGCTGAGATAGCAGATGTTCTGACTTTATACACTGCACTCTTTGAGAGAGGTAGTTAGCGAACCAGGCCAAAGACCCCTCAGAGACACCAATACTCCTTAGCCGGCCGACAAGGATGGAATGGTCTACTGTATCAAAAGCTTTGGCAAGTCAATAAAAATAGCAGCACAACATTGCTTAGAATCAAGGGCAATGGTGACATAATTTAGGACCTTTAAGGTTGCAGTGACACATCCATAACCTGAGCGGAAACTTGTATTGCATACCAGAGAGTATACTATAGACATCAAGAAAGCCAGTCAGCTGAATATTGACAAGTTTTTCTAACACTTTTGATAAACAGGGTAAAATAGAAATTGGCCTATAACAGTTAGGATCAGCTTGATCTCCCCCTTTAAATAAAGGATGCACCGTGGCTGCCTTCCAAGCAATGGGAACCTCCCGAGAGAGGAGAGACAGGTTAAAAAGGTCAGGGACAAGCTTGGCGATGATAGGGGCTGCAACCTTAAAGAAGAAAGGGTCTAAACCATCTGACCCAGATGTTTTTTTTTCATGTCAGGTTTAAGGAGCTCCTTTAGCACCTCGGACTCCGTGACCACCTGCAGGGAGAAACTTTGTAGCGGGGCAGGAGAAAAAGAGGGAGGCGCATCGGGGCTAGTCACATTAGAAGATGGTTGAGATGAGTAAATGTTGGACGGGCAAGGAGGCATGGCTGAGTCAAATAGGAATCCTGATTTAATGAAGTAGTGATTAAAGAGCTCAGCCATGTGCTCTTTGTCAAAAACAACCACATCATCAACATTAAGGGACATAGGCAGCTGTGAGGAGGAGGGTTTATTCTCCAGGTCTTTAACCGTTTTCCAGAACTTCTTGGGGTTAGACCCACAGAGAGAGAACTGCTCCTTAAAGTAACTAGCTTTAGCCTTCCGGATAGCCTGAGTGCACTTATTTCTCATTTGCCTGAACGAGAGCCAGTCAGCCTGAGTAAGCGTGTGCCGAGCCTTTCGCCAAATGGAATTCTTGAGGTGGAGTAACTCTGCCAGATCACGGTCGAACCAGGGGCTGAACCTGTTTTTAATTCTCATTTTCTTTATGGGGGCGTGTTTGTTAACAATACCACTGAAAATATCAAAAAAGAAGGTCCAAGCATCTTCGACAGAGGGGATCAAGCTGATTCTATACCAATTTACAGAGGCCAGGTCATGAAGGAAGGCTTGCTCATTCAAGTTTTTTAGCAAGCATCTATGACAAGTCAGGACAGGTCGTTTAACTGAGCAGCCATTACGAACACAGGCTGTAAAACAGTGATCACTAAGTTCATTACAGAAAACACCAGACTGATACCTATCAGGATTATTTGTGAGGATAACATCAAGGAGACTAGCGTTTTCTGGGTGTTTGGAGTCATACCTTGTGGGATTGGTAATAATCTGAGAAAGATATAGGGAGTCCCTTTGCTTTAGGACTTGGTCAGGTGGTTTAAGCATGTCCCAGTTTAGGTCACCTAGCAGGACAAATTCAGACTTAGTGTAAGGGGCCAGGAGAGAGGTTAGGGCAGGTAGGGTACAGGCCGGTGCTGATGGTGGACGATAACACCCAGCAACAGTCAACAAAGAGCTATTTGAAAGTTTAATGCTAAAAAACCAGCAAATCAATTTGTTTGGGGACAGACTTGGTGGAGACAACCGAGCACTGAAGGTGTTCCTTGGTAAAGACTGCTTCTCCACCACCTTTAGAAGATCTGTCTTGCCGAAAAAGATTATAACCAGAAAGGTTAACATCAGTGTTCAAAACACTCTTTCTTACGTCTCAGTAATGACCAACAGATCTGGATTGAAGCTGTGAACCCACACTTTCAATTGATCAATTTTAGGTAATACGCTTCTTGTGTTAACGTGCAGAAAGCCCAGGCTTTTACGAGAGCAGAAATCAGTGAAGCAGATATCAGAGCACAAGTCAGAATTGGGGATAGCAACAGTAGATGGGCCAGGGTGTACATGCACATTTCCAGATATCATCAGCAGTAATACATTCAGTACCTTTGAGGTTTCCTATTACTTATTGGTTATGGTTCTGTACCTCAACTATATAGTGTGTACTAGTCAATGTGTATTGATCTGGTTGGCACCCTGAGCTTTGCTGCAACTGTAAGTGATGAATGGGAACCCGGTATTAGGCCATGGTATTACCCGGCTGCAATGTGCTACAACCCACATTCACTGATCCATCCCACTTTCCTACCATCCAACTACCTCATTACCAACCACTCTGACACCACTAACCACATGTCCTCTCACTAGCTGTACTCCCCCAGCCCAGCCCCTACCCTCACCACCACCACCACCACCATATCAACATACATCTGCAAGACAAATGATCCACCCTCTCCGTGTTCCTTAGACAAATGCTCTCCCTCCCTCTCACAGTCTCTTAGCCTTTTGATTTATCTGTCTGTCTCCACACATCATAGAGGCTGAACCAGATGCCTAACACATTTCTTCAGTTTTAGGCAAATTACAGGCGCGTAGCCGAGATTTGGAGTGGATAGGAAGGCTCAATTTAACGGAAGGAAGGACTCCTCCTGTCTGCCACTACCTAGCATGAGCCTCTTAATGCCAGTGAGAGTAGTTAACAGGATGTACTTCCAAACTACTCATCACAATTTCTACAGAACAATCTGTTCAAACATACCTGTAGTATAGCAAGGTATAAGATTATATTCTAACTTTTCTTTTAGTATCGTATAAGTGGCTCGGGTTGTTTTGAATTTTTTTTCGCAATCTGAACTTTTAGGATATCCAGATTGTTGAAGTTGTTGTCCTTTAGAAATGGTTATAAGAATGTGTGTTACCCAACACAGTACATTTCAGTTACTTTGGTTTATCACTTTATGGGATGGTTTCCCAATGACTGTGTGACATACCAACATGCACTCACTGCTTAACCTGGAGGGCTGCACTGATACATCATTCAGAAGTCTGACAAATGATTGACAAATGATTTTCCCAGCACATTAAGATATCTTCAGGAGTCAAGCCCCAAATCTGCCGTCAGTGGGAAATGATTGATTTCAGTGTGAAAAATTGGTTATAAGTAACAACATCCTCTGCCTGCATTAGTGAAAAACAGATGCAGGAACTGCCCTTTGGAGCATAATCTGGAGAACCTTGTGATTTTCCTGGTGTGCCTTTATAATTCAAAGCACATGGGTTACCATTTAAGTACGATATCCAGATTGTTAAAGTTGTTGTCCTTTAGAAATGGTTATAAGAATGTGTGTTACCCAACACAGTACATTTCAGTTACTTTGGTTTATCACTTTATGGGATGGTTTCCCAATAACTGTGCGACTTCCCCTGTGCAACATACCAACATGCACTCACTGCTTAACCTGGAGGGCTGCACTGATACATCATTCAGAAGTCTGACAAATGATTGACAAATGATTTTCCCAGCATATTAAGATATCTTCAGGAGTCAAGCCCCAAATCTGCCGTCAGTGGAAAATGATTGATTTCAGTGTGAAAAATTGGTTGTAAGTAACAACATCCTCTGCCTGCATTAGTGAAAAACAGATGCAGGAACTGCCCTTTGGAGCATAATCTGGAGAACCTTGTGATTTTCCTAGTGTGCCTTATAATTCAAAGCACATGGGTTACCATTTAAGTACGATGTCCCAAATGAAGACATTGGTAATAAATGACAGGAGTCCTAAAAAGCTCTGGAACTCCTCTTGAAGTTTGACTAGAGCTGGCTATCTATTCAGGGACTTTCTGTTAGCAATAAACGGTGTGTGTGTGTGCGTGTGTCTGTGTGTTTGCGCGTGCATGTGTGCTCGTGTGTGTGTGTGAGGGGGTTTGCAGGGGAAAGAGAGGGGTCTGGGCTGCACATTCCTCATTTAGACATCAAAGGACTCCACTGATGATTTTTCCTTATAATCCATGCCTTTTGGAGCTTCGGCTCCCTCCATCTGAATAAACAAAGCCCAAGTGGTTAACTGTGGTCTGGGAGAAGTAAGGTGATCCCAACATGTCAGGAAGTAAATCGATAGGTCTCTTAATTTATTCGGCTAAAATCCCTTTTAGCAGCTCCTTTATGTTGGTATTGAGGAGCATTCTGATTTTCAAGGGATTTAGAACTGGTATAATATGTAGAGATGTATTATGAATAATCTGAACCTCTTTGAAAATGAAAGAAGTACCTATCTCAAAAATTATTCTCATCCTTTTTATCTGGAGATGCAAGGATGTACAATATGTAAGTCTGCTGCAAAGAACAGCAAACTCTGCTGGGACTTTTTTTCTGATAGGGAAAATCAATATTGTATGAATTGCAGTGCTTCTGTATTCTCTGTTGACCATTAATCCTCCCCACCCCAAACATCAGACGGTGCCCACCATAATTTAGTAGGCCTGGTGTAAGCCACTCTCTGACCTCTTCCCAGACCTACCTGGTTCCAAAATGCTCTCATACCAGAAGTCCGTTTGGCAGCCTCAGTGCCTGTAAGGTATCTGCAGGAACAGCATTCCTCTGGGGCTGGCCTGGATCAAATGGCAGTGATTTCCCAAACAAAGGCGGAGATGGGAAGCCTGACCCGTCCTCTGATCTGCTACATGCTTTAATCACTGCAGGTCAGGCTGGATAAATGGGGATGTTGGAACTGGGAGTTTTGACTCCTGGACTGCACAGACACACAGGGATCCAGCTGTATACAAGTTAAGGATAGAGGGTCTAAAGTAAATAGAGAAAGCATCTCATCTCAGACCCCAAACATAAATCTCCTCCATTCAGGCATCTAATGCTATAAATAAATAATTCCTTTGCCATAAACATCTATGATGTCCTTCGTTTCTTTGTTTTAAAGGAAAGGGGAATATCTGACTGAACAGAACTTGGGTGGAATTTTGATTAGAAAATTAATGTAAACGATCAAGATTGCATGTCAGCAACCAAGCTAACTAGCTATCAAGAGCATAACTACTGTTTTTTATTTTCTTAACATGTTTTGTTCATGCTGCTATGTACTGTAGTTACAATATTCTGCAGTATGATTACATTATGACACTTTGTTCAAGGCTGTCAGGATTCATTGTTCTTAATTGAGTGCTTTGATTCAGTTTCAGGGGAATTAAAATGTGCTTATCAAACTCATTTCAGACATCATTAGCAGAACAATGTCCCACATACAATATTTTTGTAAAAACCTAAGGTGCAAAGCTTTATTGGAATAGGTGATTTGTTTAATCTTTATCAAACGTTCTCATGTAGATGCTCCATTTTTGTGGGGTTGAAGCCGCAATTCCCACACCGATAGCACAACGCACCAACCAGTGAGTTAATGGTTGTTTAGATAAATTGCTAAATGCTATTTGCCAGCCCAGTATCAGCCTCAAAACGTCATCCTGTCACATTTTTTCAAAAAGTTAGATTTCAACCGATTGATGCTTATGTCAATTGGCAATGCTCCCAGCAAGCTTTGCGGTGCCATTGGGAAAAGATGAGCGTCAAACAATTGAGCATATGTGACTCATTTCAGGAAACTAGTCGTATGTCGCGTGTCACTACTTCACAGGAGAGCCATTTGAACGTACTTTTATTTATTTATCAAAATGCGTTTTTTGGCAGAAATGCCTTCTGGAACATGTGAACTTTCATGTGCCTTAAGAACAAACTTGTATGCCATCTGTAAATACGAATAAAATTGTTAAATCACGAGCCTAGTTGGTTTAGCCACAGGAAAAGACAGGGACCTTCCCGCTAGCCATGATTGGCTGAGATAATGGGGGGGCTGGACATTCCGAGAGATGAGTTCGGATTGGTCTGCCATGTAGCACGCTTCTGTCTATAACATGAGCTGGTCAGTATGTGTAGGTAATCCTTTCTAACGCATCTTTTTTGAAAGATATCACATAGTAGATCTGCAAAGGTGTTGCTCTCCACTTTGGGGAGGACCGAGTTTGAGTGGAATTAGAGTATGATAGCAAAGGAAATTGAGAAAATTCTGGCGTTTGATTGCAAATATGCAGACAGAGTCGAAAAAAGAACACTCAGAAGGCTGTTGTATAAAACAACTGTTTTACATCTTCAAACTAAGGCAACCAAGGCATCCGTGACAGAGAGGGAGAAGCGTCCATCCACGTATACAGGTAAGATAGTCTAGCTAGCTACATTTTCAGATATTACACATTTCTAATTTAGTCAGAAAGTCGTTTTCATTTCAAGTTAAAGCGTACTGTTAGCTAGCTAGCTAACATTAGCTGGCTGGCTCGCTAGCTAACGTTACGTGTATGATCAGTGTAGTAATATTATTCGTATCTCAGAGCCATTTGCATTGCTAGTTATAGCCTAATGTTAGCTAGCTAGCTAAAATTGAACCTAGTTGGTTAGCTTCCTGCAGAATCATGCAGGGTAGTAAAGTTATGAGTTGGGATTATGGTTCATTGTTTAGCTAGCTAGGTAGCTAGCTACATGTCTAAACAAAAGACTCCACTATGCAAGTAACCATTTCAATAGAATGTTCATGATGTCACTTCGACAACTGTCGATAGAAGTAGCTGGTAAATTCGCTCTGGCTATCTACTCAGATTTCAGAGCACTCGTCTGAGTGTGCCAGAGCGCAGAATAACTGACGAATTTACGAACGTTCAACACCTGTTGAATATGGCCGGTGTCAGTAAACGTTGGCAAAAAAGCGTAATTAAATTGTTGCCAGCAGCACAGTTGCAGTCACCAGTGCTCTGGATAACATAAAAACAGCCTAACCAGCTCTGCTAGGGCGAGTAAAATGGTCAGAGTGAGCTGTTCCCTCATTTTTGTCTGGAAGTAGCTAGCAAGCTAGCCAACGGCAGTTAGCTTGGGTGCTTGACTGCTGTTGTGAGGTCAGAACGTTCGGATCAACCCTACTCCTTGGCCAGAGCGGCCAGTGTGCGCTCTGAATGCTCAAATTTACGAACTGACAATCTGACAACGCTCTGAGTTTACGACCACCCAGAACGCAATCTGAGCACACTCTGCCACGCCAGATTGAATTTACGAACATACCCGTAGTATAAACCAGCCTTTAGTCTTGAAATCTTTGGTTGTTTAGTACATGGCCTCACATGTGAATCCTTAAAGAGCTGGTTGGGGCTAAAGCTTAAGAGGGTGTGAATGATGCTGAATGGGTGTAGACAAAGAAGAGCTCTCCAGTAGGTGTACCAAAACATTCAAGGGCCATTTTCTCGAAAGTGAGGTTACAAGTTTATCAACTTTCAAAGCAGAATTACTTTCCCATTGTTCCTCAACTGTAGTGTATGATATACCATTTTCTAGCTCTGAGTCTACTTTTATCCAATGTAAAAAACACAATTTCAAATTTTGCTACATAAGACCGAATTGAGCCGGTCGGTCACATATGTCAATACATAGCATTCAATGGGAAAAGATGAGTGTCACAGGGTTGACGCTTATGTCAATACATTGCATTCAATGGGAAAAGATGAGTGTCACAGGGTTGATGCTTATGTCAATACATTGCACTCAATGGGAAAAGATGAGTGTCACAGGGTTGATGCTTATGTCAATACATTTCCAGTTAATGGGAAAATGGGAAAAGATGAAGAAAAAAATGCCTTTTGTGAACTAAAACTCACACTTAACTTTTTTCCCTATTACTAGCTCTGACTTTGCTGATAGCTACTTTATTGAGGAAAAATGTACTTACTATGACTGTGATGTGGTTGTCCCACCTAGCTATATTAAGATGAATACACTAACTGTAAGTCTCTCTGGATAAGAGCGTCTGCTAAATGACTAAAATGTAAATGAGTGTCAACCAATTGATGCTTATGTCACTACATTCCAGTCAATGGGAAAATATGAAAAAATTAGACTTGCAGAAAGAAAGACATCTCTCTTTACCTTCGCTTCTCTCCCTCCCCCTTCTTTCACCCCCTCCACCCTATCCCCCTCTCGCCCTTCTCTCTCCTTCTCCCAATTTAATCCTCCAGAAACGACAGAACAAATAATGCAACAAATATTGTGGTTAAATTCAAATATACTAATTGACAAAAAAACGTTATTTTTTGACAGAATGTTAAAAAAAGGTATAATCTTTGTAAATGATATCATCGGTAGGACTGGTGGAGTTATGTCGCACATGCAGCTAACAAAAACATATGGAAATGTCGGCTCTACCCAAAATTACAACCAAATAATTGCAGCCTTTTGACGTACTGATCCCATGGCATAGTGTTTATGAACTGACACGCAAAACGACACCGGATTCAAAAATTAGAATCTTTCAATTTAAATTATTATATACAATTCTTGCTACCAATAGAATGTTATTTATATGGGGGATACAATCTTCCCAGCTCTGCAGATTTAGCTGTGAAGAGACAGAATCATCAGATCATTTGTTTTGGTTCTGTCTGTTTGTAGCTTGTTTTTGGACACAGGTCCAGGGATGGCTAAAGGATTGCAATATTTACCTGGAGCTAACCTTGCAGATAGCATTACTGGGTGATCTGAAAAGTAATAGTCAATCGATCAATAATATAATAATAGTTTTAGCAAAAATGTTTATTTTTAATTCACAATCTGTAGAAGCAATGAGAATAGAAAGGTTCAGAACTTTTGTAAAACATCACAGTACGGTTGAAATATATATGGCAAATAGAAATCCTATATGGATGGTGTTAAGAGATAGATGGGAGGTATTGAATGGAGTTGAAGGATGGGACTAATAACAAATAACAACAAATAATAACAAGATAACTAATAATGTAAGCATACTGTGTCCATAATAAGTATATCGGTTGTATGTTGGGAGCTTTTGGGAAAGAGCACAGTTAGAAAGATATGGCATATAGAAGCAAACCGGATGGACATCATGAAAATGATCAGAGAGGTTGAGAGTAGAAGAAGTTCAGGAGCAAAAACAAAAAAAACTAATAAAATATAATTATTGTAAAATTGACTGTGTCCATAAGGTGAAGATAGTAAGTATAGGCTGGAAGTAGATGCCTGGGCATTGTTGTTCACTAATTTACCCCAAGTAGGGAAAGGATGGCGGGGTTGAAAAGTAATAAAGTATATATATAAAAAACATGGGCGATTGGAAGTGATGCAGACAATTACATTGATAGAAGTTACAATCTATCTGCAATATTAAGCTGATCTACCCCCACAAAAAAAAGAAAAAAAAGAAAGACATCTCTCTCTACCTCCGCTTCTCTCCCTCCCCCTTCTTTCACCCCTTCCACCCTATCCCCCTCTCGCCCTTCTCTCTCCTTCTCCCTCCTCTCTCTATCGCTCTCCCTCTCTCCTCTCGCTCCTCTCCCTCCTTCACCCTCTCTCTCCCCATCCCTCCCACCCTCTCCCCCTTCTCTCCCTCCCCCCTCCATTATCTCGCCCTCCTTCTTCCCCTCCCTCCCCCTCCTCATCTCTCTCGCCCTCTCTCCCTCCTCTCTCCCAGCTCTGTATGTCTGTTGACTCTCTCCCCTCTCTCCTTCAACCTGTCCCTTTCTGTCTTCCAAATCAATCAAATCAAATTGTATTTGTCACATACACGTGTTTAGCAGATGTTATTGCCGGTGTAGCGAAATGCTTGTGCTTCTAGCTCCGACAGTGCAGTAATATCTAACAAGTAGTATCTTACAATTTCACAACATATACCCAATACACACAAATCTAAGTAAGGAATGGAATTTAAGAATATATACTTATATGGACAAGCAATGACAGAGCGGCATGGACTAAGATACAGTAGAATATTATAGAATACAGTATATACATTTGAGATGAGTAGTGCAAGATATGTAAACATTATTAAAGTGACTAGTGTTCCATTTCTTAAAGTGGCCAGTGATTTCAATAGGCAGCAGCAGCCTCTAATGTGCTAGTGATGGCTATTTAACAGTCTGATGGCCTTGAGATAGAAGCTATTTTTTATTATCTCGGTCCCAGCTTAGATGCACCTGTACTGACATCGCCTTCTGGATGATAGCGGGGTGAACAGGCAGTGGCTCGGGTGGTTGATGTCCTTGATGATCTTTTTGGCCCTCCTGTGACATCTGGTGCTGTAGATGTCCAGGAGGGCGGGTAGTGTGCCCCCGGTAATGCGTTCGGCAGACCGCACCATCCTCTGGAGAGCCCTGCGCTTGCGGGCGGTGCAGTTGCCGTACCAGGCAGTGATACAGCCCAACAGGATGCTCTCAATTGTGCATCTGTAAAAGTTTGTGAGGGTTTTAGGTGCCAAGCCAAATTTCTTCAGCCTCCTGAGGTTGAAGAGGCTCTGTTGCGCCTTCTTCACCACACTGTCTGCGTGGGTGGACCATTTCATTTTGACAGTGATGTGTACGCCAAGGAACTTGAAGCTTTCCACATTCTCCACTACAGTCCTGTCGATGTGGATAGGGGGGTGCACCCTCTGCTGTTTCCTGAAGTCCACGATCATCGCCTTTGTTTTGTTGACGTTGAGTGAGAGGTTATTTTCCTGGCACCA
Source organism: Coregonus clupeaformis (assembly GCF_020615455.1). NCBI lineage: Eukaryota > Metazoa > Chordata > Actinopteri > Salmoniformes > Salmonidae > Coregonus > Coregonus clupeaformis. The sequence goes on along the minus strand of NC_059195.1, from coordinate 16,858,240 downwards.
CACTCCCAGAGCCCTCACCTCCTCCCTGTAGGCTGTCTCGTCATTGTTGGTAATCAAGCCTACTACTGTTGTGTCGTCTGCAAACTTGATGATTGAGTTGGAGGCGTGTGTGGCCACGCAGTCATGGGTGAACAGGGAGTACAGGAGGGGGCTGAGCACACACCCTTATGGGGCCCCAGTGTTGAGGATCAGGACCCAGTTGCACAGGGCGGGGTTCAGACCCAGGGCCTCGAGCTTTATGATGTGCTTGGAGGGTACTATGGTGTTGAATGCTGAGCTATAGTCAATGAACAGCATTCTTACATAGGTATTCCTCTTGTCCAGATGGGATAGGGCAATGTGCAGTGTGATGGCGATTGCATCGTCTGTGGATCTATTGGGGCGGTAAGCAAATTGAAGTGGGTCTAGGGTGACAGGTAAAGTAGAGGTGATATGATCCTTGACTAGTCTCTCAAAGCATTTCATGATGACAGAGGTGAGTGCTATGGGGCGATAGTCATTTAGTTCAGTTACTTTTGCTTTCTTGGGTACAGGAACAATGGTGGCCATCTTGAAGCATGTGGGGACAGCAGACTGGAATAGGGAGAGATTGAATATGTCGTAAACACACCAGCCAGCTGGTCTGCGCATGCTCTGAGGACGCGGCTAGGGATGCCGTCTGGGCCGGCAGCCTTGCGGGGGGTTAACATGCTTAAATGTCTTACTCACGTTGGCCACGGAGAAGGAGAGCCCACAGTCCTTGGTAGTGGGCTACGTTGGTGGCACTGTGTTATCCTCAAAGCAGGCGAGGAAGGTGTTTAGCTTGTCTGGAAGCGAGATGTCGGTGACGTGGCTGGTTTTCCTTTTGTAGTCCGTGATTGTCTGTAGACCCTGCCACATACGTCTCATGTCTGAGCCGTTGAATTGACTCCACTTTGTCTCTATACTGATGTTTTGCCAGTTTAATTGCCTTGCGGAGTGAGTAGCTACACTGTTTGTATTCTGCCATATTCCCAGTCACCTTGCCATGGTTAAATGCGGTGGTTCGCGCTTTCAGTTTTGCGCAAATGCTGCCATCTATCCATGGTTTCTGGTTAGGGTAGGTTTTAATAGTCACAGTGGGCACAACATCTCCGATACACTTCCTGATAAACTCAGTCCCGTTTCAGTGTATTCGTCTAAATTATTTTCGCAAGCTACCCGGAACATTTTCCAGTCCGCGTGATCAAAACAATCTTGAAGTGTGGATTCCGATTGGTCAGACCAGCGTTGAATAGTCCTTAGCACGGGTACTTCCTGTTTGAGTTTCTGCCTATAGGAAGGGAGGAGCAAAATGTAGTCATGGTCAGATTTGCCCAAAGGAGGGCAGGGGAGGGCCTTATAACCATCCCGGAAGTTCGAATAGCAATGGTCGAGGATTTTAGCAGCCCGAGTACAACAGTCGATATGTTGATAGAACTTCGGCAGCCTAGTCCTCAAATTTGCTTTGTTAAAATCTCCGGCTACAATAAATGCAGCCTCAGGATATGTGGTTTCCAGTTTGCATAAAGTCCATGAACTGAGAACCCATCTGGCTGGACCGATTTCGACAGAATATCCACAGAGAGCCATGTTTCCGTGAAACAAAGTATGTTACAGGCCCTGATGTCTCTCTGGAAAGAAATCCTTGCCCTGAGCTCGTCGACTTTGTTATCCAAAGACTGAACATTAGCGAGTAGTATACTTGGAAGCGGTGGGTGGTGTGTGCGCCTCCTAAGTCGAACCAGCAGGCCGCTCCGAGTGCCTCTCCTCCGCCAGCAATGTTTTGGGTCAGCCGCTGGAATCAGTTCAATTGCCCTGGGGAGAGCAAACAAAGGATCTGCTTTGGGAAAGTCGTATTCCTGGTCGTAATGCTGGTGAGTTACCGCCGCTCTGATATCCAGTAGTTTTTCCCGGCTGTATGTTATGATACAAAACACTTTCTGAGCTAATAATGTAAAAAATAATACATATAAAAACTAAATACCGCAAAGTTTCCTAAGAGCTAGTCGCGAGGCCGCCATCTTCGTCGACGCCAAGACTATTCCCCCCCTCCTCCCCCCTCCATTCTCTCCCTCCTTCTTTCCCTCCACTCCCCCTTTTCTAATCTCCCTCCTCTCCCACCTCCACAGACAGGACATTGACGCAGACAGACAGACAGACAGACAGACAGACAGGCAGGCAGGCAGACAGGCAGACAGGCAGGCAGGCAGGCAGACGAAGGCAGAAAGATAGACAGACAGACAGACAGTTTATAGAACTGCAAGACCATTGTGTCCAATTGAGGTAAAAAATGCTTTTGGGTCAATTGACTTCAAATTTCATTTGATGGTCCCCCCGGTTACAAATATATATAATTTGGGAAGACTCAAGCCCCCACATAACCAAAACGCATCTGTGGACTGCAATTGAGCTAGCTAACCGCCCTTCCACACAACCCATCGGGAACTTATAGGGATGCCCTGTGTTGAGGTTTAGCTTACTGTGGCATTACTGTGGTAACAGGAAATGGCTTAATTAATTCTCAGCATGGTTCCTCATTCTCTTCCTGCAGTTACACAAAAACGAATCCTCTGTAGAATGGTCAATTGTTAACGTAAAGAGCCTGAAACTCAGGGCATTGTTAAAGAGTGTCCCCATGAGGCCGTACATTGAATTTCAGCTTCCTGCAATTACAGGAAGTGACGTAATTGGTGGTCATATGGGCTGTTCGAAGAGTTATAGAGGTTGAATCTTCCCAAATTTGATATATTTGTGACCAGGGGTCCATCATGACCCAGCATATGAAATTTGAAGTCAATCGACCCAAAAGCAGTTTTGACCTCCATTGGACACAATGGTCTTGCAGTTCTAGAAACTAAGAGGCTTGTGAGAATTAATTCTGAAGAGGATATTGGTAAAAAAATTTAATAAAAGACTTGAAACTGTCTGTTTGTCTGTGTGTCTTTCTGTTTGCATGTCTGCCTGCCTGCCTGCCTGCCTGTCTCTGTCTTTCACCAATTTACCCATTGTAGCTGTATCACCAACCTTTTTGCCTTGAATGCAATGTATTGACTTGTGTCAGTGCCCTTGTCACATATTTATGCATCGATATCTTGTCTGTGGAGGTGGGAGAGAGGAAGGAGAGGGAAAGAGAGATGAGAAGAAGGGGAGGGAGGGAAAGATGAAGGGAGAGAGAATGGGGGGAGGGAGAGAGAGTGGGCAGAGTGAGAGAGGGGGAGAGAGGGGAGAGAGAAAGGAAGAGAGAGAAAGGAAGAGGGTGAAGGAGGGAGGGGGAGAGAGGAGGGAGGGGGAGTGATAAGGGGAGGGAGGTGAGAGAGGGAGAGAACACCATTGTAAATACAAACCATATGTATGTTTTATTTATTTTCCCTTTTGTACTTTAACTATTTGCACATAATATGACATTTGAAATGTCTTTATTATTTTGGAACTTTTGTGAGTGTAATGTTTACTGTTCATTTTTATTGTATATTTCACTTTTGTTTATTATCTAACATATGTTTCCCATGCCAATAAAGCCCTTAAATTGAATTGAAATTGAATTGAGATGAGGGTGAGGGAGGGAGAGAGAGGGAGAGGTGAAGGAGGGAGGGAGAGAGAGAGGAGGAGGGAGGGGAGAGCGAGAGAGAATAAAATAAAATAAAAATACATTGTTTTATTGTCACATACACCTGATAGGTGCAGTGAAATGTGTTGTTTTACAGGGCCAGCCATAGCAGTACAGCACCCCTAGAACAAATTAGGGTTAAGTGCCTTGCTCAAGAGCACATCAACAGATATTTCACCTTGTTAACGTGGGTATTTGAACCACATATCACAGTCATAGTAAGTACATTTTTCCTCAATAAAGTAGCTATCAGCAAAGTCAGAGCTAGTAACATTTACATTTTAGTCATTTAGCAGACGCTCTTATCCAGAGCGACTTACAGTTAGTGAGTGCATACATTATATATATATTTTTTCATACTGGCCCCCCGTGGGAATCGAACCCACAACCCTGGCGTTGCAAACACCATGCTCTACCAACTGAGGTACATCCCTGCCGGCCATTCCCTCCCCTACCCTGGACGACGCTGGGCCAATTGTGCGCCGCCCCATGGGTCTCCCGGTCACGGCCTGCTACGACAGAGCCTGGATTCAAACCAGGATCTCTAGTGGCACAGCTAGCACTGCGATGCAGTGCCTTAGACCACTGCGCCACTCGGGAGATGTAAGATAGTAAGGCGGGTGTTAGTTCACAAAAGGCATTTTTTTTCTTCATCTTTTCCCATTTTCCCATTAACTGGAAATGTATTGACATAAGCATCAACCCTGTGACAGTCATATTTTCCCATTGAATGCAATGTATTGACATAAGCGTCGACCCTGTGAAACTCATATTTTCCCATTGAATGCAATGTATTGACATAAGCATCAATTGGTTGACACTCATCTTTTCCCATTGAATGCAATGCATTGACATAAGCATCAACCTTGTGACACATCTTTTCACATTGACTGTGATGTATTGACATAAGCATCAAGTGGTTGAAGCTCATCTTTTTCAAAAAATTTGACAGGATGACATGTTCCTATGATACACTGTATGTTGTATTTGCAAAGGAGGTTGACTAGTAGACCTACTACACATTCAGAATCAAACCATGAAGAGATCAGTGACCTACGGGTATTTTGTGGATTTCCTTTTGACAATTGCTAATGTAATTCTAATTAGAAATATAAAACTAAGAGTTTATGACAAAAATAGCATAGGGTTTTGTTTTCAATGATAATGGTGGTTCTAGCCAGCCTATTTCTATACCTTGAAGCAGTAGCATTGGAAAGTAAGTGTGCCCTGACACTTGGACAATAAATCTTTCTGACTGCTCCTGATAAATAAAAGATCCACATTAGAAGTGCAGACATATAGGAATGACAGCATCTCCATGGGCATTTTCGAAGTTGTGTGAATTTAGTAAATCTACGCTGGTTTGAATAACATCAAGAAAGCAGAAGGAGCACAGGAAAAAACTATTGAGCTTTGATGTATAGGATTGAGATGTGATGAGGTCTGTTCAAAGTGAGTACAAAGTAGTGTTAAGCTGGAAAAAGTAAATGCAGCTTAAGTCAAGGTTGGGAAGCTGAAGTAATAGGAGATGATGAAGGAAAGTCCTGTCTCACCCAAAACGAAGGGTAGAAGATGAAACGCCATCTGGCATAAAAAATAGATGCTTCGTTGTAAAGGTGTCTGAGTTTTAAAACACATTTTTGTAACTGATCAATCTTGAAACTTGGATGTACAGTTGTAGAAAAGGTCTACTATGATCTAAATTGTCTTATGTTTGATTAATCAGGTGATCATGTAAGCCTGCTCATTATCTATTGCAAAAGCCTACCATGTTATATCACCATCTATGGTATTTATGAATAATGAATAGTTACAATCATGTGGCTTTGAACATGAAAAGAAAACAACATGAAATTGGCAATGCTACATCTGCTCTAAGAAGTGGATCTGAGTTTGAGTCATTGATCTGCTGGTGCCATATTGCCACAGTTAGCGCTGAGAGCTTGATTTTCCTCTTGGGTCCCATAGAGGGGAATAAACTCAATTGACATAACTGTGGGAATATTTTATTTTCACCCTGTCTCAACTTTTATGGTTTTTGTGCCTTCATGATTTGTTGTGAGGTTTATTACCTCATTTTATTTTGTTCCAGTGCAATCTGAATGCATCTCATTGTGTAGTGGTTATCCATTGTGGCTGTGGTTATCCATTGGGGCTGTTACAGCACTGTGTATCAGTGTGGGATTTTGTTGTTGTTGTTGTTGTGAGAGGATCCCATTGGGTGCCATGTCTCTGTGCTGTGTCTCAGTGATTTGTCTCTGTTGCAGGTCCAGTGCTCAAGCTGCAGCAGCGAACCCCTCGCCGGCGGGGCCAGCAGCACAAACTGCTGAACAGCCCTGAAGACTGTCTCTATTACAACCAGCTAAATGTGAGTTCAAAGTGGTGATAAAGCCCTTTGTCTGACTTTGGTTCCAGATGATAATACAATTAAATCTACCTGTGCCAGACCCTCAAGCTCCACCCCCACACATCTCTGCCTCTTGTCTTGAACATGTGCTTATGCTCTTTATCTGTTGCTTTCATGTCAGGATGTCTGCCTTCATGGTGAATAATTGATGTAGTTTATCAAAGCTGAGCAAGATGCATGCTTCATCAGGCTCACTTGAGCCCTTTGATCAACAAAAAAAATATGCTGTGACTTCTGATACTATCAGCATCTGCTCTCATTCAACACAAAATCACTTTGAATTAAAAATGTATGACTCTCTGCTCATCTTTTGACTGTGTGCTCTTGGCCCTTTCCACAGAGAAATCTGGATTACCAGGGGAGCAAGAGGAAGCCGAGAAAACTTGGGTAAATAACTGCTTTCCTACTTACAGCAACTCTAAACAGAGCAGGCCCTTTGTGTAATAGGAGAATCCAGAAATTGATTTTGTTTTCCTATCATGTAAATGGAGCGCTGAAAATAACAAAGATTTTTACGAGCTCCTTTGAGTCATTAGAGAGGGCGACATATTAAGGCTTTGTCAGCATGTTAATTTTAATTGTTGACAGTTTGACTATTTGTAATTGAAAGCCAGGTTTATAGGCTACCAAGTCAATGTGCTATAGAAGAGGCTTAACTCCTCACTGCCTTATCTATGTTAGATATCATTGCTTTTATTAAAGGGATTAAACTGACTACATTTTCTGTTTGAAATGTTTTAAAAGAGCAGTCTAACATTTTCCCTCTCATACTCTTCCTGTCTTGAACATCACAGCCAAATCAAGTGCTAGACAGAGAGGATGAGTACTACAAATTACTGTCAACGGTGGAGTCAATCCCTGAGGAAGACTACTCGACTGGGGCCCTGTCAAGAGGGCCCCTCTTCAGTCAGAACTGAGCTACAACCCCTGTCAACCGGTAAGAGTCAAAGAGCACTAGCCAGACACACACTGAAAGAACATTTCCTCCATATGCACCATGTATTACAAGTACCAGTGATGTACAACAAGAGACCAAAGCAAATGTCTATTAGTTTTTAAGAATGACTAATGATGCTCCCCATGTACAGGTATGTGTATATTTAGATTAACATAAACTCCACAATCAAGGTTTTCTCATGAATACAGTTATGCTACCATGTGTTACATCAGCAGTTACTTGTACATTGACACCTCCCCCACACACCTCTCAATTTAAGCAGATAGGCTCCAGTAATGTAGGGATTAGTTATGGTGTCGTTCATTCCTCTTCGGGCTAGTTTTTTAAAATCTGGTTCACACAAGAGACTGATGTTAGAAGAAATATTTGTCTTTCAAAATCATGACAAAGGGTACAGATGTTGCATCAATAAATTAAAAGTCAATGACAATGTACGTTTGTGGAAATACTAATTAAAGAATATTTTTTTCTATAAAGTTTCATTGTCACAGAATATTGAACAATAGACCCTGACTAAGACTCCCCTAACAGCAAGCTTGAGCCAAAGTAGATACTGTAGGAAAACTGCTCTATATAGAGAGTACAGCTATAAATCTGGCATGGAACCGGACTCTGAGAACTAGACAGGTGCCCATCATCCTCAGTCAGTGCAGACCAGGGCTAGTGTTTGAAAGGACTAATAGTGTCATGGTCAGTGTATCAATTATCTGTTCACTGTGGTATGCTAAATTAAGTGTAACAATTATGTTATCAAGTCTTCTCCCTGAAAAGCTGGATTGAGAGCATAGAGATATACTGTAATGTGAACAGTCAATGTTATTATTTAACCCTTTGCAGTTAATTATTCAACCCCTTGCAGTGAATTATTCAATAATGATTGTAATATGTTATGTGTTATCATTATACCAAGGAGTTCTCTATAGTTAGATGCTGTGTACTAGATTCTCCAAAAAACGTCTTTCACTGACACAGAGCTAGTCGTAACTCTAAATTACACCCTAAATATAGGAATTTCCTTTTAAGATGTGTCGGAAATGCGGGGCTGGCAAGTTGATTTGTAGTGGGGGTTTTTCAATTTGCATATCATTTACTGCATCTCCTTTTGTTGACACCCCAGGGCCCAAGCCAAGATTTTGATCTTAATAGGAAGAGTAGGGTGGTATGACTGAAGATCCCTTCCTCCTTATACATACTCAGTGGGAAAAACATTAGAGCTCTGCCTAGATAGCAGGACCAGCCACAGTCAGTCCAGGTTCTACTCTGATTCCTTTGGGTTTTCAGAAGCCCTAGGTGGCCATCAGAGAGCAAGACTACTTACCATAAGGGTCAGGACTAAGTCGAGTTGCATTCAGGTTTTGTGGGACTTTAAACGGTTAGCTTACACGTTGTATGTCTTTCTTTCACATTGTGAGACATACTGTACTAATATGTACTAATAATGTTATTCATACCTGCGTATATTCTATTTGCCATATCTTCAATCTAAGCCTACTAGAAAGTGTGTGCCCTCAGGCCTAGAGGGAAGCAAAAGGAATTCCGCTACCCAAGAATAGTAAAGCCCCCTTAACTGGCTCAAATAGCCGACCAATCAGCCTGTTACCAACCCTTCATAGACTTTTGGAAAAAATTGTGCTTGACCAGATACAATGCTATTTTACTGTAAACAAATTGACAACAGACTTTCAGCACACTTATAGGGAAGGACATTGAACAAGCATGGCGCTTACACAAATGACTGATGATTGGCTGAGAGAAATTAATGATAAAAAGATTGTGGGAGCTGTTTTGTTAGACTTCAGTGTGGCTTTTGACATCGATCATAGTCTGCTGATGGAAAAACGTATGTGTTATGGCTTTACACCCCCTGCTATATTGTGGATAAAGAGTTACAGTTGAAGTTGGAAGTTTACATACACCTTAGCCAAATACATTTAAACTCAGTTTTTCACAATTCCTGACATTTAATTCTAGTAAGAATTGCCTGTCTTAGGTCAGTTAGGATCACCACTTTATTTTAAGAATGTGAAATGTCAGAATAATAGTATAGAGAATTATTTATTTCAGCTTTTATTTCTTTCATCACATTCCCAGTGGGTCAGAAGTTTACATACACTCAATTAGTATTTGGTAGCATTGCCTTTAAATTGTTTAACTTGGGTCAAACATTTCAGGTAGCCTTCCACAAGCTTCCCACAATAAGTTGGGTGAATTTTGGCCCATTCCTCCTGACAGAGCTGGTGTAACAGAGTCAGGTTTGTAGGCCTCCTTGCTCACACATGCTTTTCCAGTTCTGCCCACAAATTTTCTATTGGATTGAGGTCAGGGCTTTGTGATGGCCACTCCAATACCTTGACTTTGTTGTCCTTAAGCCATTTTGCCACAACTTTGGAAGTATGCTTGGGGTCATTGTCCATTTGGAAGACTAATTTGCGACCAAGCTTTAACTTCCTGACTGATGTCTTGAGATGTTGCTTCACTATATCCACATGATTTTCCTTCCTCATGATGCCATCTATTTTGTGAAGTGCACCAGTCCCTCCTGCAGCAAAGCACCCCCACAGCATGATGCTGCCACCCCCGTGCTTCACGGTTGGGATGGTGTTCTTCTGCTTTTTTTCTGAGATCTTGGCTGATTTATTTAGATTTTCCCATGATGTCTACCAAAGAGGCACTGAGTTTGAAGGTAGGCCTTGAAATACATCCACAGGTACACCACCAATTGACTAAAATTATGTCAATTAGCCTATCAGAGGCTTCTAAAGCCATGACATCATTTTCTGGAATTTTCCAAGCTGTTTAAAGGCACAGTCAACTTAGTGTATAAACTTATGACCCACTGGAATTGTGATACAGTGAATTATAAGTGAAATAATCTGTCTGTAAACAATTGTTGGAAAAATTCCTTGTGTCATGCACAAAGTAGATGTCCTAACCGACTTGCCAAAACTATAGTTTGTTAACAAGAAATGTGTGGAGTGGTTGACAAACAAGTTTTAATGACTCCAACCTAAGTGTATGTAAACTTCCGACTTCAACTGTACCTGTCTAACAGAACATGAAATATTTCATAAAACTAAAAGCATTGTATTTGTGACAAATCATTCACTAAACCCTAAACCTCAACTAAGTCTTGTAATATATAATGTGGAAATTGAGCAAGTTGAGGTGACTAAACTGTTTGGAGTAATCCTGGATTGTAAACTGTCATGCTCAAAACATGTTGATAAAACAGTAGCTAAGATGGGGAGAAGTCTGTCCATAATAAAGCGCTGCTCTGCCTTTTTAACAACACTATCAACAAGGCAGGTCCTACAGGCTCTAGTTTTGTCGCACCCGGACTACTGTTCAGTTGTGTGGTCAGGTGCCACAAAGAGGGACCTCAGAAAATTACAATTGGCTCAGAACAGGGCAGCACGGCTGGCCCTTAAATGTACACGGAGAGCTAACATTAATAATATGCATGTAAATACTCCTTTGGCTCAAAGTGGAGGAGAGATTGACTTCATCATTACTTGTTTTTGTAAGAAGTGTTGACACGCTGAATGCACCAAGGTGTCTGTTTAAACTACTAGCACACAGCTCAGACACCCATGCACACCCCACAAGACATGCCACCAAAGGTCTCTTCACAATCCCCAAGTCAAGAACAGACTATGGGAGGTGCACAGTACTACTTAGAGCCATGGCTACATGGAACTCTATTCCACATCAGGTAACTGATGCAAGCAGTAGAATCAGATTTTTTTTTAACGGATAAAAATACACCTTAAGGAACAACGGGGACTGTGAAGAGACACACAGGCACAGACACACATACATATGATAAGACACACACTCTACACGCACGTACACATGGATGTTGTATTGTAAATATGTGATAGTGGAGTAGTGGTCTGAGCGAACACACTAAATGTATTGGGTAAAGTGTTATGAAATGTAATGTCATGTAATACTGTATATTAAATTGTATATAACTGCCTTAATGTTGCTGGACCCCAGGAAGAGTAGTTGCTGCCTTGGAAACAGCTAATGGGGATCCTTAATAAATACAAATAGTGAATTGCAAGATTATTGGTGGTTGATAAAGCAGAATCCAGTCTTGATTGGGAAAAGCCCTACCGTTGTTCAGGGGCAGCTACAGAAAATAGTATACTCTTATTTGACCAAATTTCAAGGACCTATAAGATCTGCTTAGTTCCTCTAATGTCAAAGCTAAAAGCATAATTTTTTATTCAAATTGTAAACCTTTTCTACCAGAGAAGTTTATAAATGAAAAGTCCTTTGAGATTGAAACATTGCATTACATTGTATTACAGTATTTTACATTTCAACACTGCACTGAGAGGGATTCATATGGAAATTGCAAAATTGCACACAAAAAAAGGCCTCAGTATAATGTGGTGTTGGCGATTGTGCAGTTAGTTCAAAAGCACTTCACCTCCGGTTGTACAGCGGCGGATCCAACAGTAATTAGAATACTGCTTGTGCATTACTCCCTTACTGGGGATATTTCGTTCCACTGAAGAGCCGTCTGAAATAGGTCACCACAGCACCCTGTAGTGAGTCTTAAAAGTACACTGAATCAATTAAGTGTGATCATGCTCCCTTGATTATTTTGGCCCTGTTTTACCATGGAAAGGAATTTCAAATAGGCTTACTTAGTTTTAATAACAAGGTTAGACTATGGTGCTGTAAGTGGGTGTTACTTTCTCTCTGCCAAATTAAGTCCCTGGCTGATTGCCTGCCTGAGCATATGAGAGGAGGTGAACCGTGGATGTAACAACCTTAGGTACTTGATTATGTATCCGGTAAACAATGTTACACTGTTTGTTCTTAGCTTAGAATATGTCTACCATGGTATGGATGGGAAAAGTAGTCATGGTGGTGTTGGACGGACAGGTGGACACCAACCAGACAGAGCAGGTCTCAGTGTGTGTGTGTTAAGTAAAGGATTGAGGACTGTTTTGTTTAATACCTCTTCATAATCCCCAGCTCCCTCTTGTTTTTCCCTCATTAAATCTATCTGCATCTGGTGCAACAGAGGACTCCTTTAATGTGGTTAATATTACCACTGATGTTATCCTTGCCATTTAAACTAGTTGCTGCAAACACTGTGTTTTCATTAAACCTACAGCCAGCCTAAAAACATTAATATCAACCACGTGTCATACTACCGCCTTCTTTCTGATATCTCGAGCTCCAGCCTTTACAAATTATGAAAAGCTTTTATTTTCCATGGGAGCACATTTACCTTTTTTCACCTAATAGTGATGTCTTACTTCAAAGAGCGAACACGATTAGGCCAACATTGTCCTGTTTCTATATCCTTTGAGTTCAAAGGGAGAGTTTTTGAATATCAATGTTTTTTTGAGCAGTATTTGCAGACACACTCTGTTTTAATGCAGTTTATGTCCTTTTGAGATACAGATGTTCAGCTTTGCATTAAAGAATTTCAGCAGAGACTCTAGTAGACTGTCCTCACAGGCCTAACACCTATGATGCTCTTAGCAAGCTAATGATTGATGCCAAAGAAATGGACAAGCATGAATGTCAAACAGATGTCAGATGTGTTGAGGGTTCTGTGCAAAGGAACATTCCCTAAAAAGTGCATTAATAAAGAAACTGGTTGGCAATGTTAACATATGTTTCCCATGCCAATAAAGCCCTTAAATTGAGAGAGAGAGAGAGAGAGAGAGAGAGAGAGAGAGAGAGAGAGAGAGAGAGAGAGAGAGAGAGAGAGAGAGAGAGAGAGAGAGAGAGAGAGAGAGAGAGAGAGAGAGAGAGAGAGAGAGAGAGAGAGAGAGAGAGAGAGAGAGAGAGAGAGAGAGAGAGAGAGAAGAGAGAGAGAGAGAGAGAGAGAGAGAGAGAGAGAGAGAGAGAGAGAGAGAGAGAGAGAGAGAGAGAGAGAGAGAGAGAGAGAGAGAGAGAGAGAGAGAGAGAGAGAGAGGAGTAGCACCACATCAAAGGCCTCTTAATGACAAGGGATGCCATTAGGGTTACATTGGCTTTTGTTTCAGCTTCCTCACACCTGCAATTTCTTGAGGGCATTCTATACACAGTTGAGTTGCTCACATTGGCATGAAGAGAAAATGTATGCATGGGATAGAGAAGACCTTTGCTGGAAAGTTTTTCCCTGTAATATTTTTATTTGAGAAATGAGCATTCAACAATCAGGTCACTTACCCATGCAATAACATATTAAGCTAGCAAAAGAGTAGATACAAAACAGCATAAGGAAACAACATTCATCCTGTGTCCTACGAAATTTGTTTAGCTAAAAAGTTTTAGTGCCTCTGGTGTTGGAATGAGGTTTGACAAATCAGAGCGTGAAATTATGATTAGCCTCTCTCAGTTTGTGGACTGAACGGGGCACTAGCAGACTTGGCACGGTAAAAGGTGTAACCTGTTCTGTTTTGCCTCGGCACTGCTCGCCCAGATGGTGGGACCAGCTGCCATAGAATAAACGCTGGGCGGGTAACAGTGTGAGAATCAGTGTGGCCTTGCTGTAGTTTGGGAGGCTAAAAAGGGAAATCTGTCTCTCTGTCTTTCTTCCACTGCTAAGAGGAACAGGATCATATCACCTAGAACAACCTTGTTTACTGTACGGCACAGTCCCCTAACATGCATCCATGACATGACTAGTTGAAATGTAGGCCTCTTTCAATTATACATGTATACTTCTTATGAAACAAGATACACTATATAAAAGTCTGTGGACACCCTTTTAAATTAATGGATTCGGCTATTTCAGCCACACCCATTACTGATAGGTGTATAAAATTGAGCACACAGCCATGCAATCCCCATAGACAAACATTGGCAGTAGAATGACCTTACTGAAGAGCACTGTGACTTTCAACGTGGCACCGTCAGAGGATGCCACCTTTCCAACAAGTCAGTTTTTCAAATTTCGGGCCCTGCTAGAGCTCTCCCGGTCAAACTTCTAGGAGCAACAACGGCTCAGCTGCGAAGTGGTAGGCCACACAAGCTCACAGAACGGGACCGCTGAAGCACGTAGCGCGTAAAAATCGTCTGTCCTCGGTTGCAACACTCACTACCGAGTTCCAAACTGCCTTTGGAAACAACGTCAGCACAAGAACTGTTCGTCGGGAGCTTCATGAAATGGGTTTCCATGGCCGAGCAGCCGCACACAAGCCTAAGATTACCATGCGCAATGCCAAGTGTCGGCTGGAGTGGTGTAAAGTTCGCCCCCCGTTGGACTCTGGAGCAGTGGAAACGCGTTCTCTGGATTGATGAATCATGCTTCACAATCTGGCAGTCCGACTGACGAATCTGGGTTTGGGGGATGCCAGGAGAACGCTACCTGCCCCAATGCATAGTGCCAACTGTAAAGTTTGGTGGGGGAGGAATAATGGTATGGAGCTGTTTTTCATGGTTCAGGCTAGGCCACTTAGTTCCAGTGAAGGGAAATCTTAACGCTACAGCATACAATTACATTCTAGACGATTCTGTGCTTCAAACTTTGTGGCAACAGTTCGGGAAAGGCCCTTAACTGTTTCAGCATGACAATGCCCCCGTGCACAAAGCGAGGTCCATGCAGAAATGGTTTGTCGAGATCGGTGTGGAAGAACTTGACTGGCCTGCACAGAGCCCTGACTTCAATCCCATTGAACACCTTTGGGATGAATTAGAACACCGACTGCGAGCCAGGCCTTATCGCCCAACATCAGTGCCCGACCTCACTAATGCTCTTGTGGCTGAATGGAAGCAAGTCCCCACAGCAATGTTCCAACATCTAGTGGAAAGCCTTCCCAGAAGAGTGGAGGCTGTTAGAGCAGCAAAGAGGGACCAACTCTATATTAATACCCATGATCTTGGAATGAGATGTTCGACGAGCAGGTGTCCACATACTTTTGGTCATGTAGTGTACAGTATAACACAGTATATGTAAATAAGAGAACCTGAGTAGTGAGAACTTTCACATACAGTTAGTTAGTCTGCGAGAGGTGCTTTTGTCCCTGGCTGGCATCTCCCACAGCGTAATTACTTGATATGATATGTCAGTTTCTCATCTTTCCTGGCAGAGCAGGTTTTGATGCTGAGAATTATTGTGGGAGGGCAGGATTACCACACACAGGGTGGGCTGAGAGAAGGTGAAATGACCTTTGCTCTTGAATATGCAGAGATCCCCTCCTTCATAGGTTGTGGGAGAAAAAATTGTTTTATCGCATTTCAGGGAAAATCTTGAAAATTAGTGAGACCAAAGTTGGAGCTCTTTTATGTTGTGGGCTGTGAACAATGGCAGCTTTCTGTCAGAGAGCAACTTCAAAGGTCTACTGAGTGACTGCTCTGAGTTATACTTTCTTGTAGATCACTGAGGAAATTCACAGATGTTTTGTCATAGGAGAGACACCATTATAGCGGCTCAAGTACCCAGTAGCCTCGAGCGCCTCTCTCTCTCCCTCTCCCCCACTCCCTCTCTCACTCAGCCCCCCTCTCTCTCTCCCTCTCTCATGTCTCTTGTGTGAGACAGATGTGGAACCTGCTTTCTCTCCAACTGTCCAGAGAATATGAAAAGTTAAAAAGGGGTTCATGTTGTGGCATTGCCCCCCAACTACCTCAAAGCTGCACTTCTCACTGTCAATGTATTTAATGTTATAAGACCGGATGCAACGCCACTTTCACTTACTCAACAGACAGTATATGCAATTTTCTGGGAAATAATTGCTACTGAAATGTGAAACATGCCATATTAATGCACATAAATAGTAAAATGATGTTTATATAGATGGAGAAGCCATTGTGCCTGGAAATGGAGACATGTTATCCTCCGCATTTCAGTGTTTAATTTCCATTTCTTCATTCTCTGGACTTGAAGTCAACTACAGTGCATTCGGAAAGTATTCAAACCCCTTGACTTATTCTAAAATGGATTAAACCGTTTTATTCCCTCATCAATCTACACACAATACCCCATAATGACAAAGCAAAAACAGGTTTTTAGACAATTTAGCTAATCTACATACAATACCCCCCCCCCCCCTGCTCAACGGAAATATCACATTTACATAAGTATTCAGATCCTTTACTCAGTACTTTGTTAAAGCACCTTTGGCAGCGATTACAGCCTTAAGTCTTCTTGGGTATGATGCTACACGCTTGGCACACCTGTATTTGGGGAGTTTCTCCCATTATTCTCTGCAGATCCTCTCAAGCTCTGTCAGGTTGGATGGGGAGCGTTGCTGCACAGCTATTTTCAGGTCTCTCCAGGGATGTTCGACCGGGTTCAAGTCCGGGCTCTGGCTGGGCCACTCAAGGACATTCAGAGACTTGTCCTAAAGCCACTCCTGCGTTGTCTTGGCTGTGTGCTTAGGGTCGTTGTCCTGTTGGAAGGTAAACCTTCGCCCCATTCTGAGGTCCTGAGCGCTCTGGAGCAGGTTTTCATCAAGGATCTCTCTACTTTGCGCCGTTCATCTTTCCCTCGATCCTGACTAGTCTCTCAGTCCCTGCCGCTGAAAAACATCCCCACAGCATGATGCTGCCACCACCATGCTTCACCGTTGGGATCGTGCTAGGTTTCCTCCAGACGTGACGCTTGGCATTCAGGCCAAAGAGTTCAATCTTGGTTTCATCAGACCAGATAATCTTGTTTCTCATGGTCTGAGAATCTTTAGGTGCCTTTTAGCAAACTCCAAGCGGGCTGTCATGTGGCTTTTACTGATGAGTGGCTTCAGTCTGGCCACTCTACCATAAAGGCCTGATTGGTGGAGTTCTGCAGAGATGGTTGTCCTTCTGGAAGATTCTCCCATCTCCACAGAGGAACTCTGGAGCTCTGTCAGAGTGACCATCGGGTTCTTGGTCACCTCCCTGACCAAGGCCCTTCTCCCCCGATTGCTCAGTTTGGCCGGGTGGCCAGCTCTAGGAAGAGTCTTGGTGGTTCCAAACTTCTTCTGTATATATAAATAAGGTATTTCTGTTTTCGCTTTTTCATCATGGGGTATTGTGTGTAGATTGATGAGGATTTGTATTTATTTAATCCATTTTAGAATAAGGCAGTAACGTAACAAAATGTGAGAAAAGTCAAGGGGTCTGAATACTTTCCGAATGCACTGTATGTTAAAGTAATACAAAAGGAATGTATGACATATTATAAATGGACTTTGTCTCTCTTTGTTTTACAGATTGCCTTCTTTGACCCCGACCTCAACCAAAAATAACTGTATATTTTGATGGTCAGACTTGAATTGTGCTGTATATTGTATTGACCAGGTTATTATAAATGTTCGTGTAAGTGGATGGAAAAGCTTTTATTTTATACTAGTTAGTGATAACATGTTTACGTCTCATTATTTTGATTAGCACTATTATTTTTCCAAGCAAAGTGATTGAGAAGGCTATGATCAATAGTCTTCATTGATATCACTTATCCAAAAACATAAAATGTATACTGAACAAAAATATAAACGCACCATGCAACAATTTCAACAATTTTACTGAGTTACAGTTCATATAAGGAAATCAGTCAATTGAAATAAATAAAATAGGCCCTAATCTATGGATTTCACATGACTGGGCAGAGGCGCAGCCATCAGTGGGCCTGGGAGGGCATAGGCCCACCCATTTGGGAGCCAGGCCCACACACTGGGGAGCCAGGCCAAGCCAATCAGAATGAGTTTTTCCCCACAAAACTGCACATTTTAGAGTGGCCTTTTATTGTCCCCAGCACAAGGTGCACCTGTGTAATGATAATGGTTTTTAATCAGCTTCTTGATATGCCACACCTGTCAGGTGGATGGATTATCTTGGCAAAGAAGAAATGCTCACTAAAAGGGGTGTAAACACATTTGTGCACAACATTTGAGAGAAATAAGCTTTTTGTGCATATGGAACATTTCTGGGATCTTTTATTTCAGTTCATGAAACATGGGACCAGCACTTTACATGTTGCATTTATATTTTTGTTCAGTATATATAAAAGTGTAAATAGCATGGCTTATCATACTAGTAATGATAAATGGTTTATAAGGCACCTTTGTTGGAATGGCTTGAATTGCTGTTATTTTTTATATCCATGTATTCCACTCTATACAGTATAATGTCAAACAGCAGTTTATTGTAGAATTGTCATTCACCCCATGTGGGATCAGAGTTGTAGTCAGTGGTACATGCAGGTTGGTATTTTTTGGTTCACTTGCAGCATACTGCTTTTACCATTTACCTGTTTTCACTGTCTTTCTTTGTATCAACATTGTTTTATAACATTCTAATAAAGTGAGTAAAATAAATCAAACAATCACACAACATTACTCAAAGCAGGTAGCTTAGTGGGTAAGAGCGTTGTGCCAATAACCGAAAGGTCGCTGGTTCTAATCCCCGAGCAGACTAGGTGAAAAATCTGTCGATGTGCCCTTAAGCAAGGCACTTAACCCTAATTGCTCAAGTAAGTCGCTCTGGATAAGAGCGTCTGCTAAATGACTAAAATGTAAAATGTTGTTTGAACTGCCAGTCAGCCTACCACACACCATCTACTCAGGTCACATGTACAGTACAAGATATATTCATAGTTATACAAATGTATATTTCTAGTCCTAATTGGATATAGATGAATCTTGTAAATGGAATGTTTATAAAAACAATAATGCTTTGCTATTCCTCCAGCCATGTTCTAACTTTATACTAACAAACACGAGTCATATACGGTCCCTCTTGTATTTCATAGAGCTCACTGGATTAGTGGTGAGATTATTGGAGCATAACGATTGCTATACACTACCTTTATTATGCAGCAGTAACATACATTGGAAATTAGATCCTTATTGACATGTTGTGATACTTGGTCTTCATTGACCATATGAGGCACAGGCAAGCAAGCAGCCTATTGCTTTGGAGAGAAACAGGGTTGCTGCGCGGCCCAGCAGGACTCCCCCTTTCCCTCATGACTGTATAGAGCCGTGGGAGAGGACCGGGAACATTAATCCCTTCAAAGGAACAGATCTAATTCAAAATCAGCCGCTCCAAAGTATTTGAGAGGACAGTGATTGTTTCTGCAGGGAAGCCTGATAAAGATCACTGCGTTGATATACACTACCAGGCAAAAGTTTTAGAACACCTACTCATTCAAGGGTTTTTCTTTATTTGTACTATTTTCTACATTGTAGAATAATAGTGAAGACAACAAAACAATGAAATAACACATATGGAATCATGTAGTAACCCAAAAAGTGTTAAACAGATCAAAATATATGTTATATTTGAGATTCTTCAAATAGCCACCCTTTGCCTTGATGACAGCTTTCCACACTCTTGGCATTCTCTCAACCAGCTTCACCTGGAATACTTTTCCAACAGGCTTGAAGGAGTTCCCACATATGCTGAGGACTTGTTGGCTGCTTTGCCTTCACTCTGCGGTCCGACTCATCCCAAACCATCTTAATTGGGTTGAGGTCGGGGATTGTGGAGGCCAGGTCATCTGATGCAGCACTCCATCACTCTCCTTCTTGGTCAAATAGCCCTTACACAGCCTGGAGGTGTGTTGGGTCATTGTCCTGTTGAAAAACAAATGATAGTCCCACTAAGCCCATACCAGATGGGATGGTGTATCGCTGCAGAATGCTGTGGTAGCCATGCTGGTTAAATGTGCCTTGAATTCTAAATAAATCACAGACAGTGTCACCAGCAAAGCACCCCCACACCATAACATCTCCTCCTCCATGCTTTACGGTGGGAAATACACATGCGGAGATCATACGTTCACCCACACCGCGTCTCACAAAGACACGGCGGTTGGAACCAAAAGTCTCAAATTTGGACTCCAGACCAAAGGACAAATTTCCACCGATCTAATGTCCATTGCGCGTGTTTCTTGGCCCAAGCAAGTCTCTTCTTATTATTGGTGTCCTTTAGTAGTGGTTTCTTTGCAGCAATTTGATAATGAAGGCCTGATTCACACAGTCTCCTCTGAACAGTTGATGTTGAGATGTGTCTGTTACTTGAACTCTGTGAAGCATTTATTTGGGCTGCAATTTCTGAGGTGCAGTTAACTCTAATTAACTTATCATCTGCAGCAGAGGTAACTCTGGGTCTTCCATTCCTGTGGTGGTCCTCATGAGAACCAGTTTCATCACAGTGCTTGGTGGTTTTTGCGACTGCACTTGAAGAAACTTTAAAAGTTCTTGAAATGTTCCATATTGACTGACCTTCATGTCTTAAAGTAATGATGGACTGTTGTTTCTCTTTGCTTATTTGATCTGTTCTTTTCATAATATGGACTTGGTCTTTTACCAAATAGGGCTATCTTCTGTATATCCCCTACCTTGTCACAACACAACTGATTGGCTCAAACGCATTAAGAAGGAAAGAAATTCCATAAATTAACTTTTAAGAAGGCACACCTGTTAATTGAAATGCATTCCTGGTGACTATATCATGAAGCTGGTTGAGAGAATGCCAAGAGTGTGCAAAGCTGTCATCAAGGCAAAGGGTGACTATTTGAAGAATCTAAAATATAAAATATATTTTGATTTGTTTAACACTTTTTTGGTTACTAGATGATTCCATATGTGTTATTTCATAGTTCTGATGTCTTCACTATTATTATACAATATAGAAAATAGTAAAAATGAAGAAAAACCCTTGAATGAGTAGGTGTTCTAAAACTTTTGACTGGTAGTGTAGAAAACCTCCATTGCTTTACAGTTGAAGATGACTAGGCTACAACTGTTTTGTTTTTTGTTTTTATTTAGGTCTAATTCATTACACTTTCGGTCATTCTGAAGCGCACTGAGGTCTTACGTGCTTGGCCAATTGCATGAAAGCCCAACAAACTCAAGGCAGAGATGCGGGTGGGGAGTTTCGAAATTGTTTCCACTTTCTTGCAGATGGAAACTCCTCCATCCTCCCAGGCCTCTCGCACTGGTACAACTTTTTAGGAAACACACAATAGAGACATCATCTTCTCTATCTGCCACATTTGACCTGGATTAATGGAGGGCTATCTAAATAGGTTATGGTTAATCATGCAGAAATACTCTGGTCGTTAAGTGAAGATGCAATTAGTTACTGGAAATAGCCTATGTGGGATATAGTTGTTAGGCTACCGCTTCTATCACTTTCAACTTATCTGACAGTACATTTTGCCACCAGTGGGTAAAAGTAACTTTAAGCACTAGAACGCTAATGACTCCACTATGGGCTTATGGGGTTAACTATCAAAGAATGAAAGAAGTGAAGCGATGACATTGACATGCCTGTAAACATGTCAGGGTATACACGGTAATCTTGTTCAAATACATGTTTACAGTGGTCCGCCAGTTGATATGTATTGCTTGATAAACTATCAAGAGTATTACAGTTCCATGGAAACAAGTTATCAACATCATAACTGTTTGTTATAATACAAAAATATTTTATTTATATTTTGAAACATTAACTTTGTGTTGAGTCACTTGATTTGGTCTCATTAGGTACTCCTCTTGAAGTTATCAAATAGCTATTCACCGGGAGATCTCCAGAGATAACAATGTCACATTGTCACATAGGGTCCTGCTACAAATCCTTAATTACAAAAAGAGGATCAAGTGACTACAGCATCCAATACCGGGGTCTCCAGGCGGCAGGGGGGTCTTTGATCAAGAAAATCCAATTATTTGTGTATATACATTTCCCACATAGTGATTACTTCATTAATTGTCCCGCCTTTATCTCCTCCCTTCCCATCCCCCCTAATAATCAGCTCTTTTATCCAGACCAACAAACACACCATAGGAGCTTTGTGGATTCAAAGGATTTGCTTTCCCCTCTCAAAGAGCCGCTATTCTTTGATGATTGGGCAGCGGCAAACCTCAAAGTAACAAATCTTATTTCTGACTGGCTGGCGGCCCACCAAAGTCCTTATCAAATTCTAAGAAGTGATCCCTCACTCTCCAAATAGTCCAAGGATATCTCGAGGAGAGGAAGTATTGAGAGTGAAGACTTAACCACGTCAAGACATTTTTTACGATTTTACATTTATCTCAATTCGTTTTATTGTGATTTGTTTTTAACAAGAAGGAAGAGGACGTTTACCATGGCAGCAGTGGCTGTACTGCGGAATGAAACACTCCAGGCTTTTCTTCAGGTTTGTTCAAAAGTTTTTGCTCTCATGTTTTTATTTGTCCCCAAAATATTATTGTACATATATGGTAGTTGAAATAATTGTTTAGAGTGTGCGTAATGTGAGTTACACGCGTGTGTGCGCGTAATGGCAATTATAACCCGGTTAATCTATAAAATATCCTATTATGACTTAAATGTGGCTCTAGGAATTACTTACTGTATGTGGCGAAATGAACGGCTTGGATGATTATGTTACAACTCTTATGTTTATATTGTAGGCATGGCTACTTTTGCTGGAGTGAGAGTACATTGAAACTAATATTAGGCTAATCAATGTCGTTTTAGTTCACGAATTGTCAAACTTGGATTCTATACAGTTACGACTCTGTAGTCTTTAGTTTAGTCAAGTTTAGCGCCAAGTCAACACATAATTGATCATTATTTGTTTTACTTATACAGGACCGTACTCCGAACTCTTCTCCAGAGAACTGCAAGCACTCTCCACTGGCGCTGTTAGCTGCCACTTGTAACCGGATTGGACATCACCACGGATCAAGTCCGGCAGATTTCCTCCAGGTTCCTTATGATACTACTTTAGGCTCACCGTCGCGAATTTTTCATCCTTGGAGTAACGAGGGAAATCCTCAAAACACTCTCTCTAGCAATACTACATTTGGACTATCTAAATCCCAACTCCACATCCAAAGCTCATTTACTTCCCACCACGAGCTCCCGCTCACCCCTCCAGCGGATCCCTCATATCCCTATGACTTTTCTCCTGTGAAGATGTTACCTTGCTCCATGCCGTCTTTACAGTCCTCTTGCCCACCCACGTACGTCCCTGCTGTAACTTATGCAGCGCCAACTGCCATGCAAGGTTTCGTTACGGGACACTCTGGCCTTGTGCACCAGCAACAGAGACAGTTGTCCCCTAACCCAGGGGAGGATATTCCGTGGTGGAGTCTCCAACAGGGAAATCACGTCAGTCACCACTCAATCACCACACAATCCCTTGGTCACCACCGATTCCAACTGCAGAGGGGCTTGGTAATGGGACATACAGACTTTGCGCAGTATCAGACTCAAATCGCTGCTCTCCTTCACAGCAAGTCCCCCCTTGCAACAGCCCGAAGATGCCGGAGATGCAGGTGTCCAAACTGTCAGTCCTCCACCTCAAGCGATGAGCCCGGCAAGAAAAAGCAACACATCTGTCACATACCAGGTTGCGGGAAAGTTTATGGCAAAACTTCCCATCTCAAAGCGCACCTGAGGTGGCACTCGGGAGAGCGTCCATTTATTTGTAACTGGCTTTTCTGTGGCAAGAGTTTCACCAGGTCTGATGAGCTTCAGAGACACCTGAGGACTCATACTGGGGAGAAGCGTTTTGTTTGTCCAGATTGTTGCAAGAGGTTCATGAGGAGTGATCATTTGGCAAAACATGTCAAAACCCACCAGAACAAAAAATCTAAGTGTCATGAGAAGACACTTGATCATCACGTTAAAAGGGAAGATTTAAGGAACATGTAGTAGCCTACATTAGAGTCAAGTTGATTAGTAATCAAGCTAGACCTATACTAGTGCAATATAAGTCCTTTACTTAGTTCAAGTACAAAGTGACATTTCTATTATTTTTGGTTCCTTATTTTTTCTTACATACAGAACAATTATTTCTCTAACATTGCTGGTCTGTGTAGCACATTTTTGTATATATGACATCTGTCTCATAAAGTTAACTTGGGAACCTGGAAACTGTACTATAATACCCCATGAGCAGGTGGTGTTCACTGTCTATACCATATCAAGAAAGACAAGTTTCAGCTTGTGTTTTGATCATTTTCTTTGTGGAAGATTTCACTTTCTTGTAAATAATATTTAATAGCTTTTGTTGAATGAAAGTGTCAGTTTTCGCTCTATGTGGGGTGTTTTAGCATGCTCTTGAAAAGATATGCTAATGTTGATATGACCCAAATACTGTGTGGGAATAAAAAGTAGAACATTTTCCCATGTCAGAATTAGTCTCTTTTAATTTTCCATAATAACATATTATCTCAAATAATTTTGATTCCTACATAATTACTATGTGTAAGGACTTGCGCTTTGATCCACATCAGTTGACCATAGTCTGAGCCATTCACCCATTGCTGCTGCTCAGAGTGAGAATGTATTAATACTAGGAAAAAGTTGTATGCCATAGCTGTAACCGAGAAGTTGGTAAACCAATGATTAGGATTTGGTCCTGATGGGGACAAGAGGTGTTGGCATTTCCAACAGTCAAAAGAGCATTTAGAACCATTATATTTCTCTTCAATTAGGATTTTCTGATAATAAAACCGGTAATTGACATCGTGTTGAGTATGTGATGTGTGCGGTCCAATGTATGGATAATTGTTATGCATTGATCAACATCATTTTATTCAATAACATTGATGGCTTTCAGCCCACACAAACCATTTTAGAAAGTCAGCTTCTTCTTGTGACTGATTATGTCAAGAAAAAATGCTCCAATAATCTTAGAAGTATAAAGAGAGTGGTTTCCTAACTTTTTTCTGTTGTGACCCAACATGTCTTTACATTTCCTGTGACCCTCCAGATGAACAGAGTAATTATTGCCCAATTCCAGTGCTTTTCCTGTGAGTAGGAGTTGATCAGTGATCCACCAATGGTTTCCGACCAAGTATATGAGAAACACTGTGTGAAGTAAACATACGATATGATATAGGAATGTACGATACATGAGTTAATTAGACTTTACTCTGTAGAGTAAATGGAGTCAGTATATTCTTAGGCTACAATAGACATGGTATTAGAGTGGTGCACCAACAACATGACTTACTGGTCATTTTACAGTGTACAATCTGAAAAGGGTTTTTAGATTTTAAAAATAGAGTTGTCAAAGCACCATACTATAATTCAGGCTTTTGTTCTGTGATATATTTCTTTAGAGAAAAAAATCTAGTTTACTTGGAAGTCCCACATAAAAAATTTTTTTATACTGTATGTACTGTATTACTAAACAATCAAGAATATTGTCCCAAAAACTAAGAACAAAATGAGGAATGGTTGCATACTGTAAGAGCAGGAAA
Organism: Coregonus clupeaformis; assembly: GCF_020615455.1. Classification (NCBI taxonomy): domain Eukaryota; kingdom Metazoa; phylum Chordata; class Actinopteri; order Salmoniformes; family Salmonidae; genus Coregonus; species Coregonus clupeaformis. The sequence goes on along the minus strand of NC_059195.1, from coordinate 16,833,131 downwards.
GAGTCTTAAATTAGTCACTAATAAACATTATCACTGGTAATTGAAACTACAATTCACTGACATGTCTTACTATAATTTAAATCTAGCTATATATTGTACTAAAATTCCTCAATTCAGTTTATGTTACGCTGGGCGCTATAATTTAGGAAAATGCGTGACTACATCAAAGAACTCCCCAGCTATTCATCAAAAGATCAAACTTCTGAGCAGTAAAAGTTACTTGTTTTCCTTGCAAGAGCGCCCCCTATCGTACATTTCTAATTGCACTAGAAATGTTCTTGTGGCCCCTATTTGTAGGATCTTAATTTGAGTTTGCTACAGCAGGAAAATAATCCTGCAGAAACAGGAAATATGAATGACTATGTGGATTATAATTAATGGCATGTTTTTGTAGGGGTTGATATATTTTTCGTTAGGGTAAATCAAGTCTGTAATTTTAAAGTGGAAATTACAAACTTTAGAAAGCCTTTTTAAACATCCTACATCTGTATGGTACAGGCCAACTAGCCCCAAAATGCAGAATTTCTGCACAGTCACTCTCCTCCCTATGGAAAAAATATAATTGAATATACAGTAAATTATTTGAAAATTGATGAGGAAATGAGACGTGATTGGTTTAGGAATACCCTCCCTAGTGTGCGCACTGTAGTTTGAAGTGCATGTTGTATAGTGACTGATATCACCCTTCCATTGCAGGGCTCTTCTGAGAACAGTGATGCACAGCTCCAAGCTATAAACCCTGAAACATCATAAGAGAACCATAATGGACCTCTGTCATAAGAACTGACTAAAAGGTCCTACTAAAACCAATGCAGTGAAAACTGCCAGATTTCCCCCTGCAGCTACAGAGCATGTTTGAAATAATATGCAGTCTAAATGTGTTTCTATTTATAACATGCTGTAAACATTGATATTTTGTGCACATGAATGCAAATGAGAATTTTTGCGGCACAAGAAGATTGCGCTTTTTCAACTTGGCCTGTCCCTGAGACCCAGTAATCCAGTATTTGAGTGAATAGGGCCCTTAGAACTCAGGACTTGAGAAAATTCATATCTAAACACTTAATGAGTTTGAGGGCTTCATCCAGTTTTCCCACAGGACTTCTCCACATTCCACGGACGAACAATAGTCATCTACAGTACATTCATCACACAAAAGCGGGGAGGGAGGGGGTATTGTGAACCAAATACATCAGGGAGACCAGGGCCGGCCCTAGCCTTTTGGGGGCCCCTAAGCGAGATTTAGTTGGGGGCAGGGATGTAGTGCTGCTGTAGTGAGGGGGAGCGGCACTCCCTCACTTTTTTCAATTTGAGAATACAAGGAGCTTAATTCTGAAAATTAATTCTGATAAATTCTAAATAAAGTATATTTAGTTACCACTCAAATTCCATGAAAACGAATGAAAAACAAAATAAATATCTAGGCTATAGCAGCCTATAGGTAGGTAAATTGTGTTTTCTTCCCTGTCTTCTCTTTCTCTGGCTGTGACGTGAATGATGAATAACTGTAACGGTGTGTGCAGAGGCCCGTTGGTCGGAGGCTTGACCACTTTGAGCGAGCCAAATCCAACATAACAAGAACAGCCACAGACAGAAACTCTACCAGGGGTTGCTAAAATGGCTGTCCTCAAAACAGTTTGTTATGGACTTGGGGCTCATGTACGATACACTTGAACTTGCCCTACTGTCCGATTGCTTAGCTTACAGAAACGTACCCTGTATCTGTTGAATACGCCTAATAGTCCTACTTATCACTTACTATTATTATTATTATTACAAATAGAAGATGATCACTTCTCACCAAGGGCTAGATTGTGTTGGAGATATTGGGGAGGATGAACAGTAAACAGGGGGTCTAGGGGGCCCTCCCTCAAAACGCATTTCCTTTGACATGACTTACTATTCCTCTCTTGAGGGGTATATGGAGGGTATTTTCAAAACACAGTATAAGTGGAAGGCCCCCAACCTCAACAAAAATACAAATACATATATTTTTTAGGGAAACAGATTTTTAAAAAGAAAATAGCTAACTTCCTGCATTTCAACACATTTTTGCCATGGGGCAGAGCGAAAAATGTGCCTTTTTATAATGCTATACTACACATTTTGTCATGAGTCTGATAGAAAATGTTGCAGTTTAAAGTAACTATACAGTGAAAATCTCACTTGTAAAAGTTCATATTCTGTTAACTCATACCCCCCAAAAATTGTTGACTCATCCTATACTCGTATTTGTGGCCAAAGCATAAATTGGATAGAAAAAAACACTTAAAAAAACCCCCACCTTAAACTTGTATCTCAAACAGATCGTTTAAAAATACTTGCTATTTCCTCATAGAGGATGTTGTCATCCACCTGACGAGGATGAGATGGCCAATCAGCAATATACACCCACACCATTCTGTTGTTGAGGTACACCCACACCATTCCAACACAGAAAATCAGCTTTTTAACATACTTCATAAAAAAATTGGAAGGAAAACTATTTCACTCATATTGTAGTTCATTATAGGCCATATTTCATAGAAATATGGAAACATTGGACAGTTACTTTAACAGTCAACTTTTGGCAAAAACACAAAAATAACTGCTTTAAACTGTATAATGGGTCAATGCACCATCATACCAGGTCATTTAATGCTTAAAAACAAAAACTAAATGGATGAATAAGATATTTGGCTACAGAAGTGCCATTTCTTACCAATTTCTACAGCTTCCCTCCAAAACCAAATCCTGTGAAATGATGTCAACACATACTGGAGGAGTTACTGGCTAGCTACAAGTGGCTAGCTTAGCTAACGAACTAGCTACGTCGGTCACGGCACGTATGACACACCCCATTTCTGTTTGAAAATTGAGAAAGAGGAGGAGTTAGTAGTATTTCACATAACAGAACCAAATATAATAGCAAATACTGTAGCATAGTAGGCCTATAATATGTTACACCAAAAACACCTCCTGAGTAATTTCTTATCTGAAGCTGAATAGTCAAAGATTTTTCCTCATGTGGCTAAAACTCAACAGCATGCGCCATTAGGCAGGATATATGCTTTGATTGAAACAAAATAGGCGTACAAGAAAGGTTAATAGTTTGATAACACCATTTTCTTTAATTCGTGAAACAGTCATTCAAGAAGATCTAAATGCTTAGTCCCATGAAACTGATTGGCATGCAGTTTGGACATTTCTCCAGTAAAATGTGAAGAATTATCATTCACGATTGACAGTGATGATGGCCTATTTTGAAATTAGGTATGCCTAACTTGGTGTTTGAGGGTATTAGAAAATGTATATAACATTTTCTTGAGACAATATGTGTGGACATAGGCAATTGCAATTGGACGATGCATTTTATGCATAGGTGTCACGATCGTCAGGAACAGATGAGGACCAAGGCGCAGCGTTGCAGGCAAACATACTCTTTATTAAGAGAAACGATCAAAACAACAAACGATACGTGACAGTGCACGGTCTACCATAAACAGACTAGAAACAAAATCCCACAAACACGAATGAAAAACAGACTGTTTAAATATGGCTCCCAATCAGAGACAACCCGCAACACCTGACACTCGTTGCCTCTGATTGGGAGCCACTCTGGCCAACATAGAAATAGCACCCATAGAAAACAAAACACATGATCTACACACCCTGGCTCAACATAACAGTGTCCCCAGAGCCAGGGCGTGACAGTACCCCCCCCTAAAGGCGCGGACTCCGACCGCGTCAACCAAATACCACAGGGGAGGAACCGGGTGGGCACTCCGCCTAGGCGGCGGATCCGGCTCCGGGCCTGATCCCCGCTCCCTCTCCAACCCCCCAAAGTACCCCTGGTCCGGTCTGGCCCCGCTGGCCGGGGCTGGACTGCACACTGATGGAGCAGATTGCTCTAGCTCCGGCGTAAAACATCTGACCAGTGGAACAGGCACGGGCCGTGCCGGACTGACGACGCCCACCACTGGCTTGGTGTGGAGAACAGGCACGGGCCGTGCTGGACTGACAACGCACACCACTGGCTTGGTGTGAGGAGCAGGAGTGAGCCGAACCGGGCTGACGAAACGCACCACTGACTTGGTGCGGGGAGCAGGAACGGGCCGAGCCGGGCTGACGAAGCGCACCACTGACTTGGTGCGGGGAGCAGGAACGGGCCGAGCCGGGCTGACGAAGCGCACCACTGACTTGGTGCGGGGAGCAGGAACGGGCTGAGCCGGGCTGACGAAGCGCACCACTGACTTGGTGCGGGGAGCAGGAACGGGCCGAGCCGGGCTGACGAAGCGCACCACTGACTTGGTGCGGGGAGCAGGAACGGACCGGACCGTACTGGGGACACACACCACTGGCCCTACACCGGGATCTGGAACGGGCCGGACCGGACTGGTAACACACCCCAGTGCCTCTCGCCGTGCCTCTACACCTTCCATCCCCTCTTCTACCAGTGGCCCCCGTAATCTGGCGGCCTCCTCTGCCAACCCGCTGGACCGCTCTATCGCGGCCTCCTGCTGCCCCGACGTCGTGACCCCCCCCCCTAAAAATTTTCTGGGGGTCTCTCCTCCCCGTGGGCCAGGCCTCTATAGTTCTCGCCCAACTCTCGCTCTTCTGCCTCCAACTCCCGCTATTCAGCTCCTCAATTGGCTTGACCCAGTCGAAGCTCTTCCTCCATTGTTCCCAAGTCCACTCTCTCTGCTCTTCACTCGGCTTGACCCAGTCGAGGCTGCCACGGAGATCTGCTAGGGCTTTCCCTGGCGATGGCTCCTCGACTCGCTGCTTGGTCCAGTTGTGGTGGGATCTTCTGTCACGATCGTCAGGAACAGATGAGGACCAAGGCGCAGCGTTGCAGGCAAACATACTCTTTATTAAGAGAAACGATCAAAACAACAAACGATACGTGACAGTGCACGGTCTATCATAAACAGACTAGAAACAAAATCCCACAAACACGAATGAAAAACAGACTGTTTAAATATGGCTCCCAATCAGAGACAACCCGCAACACCTGACACTCGTTGCCTCTGATTGGGAGCCACTCTGGCCAACATAGAAATAGCACCCATAGAAAACAAAACACATGATCTACACACCCTGGCTCAACATAACAGTGTCCCCAGAGCCAGGGCGTGACAGTAGGCCTGTCCTACAATGATATTCAGTAGGCTACATCTGTCGGCAGGCTACAAACTTTGATAGAGAAATGTGGCACTACACCACTGGTTGGGGGGCCACCCCACCTAGCAGGCAAAACATTTTAGTGGCCCCCATCTTGACGGCGGAGAGAAAAAATGTATGTTTGAAAGTGAATTTCCTGCAATTCTACACATTTTGCCATTGGGTGTAGAGAAATGTGTGCAGTTTTAAAGCTAATTTCCTTCAATTCTACACATTTTGCCATGACTTATGCCATGTTAATATGATATCTGAGTGAGAGTGACTAACAAAATCAATGGGGGCCCCGTGGAGGTCAGGGCCCTGGGCATGTGCCCTTCTTGCCTAGTCGGTAATGATTACATTTACATTTTAGTCATTTAGCAGACGTTCTTATCCAGAGCGACTTACAGTTAGTGAGTGCATACATTTTTCATACTGGCCCCCCGTGGGAATCGAACCCACAACCCTGGCGTTGCAAGCACCATGCTCTACCAACTGAGCTACAAGTTTAGATAGCTGGGTAGACTAATTTACCAATCAAAAAAATTGTTAGCTGACATTAATTGAGTGACTGTCAGTGACTGACTTAGCAAGAGGAAAACTGCTGATGCACAACCAAATTTCGAAATTGTACCCTGTTTATTCTACTATTCTAACGTTCAACAGTAAGTTAAGACCCCGTCTGAGTTCCCCCCCCCAAAAAAAACAAAAAAACAACAACATTGTTTTGGGACTTTTGGGTCGGGGGCTCCTAGCGGCCGGGGGCCCTATGTCGATTATGACCAGGGCCGGCCCTGGGGGATATCATTGAAGGAGTCTTCACCATTTGAACTTTGTCTTGGTTAAAATTTCATCATCCTCTTATGAAGCAATGACTTCTAGGGATGCGTTGAAAACATCCATGGAGGCTTCTAATAGCAGACAAAGGCTTTGTTGGCCACTGATTGGCTTTACATTTCCAAGATTATAATAACTGTGGAATTATAGAGACTGTTGGGGGGTGGATGCATGGCCGTAAATAGAAAGCCTAGTTACTCCAGTAAGTTCAGTTTAATTGTTAGAATAGAATATTCATAGAGTGTCTGGTTGTCCATAGATCTATTAACGTCCAATACCGATGTTTATCAAATTATAGTACAGTTGGTCAGATTGCTTTGACGTTCTGTATCTATTGACAGCATCTGAGATATAGGGGTATAAATTGACAACGTTGCATAGCCACTTGTAAAATTGCATTTAGGGGGTGATAATCTAGGCCAAATTGGTTTGGTAGAGAGAGGCTGATTATCTTGTTTTGTTAAGGGGTCTTGGGGATCTGACCATGGGCATCATATGGCTAGAGGTGGAATAGATCAGTTGTGCCAGCCTCCTGGTGATAGGCTGGGAAGTAGGAAGTACTGGTGGAGTCTCCAAAACACCCCAACGTTTTCTAAGTTCTTCACCCTATGTAACTATGTGTGTGTCTGATGTCCCAGTGGTAGTAAAAACTTTGGTATTGGTGGGATAGCTCAGAGCATGGTGGACACTTGGAGTCTCCTCATGTTGGTGATGCAATATACCTCCTATTGGTGCTTTCAAGACAAATGGGAACTCGTAAAAGAACGAGGTCAAATCATTACGTCGGTGATCTTCAGGTTGGAAAGTCGGAGCTCTGGAAAGATGCCCGACTTTCCGACTTGGAATTCCGAGTTGGATGACCGTTCAAAACTATTTTTCCAAGTCGGAGCTCGTTTTTTTCTGAGTTCCCAGTTGTTTTGACCTAAGGAACAGAGAGATGATGTGATGGGGAAGGGGGCGGGCAGGAAGACATGAGTGACAGGTAGATGTCGATGTATATGCTGTGTGTTTACAGTGGGGGAAAAAAGTATTTAGTCAGCCACCAATTGTGCAAGTTCTCCCACTTAAAAATATGAGAGAGGCCTGTAATTTTCATCATAGGTACACGTCAACTATGACAGACAAATTGAGAGAAAAAAATCCAGAAAATCACATTGTAGGATTTTTAATGAATTTATTTGCAAATTATGGTGGAAAATAAGTATTTGGTCACCTACAAACAAGCAAGATTTCTGGCTCTCACAGACCTGTAACTTCTTCTTTAAGAGGCTCCTCTGCCCTCCACTCATTACCTGTATTAATGGCACCTGTTTGAACTTGTTATCAGTATAAAAGACACCTGTCCACAACCTCAAACAGTCACACTCCAAACTCCACTATGGCCAAGACCAAAGAGCTGTCAAAGGACACCAGAAACAAAATTGTAGACCTGCACCACACTGGGAAGACTGAATCTGCAATAGGTAAGCAGCTTGGTTTGAAGAAATCAACTGTGGGAGCAATTATTAGGGAATGGAAGACATACAAGACCACTGATAATCTCCCTCGATCTGGGGCTCCACGCAAGATCTCACCCCGTGGGGTCAAAATGATCACAAGAACGGTGAGCAAAAATCCCAGAACCACACGGGGGGACCTAGTGAATGACCTGCAGAGAGCTGGGACCAAAGTAACAAAGCCTACCATCAGTAACACACTACGCCGCCAGGGACTCAAATCCTGCAGTGCCAGATGTGTCCCCCTGCTTAAGCCAGTACATGTCCAGGCCCGTCTGAAGTTTGCTAGAGTGCATTTGGATGATCCAGAAGAGGATTGGGAGAATGTCATATGGTCAGATGAAACCAAAATATAACTTTTTGGTAAAAACTCAACTCGTCGTGTTTGGAGGACAAAGAATGCTGAGTTGCATCCAAAGAACACCATACCTACTGTGAAGCATGGGGGTGGAAACATCATGCTTTGGGGCTGTTTTTTCTGCAAAGGGACCAGGACGACTGATCCGTGTAAAGGAAAGAATGAATGGGGCCATGTATCGTGAGATTTTGAGTGAAAACCTCCTTCCATCAGCAAGGGCATTGAAGATGAAACGTGGCTGGGTCTTTCAGCATGACAATGATCCCAAACACACCGCCCGGGCAACGAAGGAGTGGCTTCGTAAGAAGCATTTCAAGGTCCTGGAGTGGCCTAGCCAGTCTCCAGATCTCAACCCCATAGAAAATCTTTGGAGGGAGTTGAAAGTCCGTGTTGCCCAGCGACAGCCCCAAAACATCACTGCTCTAGAGGAGATCTGCATGGAGGAATGGGCCAAAATACCAGCAACAGTGTGTGAAAACCTTGTGAAGACTTACAGAAAACGTTTGACCTGTGTCATTGCCAACAAAGGGTATATAACAAAGTATTGAGAAACTTTTGTTATTGACCAAATACTTATTTTCCACCATAATTTGCAAATAAATTCATTAAAAATCCTACAATGTGATTTTCTGGATTTTTTTTCCTCATTTTGTCTGTCATAGTTGACGTGTACCTATGATGAAAATTACAGGCCTCTCTCATCTTTTTAAGTGGGAGAACTTGCACAATTGGTGGCTGACTAAATACTTTTTTCCCCCACTGTATATACAGACAGTGACTGGTTAGGGGGAGGAGTTAAGTGTAGAATTTGCTTCTGAACATGACTGATTAATTAGGACAGCAGCAGAATCAAACAGAGGAACACCATATACTTATGGGCAATTCTGAGTCTGTTGGGAGCAATTGTTTTGTAGAGAAGAGGATGCCACCCTTTCATATTATCATATAGACATACTGGAAAAGCTTTGTAGCACAGGTACCCACCATGAGTCTTCTGTGACAGAAAGTTTAGCCAAGGGTAAGGTAGAAATAAACAACTTTTAATTTCCAACTATTTCAACATGTAACTATGAACATTTACGAAGCCTATGACCCCTCTTGGCTCGTTTTCAGTAACCACCACCACACCACACAACAGAAATTAAGACTGTTGATGTGTAATGTATTGGAATTTATTTAAACATATAATGGGTCATGCAGCAACAACCTGGATCTCTGCCACAACCCACCAGAGGGGCCGAGACTGTAGAGCCATAGAGCATTGGAAACATAGATCCCACTTTCTCCCTTATCTTTAATCAGCATGTTATTGAACATGTCTCTTGATAACTATTGACTTAGCATTGGTTAGGCTTATAAACATGAAATGTAGTCCTTATTAAGGTGTAATGTAGCAATGTCTTATAAAACACCTACCACAGTAAGCCACTTGGGATTCATTTAATTCCACTGACTTAATCATCTTATCACTGTTTCCCTTCAAAACAAGTATACTAATCTAGCCTAGCTGTCTACAAATACCAAAAATGCAGAAAACCTTCAAGTTTAGAACTGCATATCTGAGATCAACGGTTGCACCTGCAGGTATTTAAGTGAATTACTAATGGGCAATGTGTAATACATTGATACAATATACACTGAGTGTACAAAACATTAAGAACACCTGCTCTTTCCATGACATAGACTGACCAGGTGAATCCAGGTGAAAGCTACTCAATATTAGGAAAGTGTTCTTAATGTTTTGTACACTCAGTGTATAATGGTGAATTAGATCAGTCCATTTACTGTACAAGAGGTCAGTGACCATGTCTTCAGTACCATGAACATGTGGTCCTTTTTTGTTCTAACACATGGGTGTCATGATAATGCCTTATTTTTCCCCTAAGGATCTTCTTTCAATCTTTACCCCATTATCCAATTGCTTTGAACTCAATAAAGAAATAAAGATGTATTTTTCATTGTTTGATCATAATTCCTCAGATTTTAACTAGCTTTTTTGAGTCATTTACATTTTTTAATTAAAGGATTGTGTTTTTACATATTTTAATTGGCTTTTACGAAAAAAAGGGTGCAGGGTATTTAACCGTGCAAAATTCTTAATTTGGATTTTAACATTCTAGTAGGATATTTAAAAAAAAAATGTTATGATAAAGAGAGAATTTTATGCCATTTTGAGAAAAGGGATCTCCTGAAAAAAAGTTGTGAATATAGAAAACTGGTCAGTACGTGACATTGTCTCACATATTAATTTCATGGTACATATATCGATAAAAGTATATAACCTTTTTGTTAAACTGACTGGCAGCGGTTGGGTGATCCTCACCCTAGTTGGATTCAGTTGTTTTGTTCTTCACAAATACCTGCTCATTCAGAGTCCTATGAATAAAATATAACCTTGAAAATCATGGTTGTATCACAAAACAGCACATTTTGTGACACTGGTTTGAAAAGTTGTGTGAATGCTTGGATGTACCATTATGCCAACATCAGAGTATACGTCCAAGTTGTTTATGGCTCCTTCTCTTGTCAAAGGATGCCACATTAGCAGGGAGAAGACTAATGATTTCTGTGGCGAAGATGATCCAGAAAACTGTTGTGACACCAGTGATACACCCTCTGACAGCTGCTCCTACATTCAGAAATAGTGAAGAACTCAAGAGGGCAGAGGTGGCATGGTGCAATGTGTTTCAACCCACTAGAACCACATATCCAACTGGCTCTGTGACTGGGCTAGAGGTGAAAAGTGCATCATAAAAGAGGTTCAAGTAGGGAAAATAATTCAAATGTGTTTATTGTGGCCCTTTCGGTAAATGTGTCTTGCATCTCATCACAAACAGTCACAGCTCACATTAGCCTTAGCTAGAGCGGAGTTAACCCATCCCTGCTAGATTTAGCCATGAGGTCTTGAGTGACCATACCGAGTCAGGGTGTCTCAACTGAAAAACAGCACACTTGACAGGGAAGTGTCCCTATCCCTTCCCAAGGGCACTGGGGTAAGAGTGGCCCCTAGGCCTTCCACCAACACTTCTAGTAGCTACAGTGCCTTGCAAAAGTATTCATCCCGCTTGCCGTTTTTCCTATTTTCTTGCATTACAACCTGTAATTTAAGTTGATTTTTATTTGGATTTCATGTCATACACAAAATAGTCCAAATTGGTGAAATGAAATGAAAGAAATAACTTGTTTCAAAACATTCTAAAAAATAAATAACGGAAAAGTGATGCGTGCATATGTATTCACCCCCTTTGCTATGAAGCCCCTAAATAAGATCTGGTGCAACCAATTACCTTCAGAAGTCACATAATTAGTTAAATAAAGTCCACCTGTGTGCAATCTAAGTGTCACGTGATCTCAGTATATATACACCTGTTCTGAAAGGCCCCAGAGTCTGCAACACCACTAAGCAAGGGGCACCACCAAGCAAGCAGCACCATGAAGACCAAGGAGCTCTCCAAACAGGTCAGGGACAAAGTTGTGGAGAAGTACAGATCAGGGTTGGGTTATAAAAAAATATCAGAAACTTTGAACATCCCACGGAGCACCATTAAATCCATTATTAAAAAATTGAAAGAATATGGCACCACAACAAACCTGCCAAGAGAGGGCCGCCCACCAGGCAAGGAGGGCATTAATCAGAGAGGCAACGAAGAGACCAATGATAACCCTGAAGGAGCTGCAAAGCTCCACAGCGGAGATTGGAGTATCTGTCCATAGGACCACTTTAAGCCGTACACTCCACAGAGCTGGGCTTTACGGAAAAGTGGCCAGAAAAAAGCCATTGCTTAAAGAAAGAAATAAGCAAACGCGTTTGGTGTTCGCCAAAAGGCATGTCGGAGACTCCCCAAACATATGGAAGAAGGTACTCTGGTCAGATGAGACTAAAATGTAGCTTTTTGGTCATCAAGGAAAACGCTATGTCTGGCGCAAACCCAACACTTCTCATCACCCTGAGAACACCATTCCCAAAGTGAAGCATGGTGGTGGCAGCATCATGCTGTGGATATGTTTTTCATCGGCAGGGACTGGGAAACTGGTCAGAATTGAAGAAATGATGGATGGCGCTAAATACAGGGAAATTCTTGAGGGAAACCTGTGGGGGGGTAGGCATGTTGTGTAAATCAAATGATACAACCCCCCAAAAAAAATCAATTTTTATTCCAGGTTATAAGGCAACAAAATAGAAAAAAGGCCTATTAACCCAGACCAGCATGATTCTGCTTCGCTTCAGATGAACCACGCATGGAAAAGGTACAAGGTTGTGGTCTTTTGACTGTATGACCATGACTAAGATTGTCTCAGGTGATCCAGCACATGACATCCAACCTCTTTAATTATTCAACTGCACTCTAACTGAAATGGAACATAACATTTTTGTTATCAACATCGAGCCTCCTCTCTGATAGTCTAGCTTTTTGAAAGTAATGACATTATCAAGAACAGAACCTAATTTATGAACAGTACACCCTGGATGTGTTTTTCAAGTCTCACATTCTCCTTAAATGGTTTACAATAGTGTTTCCCTCTGCATTCTGTGGGCAATCTCTCCATGCTCATAATGTAGTTTCAAAGTGTTTCACGGTTTGTCTGATTTGAATGGTAGGATGAAGCGCCATCTCCTGGAGACTGATGTTCCTCAACTCTATGCGACGCGATGAAGAGGACTTTCATCCTTCACTTTCCTATGGATGGCAATGACCATCTGACGTCTGATTTTTAACGACTGCCACGTGGTATTTAAAAAAAATTAAAGTATAAAAATAGATTAATCACAAACATGATAGCCTACATTGGGCTATTCAGGATCACATTGGCAGTATCCTATGTTGCCTATCACAATCTGAATAAGAGACACCCAAAACCTGTAAATAAAGTGGAAAATAATGTCTTCACTGCTCTGAAAACAGGTATATGTCATTTATTTGTGAAATCGTAACGCTGCACCTAACCATTTGACTGTTGCCAGCAGGTCTATGTCATTAACAGGTCTGGCAGCGTCCACTCAATTGGAACGCGCTGGAGCCGTCCAGGTGCTGAAAATGTAAAAGACAGACAGCATCCCCTACCAAGGTCCGCTGAGGTCAGGTGCGCTTAAGTAAGAGCTATGTTACATGATGTTAGATACAGTCTCACTCAGACATGTTGAATGGTCAGACGTTAAATGTCTTTGTATATGAATAGCTTGTTCGCTTGAATCTTATTCTTGCGCACAGGGCCTATTCTTGTTCCGTTGCACCCATGTAGCTTTGGTATGATGTAGCAAATCATCTGATTAACGTCTCGGTTTATCATTAGCTTCGTGAAGTATTTGCGGAATTGCCCACTTCACTTGTGCGGAGTTCTGGGAGGAATCATTAATGATTCCTTACTGCCACCTTGTGGATTTCATTACAAACCTTACGCACTGACTTCGAATTTCTCAATTTTTCTGCTAATAAAGGAAATATAAATATTGCGCAATCATCTTGAAAATTAGAAGATTTTGACAATATTGCTTTGGGCATTAATTGTCTCTAAATTGTATTATTGATAACATATTGCTTCTAGCCTATAGAGCAGGAGCATTCAACTCATACCCTACCAGGTCCGGAGCCTACTGGTTTTCTGTTCTGCCTGATAATTCATTGCACACACCTGGTGTCCCAGGTCTAAATCAGTCCGTGATTAGAGAGGAACAATAAAAAAACGCAGTGGAACTGGCTTTGAAGTCCAGAGTTGAGTTTGAGGGCTATAGAGGAACCGATGAACCCATACATACTGAGATTAACAAAACATCCTAATCCCATACTTTTCAGTAATTTAGCAGACGCACTTATCCAGAGGGACATTTAGGGTTAAATTCCTTGCTCAAGGGCACATCAACAGATTTTTCACTTAGTCGGTTCGGGATTTCGAACTAGCGACCTTTCAGTTACTGGCCCAACGCTCTTAACCGCTAGGCTCCCTGACCCGTTAAAGAAGAAAATCAACAATAACCTAAAAGGAGATGGGTCTTTTGAATATGGTTGCCTACTATTCGGATTTCTCAAGAACAAGGCAACGACCTCTCTCCTCCCCCCTCCTTCATCCCTTATGGGCGTAATGTGTTGCTCTGCTCATAGGATCAAACTTTCTAAGTCCATGTTCGTGACCAGGATTCCAAATCGAGGTATATAGCTTCAAAGGCAATCAAACACTTCCCAAAAGTCACGTTATAGCTGAAAGCGACAAGATTCAGTGTAAATTTGCAGACAAAGCAGATCTGTTCGATATTGGGTGGAAATATGCAGCACCAGAGACGGTATTGGTGTGACTCATGCGTGCGTAGTAACGAATAAATAGGCAATGCACGCTCTAAATATCAGCAAATCAAACGTACTTCACCGAAAAGGTCACGGTGGATGGGATTTTGTAGACAATTGATATGCAAAACCCTGTTTTTCTTAGTGTCAAAAGCGCACCAGACGTTGCGTTGCCAAAGGACTTTATTTGATCGTCTTCGCATAGTTTCTTTTTTGGACTACTTGGTCACCTGTACCCATCCTCAGCACGGTAAGCTTCTTTTTAACAGGGGATTCTTATTTTACAAGAGCAGGCTAAATCTTCTTTGTTCATTGAAGCGTTATGATAAATTGACGTTTGAGATGCTCTAACAGGTGTTTTAAATTATTCCACAAGGTGTTGTAAGGTACATACAGAGAACAATACATGCTATTCATATTAATTGATATGTCTGTTTGCTGATCGAGCTATGACGGACGGTTTATTATTGTATGGGCATGCGTTTTTGTTGAATTGAAATTGACCTAGATCAGGGTCATCATTATATTTACAAATCATCCTCTTAATTAAGGAGTCACTATCCTGTTTGTCAATCAATTCTGTTAACAGACTATTTTGGGTTATTTATTTATCAAATGAATACTTAATTTATCGGAGGTTTGACGGTTCACTTAACTTGCCTATATGATAAATCACCAGATGAGCTGTTATGGCATTTAGTTGATCATTTATCAAGGCTAATTCAATGTTTAATTAGTTTTAGGCTTAAACTTTTCAAGTCCTATTCATCAAAGGCAGATCAATATCAACCTCTCTGAAACCAAAGACACTTGCTGTGATGCCTCATTATCCACATTGACAGTAGATCAGGTTATATAGCCAATAAGTTATTTTGCCATAGGTTTTTACTTTCATATCTGTATGGAATCAGGATTAAAAAATTATGTGCAGCCTCAACCAACCTGTTAATTGATGTTTGAGAATAAATCTACCCTGGCTGCCAGACGATGTCTTCGACATGTCTGTCGTGTCATGACCCTTGTTTATTCGCAGTTGTGGATTTCTGTCAGCGTTTGTATGAAGAATCGATCTTAAAATATCCTATTGATACATTTAAAATAGTTAGGCATGTCATTATCTATATCCTATATTTTATGTCTCCGACAGCTATTCTTTCTCCTCTCCTTACAGTTAATGTGACTTTTCATCTTGGATAAAATAAGAGAGGTTTCACTGAAATTGACAGTGCGCTTTGGAGTGAGGACTTTTGTACTGTATTTTAGGAGTGATGGCGGCGTCTGCACCTTCCTCCTCTGGCGGGGAACCCGATCCCAACTCGACAAATTTACGACCACCAGGCACAAGTAGGTCCATCACAAATAAAACGCTATTTCAATTGTGCTATTTACTTTGTGAGCAATGGCATTAAACATTTCCATGGAGGAAAATAACTGTAGACTACCATTTTAAATGCCACCCAACAAATCACCGCAGCATTGCATGCGCAGCGGACCTCCCGGCATCATGCTTGATAGACGAATCTTGCTGTCAAAATTAAAAACACGAACTGTCGGTATTGATAAAGACGAAAATCGCCAAATAATGTAGCTATATCTTTCAAAATAATATTACAGCCTACTTTAAATATTATTATTATGTTATTTGGGCTCCCGAGTGGCGCAGCGGTCTAAGACACTGCATCTCAGTGCTTGAGGCGTCACTACAGACCCCCTGGTTCGATTCCAGGCTGTATCACAACCGGCCGTGATTGGGAGTCCCATAGGGCGGCGCACAAATGGTCGTCCGGGTTTGGCCGGTGTAGGCCGTCATTGTAAATAAGAATTTGTTCTTAACTGACTTGCTTAGTTAAATAATGAAAAATATTATTTATTATGCTTTTATTAGATTACTATTGCATTTCAGAAAGAAGTAGGTTATATTATTTCAGTGGATTTCTTCCGTCGTGGTTGGAAAGTGAGAGTGAGTGAGGTTTAGGGGGTAATTATGTGCGAAGTAGCGTTAATTGTAGCCACACTAAAGCCCCGTTTATACCTGGTTCTAACTTGCGTCCTTTGCCCTGATCCTTTCCCATTCTGATTGTTGTGCCCACATTTTTAGACAGGTGTAGACAATCAAAAGACACATTGTGATCTGATTGTGACCAGATAATCCTGCCAAACTCCGGTGGTAGTCAGACACACATTGTGTCTGAATATCTTACAAGTGTAGACAGATCTGGACATAGAAACCATTTAAATCATTATTCTGCATAATTTGCATGAAGGAAGGGACCAGGAAATCTGGTCACGATGCAGACACAGTGGGCAAATAACAGACACATTTTAATACCATGTGTAGACACATTACTGGAAATGTGGGTACAAGCAGAATGTATACAAGATCAGGACAAAGGACCCATGTTAGCACCAGGTATAAACTGGGCTTAAATTGGCCCTAATGGCATGTGTTCAGGCGCCTTATTGTAACCTCCATCAGCTGAGCGGGGATGTAGCCCTGCTCTACCTCAATACTCTTCATTATCCAAGAGCTATTGGTGAAAAACACATAGCCTACATCCCAATTAGTCGTCCAAGCACATTCAAATTTTGTTGCAAAGTTTTCCATAAATGGCATTTTCCTTGGGCAATCATAAAGCTCTGATTTTGATATCGACAACACCCCAGTGTCAATTATGCATTTGCAAAGGTAAACGATTAAGCTACGCAATTTAAAATGAAGTCAGTTCAGATGTATTCAAATAGTAAAACTGCACCTCAAGTTTTTCAAGGGATTTAGTCATTGCTGAATTTGCTTGCCAAACTGTGCTTGCTTTGTCGCTTCCTTGGCTTGATGGTTTGCCAAAACCATTAGACTGGCGTCATGCCAGTATTACATGCAGAAATTTGGAACTTACATTTTGTCTGTGTCTCTATTGACATCAATGCTTGATTTACGCGAAAACCCGAATCACGCACGTGGATCTCAAGCCTATTCCGCCCATAATTGGCCCAATTAGGCTATTTGGCATTCTAAACGTAATATTTAAGATATTTCTGTTGCCTTTTTGTTTTCTTTCATGAGTGAAACCTTGGCGTAGATTCTGGTCCAGAATTATGGGATTCTGTGTGGAGCTATCTGTCCCTTGTCCCTTTCACTGGCCTCTGACAAAATTATTCAATTCCTAGACCTAGACTATGCTCCCACAAACACACACCATCTCCCCAATTTAATCCCTGGAAGCGGAAGCCCTTAATAGCGGTGTAACGCTCAACCCTTTATCACTGCCTCATGTCTGGTGATGCATACCGATATTTTCAGCATTTTCTCACCCAATTAGTTCCTTAGCACAATCCCAAACGGCTAAATGACGACTGTAAATCTGAAATGCCCCGTTATTGTAATATCATTGGGCTAAAGAAGAATAATTTGTTAAATATTAATATATAATCTTATACATTGTCTGCTGCTTCAACACGTTTCAACATTTCCCCATCCATCGCTTTGAGTTTGTAATTATTTTAGCAGAAATAATGCATTTGAGGCTTAATGTAAGGGCCCTGTCAATAGTTTTCCAAAACTATTTTAGGCT
Source organism: Coregonus clupeaformis (assembly GCF_020615455.1). Taxonomy (NCBI): domain Eukaryota; kingdom Metazoa; phylum Chordata; class Actinopteri; order Salmoniformes; family Salmonidae; genus Coregonus; species Coregonus clupeaformis. The sequence goes on along the minus strand of NC_059195.1, from coordinate 16,815,451 downwards.
ATGACGCTTGGTGTGGAGTTGCTCATGGATGTACTAGAAAATTGGGAATGAAGATATGTGGTAAGTTTGCTATTTTCATGTCATGTATTTTCTTGGACTAAATATTTAATTTTCATGTGTAGGCTATATTGTTCCTAAGTTTTTCACAAGAAAAAAAGATCATAGTTTGCATATGTAGGCCTATGTTGCATATTTTATGTTACTCAACGCTGAGCAAGCGGACCATTCTCATATCTGAGGAATATGGGCTATGTTGGTCTGAAACACAAAGACTGCAGCCTGGGTGGCTGTGGTTTCGGCCTTCTGCCCCTTTAGGTTTTCTCTTGTCGCATGAGTGGGTTTTCATGCGGAAAGGATGATAATGTCCATAATGATTATTACCACGGAATGTATAGTGACAAACTTGTTTTTAATGAATATGAAAAGCAGTTTGAAAAACTGCAGAGACCACATGCCTAGCTATTGGTCCAGAAAGAAATAGAAAGGTCTACATTGGCGTCTCAAAATGGAATATGAGCGCTCTTTAGTCTTGCATATGTTTTCAATATGAGTGTGTTTTCTTACCCAGCTATTCCATTTTTAAATTCTTAGGCCCTAATAAAATCGTACTCTTGCGCCTCCCATGGCGTACCTGAGAAATAAAGTCCTACGTTTGCCGATGTGTAATGACCTTGGAATACACAATTAGCCAACTGTAGGTTATCCAACCCCCTTCAATTTTGGGGGGTAATTTCTAATAAACATGAACATATACAGTGGATTTGACTACATTAGTTGTAGTAGGCCTAATCAACAAGTATGATAGCCTACTGTCTTTATTTTTGCTTGCCATACCTTTGTCTTTTTCTTAATATATCTCGGTAGCCTATAGTTTGATAACTGAGCGGGTGTCATTCATTAAAGCTATATCCTATTTGGTGGAATGGTTGGTATCGGTCCTTATCATAAGAGCCCATCTGAAGAGAAAAGATGAACGAGACGCGTCTGAAATCGCAATTCGTCAAGGTTCTGTTCTACCGAGATAGTGCTGTCAGTCAGTCTTCTGCTCCACAATACGAACCGATTAAGTGGAAGCAAAATGCCTTAGCCCTATCTGATATGGCCAAGCGTTGAGTCAGTTATTGTTCCATCAGGGCCAATCAATGCCCAAGAGTATAGGCATAATGCAAATACAAATCTAGTTTGATGTTTTAATGCGATGTTGACGCAATTGTAACGTTTTGGTTTTATCTGATTCACTATCCGGTTATAGACCTATAGGCCTGTATGGCACGTTTCATCTCTGTTTTTTAAGTGCAATGATATTGGTCTAAAAACATCAAAACCTGTCTCTCTTGCTTGACCAAGTGAAATGTTGGTTTAAATGACTTCACGTGAGACAGAAGCAAGCTTATTCAGACTATAGTCTAACATCTCATTTTCTGAAAGTGAAATAATAAAATACATTATATTAAAAACTAAATAAAATGAATTAACATGAAATAAAACCAACTTTCATCTTTTGATATACTTTTATTTATTACTCCAAAGGGTGTGGGCTATGGCATATAATTGGGTTTCACATCTTATAGGCCTAGCTATCTCATCTTAAATATTGCATTATTTATAGTAAAATAAGATAATAAATAAGATCACATTGCAGGAATTATTATTGTTATTAATAATCTCAGCAGGAGATTTGGAAAATGTGTTATTTTTAGAAGGGCCAATCTAGAAATCAGATTTAGTTTGGGAGAAATCGGTAGGGCTAAATAACATTTGAGTTAATGTGGTGTTCTCCACAGGCCTATGAGCAGACGGGCTATAAAATGTCCCATATATCATCTCAGCCCAGTCCAACTATTAGGTCTCTCTTCAGGCTTTAATGACATCGGTTCATTGTGTGCTCTTCCCTGCTTACTGAAGTGGAATCTGTTGGAGGGACTTAATACGAATGTACATACACTAAATTACGGATATTTGTTTTTGCTTGGCTGGATTTTCGTGCTGATGTCACGGGGCTCAACCTCCCACTGACTCTTCCTCCCATAAATAGGCTTCCCTGGACAGGATGGGAATTAGGCTACCTCAAAACTAGCCTACATCACAGCATTGTCAGCTCAACCAGTGAGAGTAGTTATGCATGTGTTTTGTGTAAAAAGGGTGTCATCAAAATGATTGGGAGTGATGATAGTAATCACTCATTTGAATCCTCTGCCCCTCGCAACAATTTAGGATTTTTGCAGAAGAACAACAACCTCGAGGAGAAGATTAGTTCCTTCAAGGAAAGATCGTCTAAGGACCTGCTTGATAACAGCGACAGGGATTCCCGTTTCAGACGCACCGAGACAGACTTTTCCAATCTATTTGCTAGAGGTAATTGGCTGAATTATTTCCATTATGGGAAATGTAGGTCTATCAGTCAAAATTATAAAAATTATGTAGGGATCTTGTTAATGTTCGTTTTGTGCAGTTGTTTTTACAATAAATGGAAAATGAGTCAACTTGAAAATGTTAATTATCTTACTGATGCGAAGATTAGCCTAATTGATCAAATCTTTATAATCGGTCTAAATCTCAGTGATGTTTGACATTATGGGCAATAGATAACATAGAAATATCACAGATCAGGGGAAGTTTTTAAAACACATTTTGTGAAAAATAATAAGTATATAAAAAATTTAATATTCACCATTTGTTTTACCATAATAACCTTCTAGATCAATTTGTAATAGCTGTAAAATAGCCTAGGTTACTCAGGGACACTCACTGGAGGAATAGCTTAAAGGGTCATTCATTTGTTGCTGAAAATGACTTTCTAATTGATACAATTTACACCAGCTTTAGAGAGGAAACCCAAATAAATAGTTTTCAAGGAGTTGGGAAGTAGAACGAAGTCATGATAAATTCTACAGAATATTGTGAAAGTGACCTCTTTAAAACACACTTAAGTGATGAAGGATGCAAAAAAAAAGTGATTGATTTATTTTCGAAAATGAGAAAAACACAAAATATCGATGTGCTTCAATTTCTCACCCTAGATTTATTACCAGCCAAAAATGGAGAGGAGCCAACCATGCAGTTCTTGCTGGAGGTGGTGGATATTCTCACAAACTACGTCCGGAAGACCTTTGACAGATCCACCAAGGTCCTGGATTTCCACCACCCCCACCAGCTACTGGAGGGCATGGAGGGCTTCAACCTGGAGCTGTCCGACCAGCCTGAGTCCCTGGAGCAGATCCTGGTGGACTGCAGGGATACCCTGAAGTATGGCGTGAGAACAGGTGAAGACAGAGGAGGCATGATGCAGAGCTAACCCTCAGCATAATCAAGATCTCCCATTTGTCTACAATGATTACAGATAATCCCATAGTTAAATTATGAAGCTTTCATGAGAAATGTATTAACGACAAATGGTGTTGTCTTCCTCCTAGGTCACCCCAGGTTTTTCAATCAGCTATCCACTGGCTTAGACATCATTGGGTTGGCAGGAGAATGGCTCACCTCCACTGCAAACACTAACATGTGAGTGGTCTTGATCTCCCCCAGTTATTACACATTTATGATACATTTAAATATGTTTATAATCAAAAATCGAAGGATCCTCAAATATTGTAAATATGTGTACAGTATATGAATTATTAAAGTCCTCTCGATTTTGTGCAAAAATGTCATGTGGACAATTAGCCCAAACCCATGGTCTTAGTTAGAGTTCCATAGCTCTCGGTTTAGGCTGGGATTGTGATAAGGGGTTGAAAGATCTAATTTAGCAGTGAGTGGTTTTCGTTTGGGTGGATGTAAGTCTGGCACTGAAGAAAAATGACATTTCCTACCATTTTTCAAATGGCCTTAGAAGATTTTTGTTGAAGATGAAGATCAGTAGAAGTGACATAATTGGGGCCCTTGATGAGCTTCTAAATGAAGGATCCTGAGGATGCTCTCCAAGCTGCCACTTAAGCAAGTAAAATGTGACATGGCAAGCATGAAGAGGAGAGTTGTGAGTTAGTTATCTGTTTGCTGTATTATTGTTGACGACAAACACTGTGGCTGTAGTCATAATACAGCCCTGCAGGAAAAGGTTGTTTTATGTAACACTCTTTGGATCAGAGATAATGGTACAACAACAGAATGATATTCTCCCTTGAGATGTGCAGCAGAAATGTGAACAACAGACATAGTGATGTTTTTCCGTGGGAAGGGCAATCTGGAAGAGACAGCATTATGATACACCAGGTGTCCAGGGGCTTGTCCAGGATAAACGTTGATGCTTCATTGGCCATGGGCTATTGTTGACCGGTTCACACACAGATTACCAGCTGAGGCTGCCGAGTCATTTAAGGTACTGGCCAGAGTGTATCAGCTGCTGTAACATGCTGATATTGTCTACGACCTCAGCCTAAAACCCATCAGGGCATTGTAAAATCATCATAACAAAACAAAAAAAACGATATGAAAAATGTTGTAGCCTAAGCATTGATGAAACATTGCATTTCTGTGTGGTAAGAGCCAGAGTCATCTGTGTGGTAAGAGCCAGAGTCATCTGTGTGGTAAGAGCCAGAGTCATCTGTGTGGTAAGAGCCAGAGTCATCTGTGTGGTAAGAGCCAGAGTCATCTGTGTGGTAAGAGCCAGAGTCATCTGTGTGGTAAGAGCCAGAGTCATCTGTGTGGTAAGAGCCAGAGTCATCTGTGTGGTAAGAGCCAGAGTCATCTGTGTGGTAAGAGCCAGAGTCATCTGTGTGGTCATGATATTGCCATTCTTATTTAAAAACAGCACATAAATACAAGCTCACCACCAACGCTGAGGCTCTTCATGCCAAGGATTCATTTATTATGCCTGGCCCCTGGCTTAATAAAAAGTTCAACCCTCTCCTGATTTAGCTTTTTATTTATTGTAATCCCCAAAGGATTTCCCCCAATGTTTTGAAGAGTCTTTAGTTTGTCAAGCTCATCGCATTGATGTGATGCTGAAGAGTGTTCTGGTGAGAGTGTTAGCCCGTGTGCTACATGGCAACACTACTGTAGACGAAATTGAATCAGAGGTTGGGCTCTGACTGCATACATATTTGCATTAGCTAATTACTCCATCATCATTCATTACCCCTGACATTTATTGATTGACACTAATTGGTTGACAATCATGTCATAGGGTTATTATCAGGATTAGTCTACATGAGTGAGCAAGCGAAAATTCATTTGGGACATAACTCCTAGCTTTTTTTTTACATTGTTACTGGATATGCTAGCAAGAGAAATAAAACATATGTGCTGTGTGGATGGCACAGTGTGATACACCGTATTGTCCCACTAATGCATTGACTTTCATTGCATGAATAGACAGGCAGTGTAATTAGGAGAGCATTGGGCAGAACATAGTGAAGATGGATGAGCTACTGTGGTTGGGCATCCATTTAATTCTACATTGATATTGCACTACCCTGGAGGGAATTATATAACATGTTCTAATGATATGGAAGCAATCCTTTATTTTGTAATCGTGATTGCATTGAATAAACATGACTGTAATCCTATCATTCCTATTGTAAAGGAGAAACAACCATTCTTCCATCATTACTCTCAGAGATGGGCCTTGAGTGTAATATACTGTCTGTATTAAAAACAAACTCAGTGGAAGCTGGCCTCCAGACAAACCTCTGATACAAAGGCAATGGCATTCTCATTGTGTTACATCAAATTTCTAGCCTCTTCTTCTTGCTAACTCAGAGACAAGAGCTCCCTCTTGGTGGCATATTCTTAATGGACTTCCGCCTATGTGACATTCGTGTTCTCTCTCATTCCACTGCAACAAATTGTATCCCTAATACAATGTGACAGCGCTATCATTGAAACGTGGCTACGTTAAAAGTAGTATGCATGTTCCATGCTTTCTCTGGCTTCAATGTGGCACTGCTAATATACACTATAAGAAACATATGTAATGACAATTCAAGAACACAGCAAACAAAAAATTATTGGCTGTTATCACTATGGTGATGCATTATCCTGGGATTCTGCCACCTACCTTCACTGATTCTGCTTATGTCAATATAGACAATGTAGATATGAGAAACAAATGGCAATATGAGAGTTCAAGACCAATGATAGAATGGATTTCTAATGGTAGTGGGTAACTGGAGACAGGTGCTCTGTTTCAGGTTCACCTATGAGATAGCTCCAGTCTTTGTGCTCATGGAACAGCTGACGCTGAAGAAGATGAGGGAGATCATTGGCTGGCCAGATGGAGAGGGCGATGGGATATTCTCACCAGGTGAGTGCAAAGCCTATGTTGATCAACGGTTGTCAATTCGGCCATGCCTTGAGAATCTGAGAAGGGAATAAACCTACTGTTACAGATGAATATTCCTTACGCAAAACTTCAGATAATAAAATGCAGTTAAGTGAAACATTGTATGCACCGTCTGTGCAGGTGGAGCGATATCCAACATGTACAGTGTGATGACCGCCCGCTATAAGTTCTTCCCTGAAGTCAAGACCAAAGGCATGAATGCTGCCCCCAGACTGGTGCTCTTCACCTCAGAGCATGTAAGCCACATACAGTCTCCTCATAACATCTGATTATAACATGAATTTTCACATCACAATATGTCTCCAGTCTCAGAAACAGCATTATATTACCAAAACAGTCTTACTGTTACTTATTGTGTCACTACTCAATTGACCCTGTCTATTCTGTGTAAAGAGTTCATGGCATGCCTGATTCAAAGCTACGATATGGCCCTCATTGAAACTGATAAAACAATTGGACAGTACAGCTGACTGTATCTCAGACCTCAGCTGATAGGCTAGTAGTCTGATGCCATGGTCATGTGTTTTGACAGAGTCACTACTCTATAAAGAAAGCCAGTGCTGCTCTGGGCTTTGGAACAGAAAACCTGATCCTGTTGAACACAGATGAGAGGTTTGTGGATCCATGTCCAATACACTGCACTGTGTCAAACAACCCAATGAAAACATCCCTTTGACTGTCTGTTTGCTTCTTTAGAGGGAGAGTCATTCCTGCTGATTTGGAAGCCAAGGTCATCGATGCCAAGGCGCGGGTGAGTTTCAGTCAGACAATCAACTTGAAATTGTGGATTCGTTCCCGCTGAAGACATTAATTACCTTCTGTTTGTTTCTGCACTGAAACTGAATTCTTATGAGACCAGCTGCCTAATATGAATCCAGTCGTTACCTGAATAGTCAGGTCATTACTTGTTTACAAAACAAAAACATGTCTACTTTCATTTTAGGGTTAGTGCTTATGCCTCCTAAAATATTATCTTACTCACTGCCACTAGTTCCAAAGCACAGTCTCCTGAAGCTAATTCCGTTAGAGGAGGGAGGTGATAGCAGGGTCTCTGCAATGCGTGTGCAGTTCTGCTGTGACAAAGGCTTGCCAAGAGAAATAGTCAAATGTCTGTGAAGTCTGCTCAAACCTATTTATTTTCAGTCAAACATTACCGAAACTGAAGAATGCAACCATTTCAATTCACTGCAATAATATAAGAACCCATATTCATTCTGATGGATTATGCTTGCAGGGTTGTGTCCCAATGTTCGTGAATGCAACAGCTGGTTCCACAGTGTATGGAGCGTTCGACCCCATCCATGAGATTGCAGACATCTGCGAGAAATACAACATGTGGCTACATGTGGATGTAAGTGCATCTTCCTACTATGAATACAGGAAGGTTATTGTGATATTGATCATTTCAGGGTTGATTGCAATACGTTTTCATGGTGGGCTAAGCTTTAGTTTAAACATATAAGCCACTTTCAGGTCTAATCCTTATCCTCAAAACAAACGGTTGTTTTTGTTCAGGGTGCATGGGGAGGAGGCCTACTGATGTCCAGGAAGCACAGGCACAAGCTGAGTGGCGTGGAAAGGTAGGCTACAGCCCTGACAACCTACCATGGTCTCACACACACACATTGGTGACTGTGGCCTGTCTTACAGCCGGTGTTCCATGTTTACAGGGCCAACTCAGTCACCTGGAACCCTCATAAGATGATGGGTGTGCCACTGCAGTGCTCTGCCATTCTGGTCAGAGAGCGGGTAAGAGCAATACTGACTGAGTTTTCACTTATGGTGTATGATTAGCAATGGTCATCGAAATTGTAATAAATGTAACAATTGGACAATGGATGAAGATACTTCAAACTTTTTCAGATATTGACTGAATTATAGCACATAAAACATTTTACTGGCACGGACAAATAATGAATGGAGTTCAGGGATTTTGTTGGGAATTCAGCTATTCAATTTATTGTAAAATTTCAGTTTTTTTCTTCTTAGAATGCGCATATAATTTTCTTATATATGTGTGCCTCATTTGCGTAAATACACCTGGTGTACTTGCATATATGAATACATTAACATGAAGGGGTGGAACAGGGCTGCAACCACCAAACACTTGCTCTGTCTACCCTATACCTGCATGGCTAGACTGCCTCATTAATTAATGTTGTCACGTTCTGTGTGTCATAGAAGGATACCCTCGGATAAAAAATCTACACACTTAGCTCTAGATTAAACATATATATACATACTTCACATTGTTTGCGAGATCAGACATAATATCACAATAATCTGAGTGTTCATTTTCTCATATGTAAACATTTCAACTGTTAAATGATTCATTTTTTCAATTCCACAAAAAATGAAAACCCATCAAAATAAAGTTATCGTTCTTCTCTGTCTTGTGATGTAAGTGTTGAGACGGTGCGTTAAAACCCAGAATAAGCTTCAGCGTTCTTATAGATTCCATTGAGCCCATTTCAGCCATTACCGGGGTGTGTTTGACAGGTCATTACAAACATTTCAGCGGTCGTAATGTTAACGGGAAAAAATGACAGGCACAAGCAAGAGTATGAAACAGTCGCAGGAGTAAAATTAAAGCAATCTATCTAGCGAGATTTAAGTGACAAGTGGATTTTGCACCCCTCAAACACAGGAAATAGATGGCTGAAAAAGACAGATCCTCAGGTGGGCGGGGCATGCGCGCTGCTAGTGTATACCATGAAACACTCAAGTTAGGTCACAAGTCACAGAGATTTGGCATACTATTCATATGAATAGAGCCCAGTTTGAAGGCACCATTGAACTTTAAGTATCTGCCTCTCGCCTCTCGCCTTTGTCCTTTAACCACACCATTGATCTTTACAGGGAGTTTTATCAGGCTGCAACTCAATGTGTGCTGGCTACCTCTTCCAACCAGACAAACAGTATGATGTATCGTACGACACAGGGGACAAGGCCATCCAGTGTGGACGACACGTAGATATCTTCAAATTCTGGCTCATGTGGAAAGCAAAGGTATGTGCACATATCTCCCCAAGCTTTTGTTCTAATACTAAATCCGGCTATATTATGTAAAGCATATGACAGGGATTGATCTTGGATGCTGATCTTGGATCATGTAACAAAAAAAAGAGTAATGTTTGATACAGTGAGGGAAAAAAGTATTTAATCCCCTGCTGATTTTGTACGTTTGCCCACTGACAAAGACATGATCAGTCTATAATATTAATGGTAGGTTTATTTGAACAGTGAGAGACAGAATAACAACAATAAAATCCAGAAAAACGCATGTCAAAAATGTTATAAATTGATTTGCATTTTAATGAGGGAAGTAAGTATTTTGTATTTTTTATTTCACCTTTATTTAACCAGGTAAGCCAGTTGAGAACAAGTTCTCATTTACAACTGCGACCTGGCCAAGATAAAGCAAAGCAGGTGGTCCTCTGTAGCTCAGCTGGTAGAGCACGGCGCTTGTAACGCCAAGGTAGTGGGTTCGATCCCCGGGACCACCCATACACAAAAATTTATGCACGCATGACTGTAAGTCGCTTTGGATAAAAGCGTCTGCTAAATGGCATATTATTATTATTATTTATTATTATAAAAACAACAACACAGAGTTACATATGGGGTAAACAAAACATAAAGTCAAAAATACAACAGAAAATATATATACAGTGTGTGCGAATGTAGTAAATTGTGGAGGTAAGGCAATAAATAGGCCATAGTGCAAAATAGTTACAATTTCGTATTAACACTGGAATGATAGATGTGCAAAAGATGATGTGCAAATAAAGATACTGGGGTGCAAATTAGCAAAATAAATAACAATATGGGGATGAGGTAGTTGGGTGGGCTAATTTTAGAATGGCTGTGTACAGGTACAGTGATCGGTAAGCTGCTCTGACAACTGATGCTTAAAGTTAGTGAGGGAGATAAGAGTCTCCAGCTTCAGAGATTTTTGCAGTTTGTTCCAGTCATTGGCAGCAGAGAACTGGAAGGAATGGCGGCCAAAGGAGGTGTTGGCTTTGGGGATGACCAGTGAGATATACCTGCTGGAGCGCAGACTACGGGTGGGTGTTGCTATGGTGACCAGTGAGCTAAGATAAGACGGGGATTTGCCTAGCAGTGATTTATAGATGACCTGGAGCCAGTGGGTTTGGCGACGAATATGTAGTGGGGGCCAGCCAACAAGAGCGTACAGGTCACAATGGTGGGTAGTATATGGGGCTTTGGTGACAAAACGGATGGCACTGTGATAGACTACATCCAATTTGCTGAGTAGAGTGTTGGAGGCTATTTTGTAAATTACATCGCCGAAATCAAGGATCGGTAGGATAGTCAGTTTTAGGAGGGCATGTTTGGCAGCATGAGTGAAGGAGGCTTTGTTGTGAAATAGGAAGCCGATTCTAGATCTAACTTTTGATTGGAGATGCTTAATGTGAGTCTGGAAGGAGAGTTTACAGTCTAACCAGACACCTAGGTATTTGTAGTTGTCCACATACTCTAGGTCAGACCCGCCGAGAGTAGTGATTATAGTCGGGTGCAAGCAGCGTTCGGTTGAAGAGCATGCATTTAGTTTTACTAGTGTTTAAGAGCAGTTGGAGGCTACAGAAGGAGTGTTGTATGGCGTTGAAGCTCGTTCGGAGGTTTGTTAACACAGTGTCCAATGAAGGGCCAGATGTATACAAAATGGTGTCGTCCGCATAGAGGTGGATCCGAGCGTCACCAGCACCAAGAGCGACATCATTGATATACACAGAGAATAGAGTCGGCCCGAGAATTGAACCCTGTGGCACCCCCATAGAGACGGCCAGAGGTCCAGACAACAGGCCCTCCGATTTGACACATTGAACTCTATCTGAGAAGTAGTTGGTGAACCAGGCGAGGCAGTCATTAGAGAAACCAAGGCTATTTAGTCTGCCAATAAGAATGCGGTGGTTGACAGAGTCGAAAGCCTTGGCCAGGTCGATGAAGACGGCTACGCAGTACTGTCTTTTATCGATCGCGGTTATAATATCATTTAGGACCTTGAGCGTGGCTGAGGTGCACCCATGACCAGCTCGGAAACCGGATTGCATAGCGGAGAAGGTACGGTGGGATTCGAAATGATCGGTGATCTGTTTGTTAACTTGGCTTTCAAATACTTTCGAAAGGCAGGGCAGGATGGATATAGGTCTGTAACAGTTTGGATCTAGAGTGTCACCCCCTTTGAAGAGGGGGATGACCGCGGCAACTTTCCAATCTCTGGGGATCTCAGACGTTATGAAAGAGGTTGAACAGGCTAGTAATAGGGGTTGCGACAATTTCGGCGGCTAATTTTAGAAAGAAAGGGTCCAGATTGTCTAGCCCAGCTGATTTGTAGGGGTCCAGATTTTTCAGCTCTTTCAGAACATCAGCTGTCTGAATTTGTGTGAAGGAGAAGCGGGGGGGGGGGCATGGGCAAGTTGCAGCGGAGTGTGCAGAGCTGGTGGCGGGGTAGTGGTAGCCAGGTGGAAAGCATGGCCAGCCGTAGCAAAATGCTTGTTGAAATTCTCGATTATTGTAGATTTATCGGTGGTGACAGTGTTTCATAGCCTCAGTGCAGTGGGCAGTTGGGAGGAGGTGCTCTTATTTTCCATGGACTTCACAGTATCCCAAAACTTTTTGGAGTTAGTGCTACAGGATGCAAATTTCTGTCTGAAAAAGCTAGCCTTTTCTTTCCTAACTGATTGTGTATATTGGTTCCTGACTTCCCTGAAAAGTTGCATATCGCGGGGGCTGTTCGATGCTAATGCAGTACGCCACAGGATGTTTTTGTGGTGGTCAAGGGCAGTCAAGTCTGAGGAGAACCAGGGGCTATATCTGTTCTTAGTTCTGAATTTTTTGAATGGGGCATGCTTATTTAAGATTGAGAGGAAAGCACTTTTAAAGAACAACCAGGCATCCTCTACTGATGGAATGAAGTCAATATCTATCCAGGATACCCGGGCCAGGTCAATTAGAAAGGCATGCTCGCTAAAGTGTTTTAGGGAGCGTTTGACAGTGATGAGGGGTGGTCGTTTGACCGCGGACCCATTACGGACGCAGGCAATAAGGCAGTGATCGCTGAGATCCTGGTTGAAGACAGCGGAGGTGTATTTAGAGGGTACATTTGTCAGGATGATATCTATGAGGGTGCCCATGTTTACAGATTTAGGGTTGTACCTGGTAGGTTCGTTGATAATTTGTGTGAGAATGAGGGCATCTAGTTTAGATTGTAGGTTGGCCGGGGTGTTAAGCAAATCCCAGTTTAGGTCACCAAGCAGTACAAACTCTGAGGATAGATGGGGGGCAATCAGTTCACATATGGTGTCCAGGGCACAGCACAGGGCTGAGGGGGGTCTGTAGCAAGCGGCATTATTTCTGGAAAGGTGGATTTTTAGAAGTAGAAGCTCAAACTGTTCGGGCACAGACCTGGCCCCTCTGCAAAACATGACTTAGTACTTGGTGGCAAAACCCTTGTTGGCAATCACAGAGGTCAGACGTTTCTTGTAGTTGGCCACCAGGTTTGCACACATCTCAGGAGGGATTTTGTCCCACTCCTCTTTGCAGATCTTCTCCAAGTCATTAAGGTTTCGAGGCTGACGTTTGGCAACTCGAACCTTCAGCTCCCTCCACAGATTTTCTATGGGATTAAGGTCTGGAGACTGGCTAGGCCACTCCAGGACCTTAATGTGCTTCTTCTTGAGCCACTCCTTTGTTGCCTTGGCTGTGTGTTTTGGGTCATTGTCATGCTGGAATACCCATCCACGACCCATTTTCAATGCCCTGGCTGAGGGAAGGAGGTTCTTACCCAAGATTTGGCGGTACATGGTCCCGTCCATCGTCCCTTTGATGCGGTGAAGTTGTCCTGTCCCCTTAGCAGAACCCCCCCCCCCCAAAGCATAATGTTTCCACCTCCATGTTTGACGGTGGGGATAGTGTTCTTGGGGTCATAGGCAGCATTCCTCCTCCTCCAAACACTGCGAGTTGAGTTGATGCCAAAGAGCTCGATTTTGGTCTCATCTGACCACAACACTTTCACCCAGTTATCCTCTGAATCATTCAGATGTTCATTGGCAAACTTCAGACAGCCCTGTATATGTGCTTTCTTGAGCAGGGGGACCTTGCGGGCACTGCAGGATATCAGTCCTTCACGGCGTAGTGTGTTACATTTTACATTTTAGTCATTTAGCAGACGCTCTTATCCAGAGCGACTTACAGTTAGTGAGTGCATACATTATTTATTTTTAGTCACCAAGAAAACAATTATTTATTATTGTTTTCTTAGTGACTATGGTCCCAGCTGCCTTGAGATCATTGACAAGATACTCCCGTGTAGTTCTGGGCTGATTCCTCACCGTTTTCATGATCATTGCAACTCCACGAGGTGAGATCTTGCATGGAGCCCCAGGCCGAGGGAGATTGACAGTTATTTTGTGTTTCTTCCATTTGCGAATAATCGCAACAACTGTTGTCACCTTCTCACCAAGCTGCTTGGCGATGGTCTTGTAGGCCATTCCAGCCTTGTGTAGGTCTACAATCTTGTCCCTGACATCCTTGGAGAGCTCTTTGGTCTTGGCCATGGTGGAGAGTTTGGGATCTGATTGATTGCTTCTGTGGACAGGTGTCTTTTATACAGGCAACAAACTGAGATTAGCTCATTACCTGTATAAAATACACCTGGGAGCCAGACAACTTTCTGATTGAGAGGGGGTCAAATACTTATTTCCCTAATTAAAATGCAAATCAATTTATAACATTTTTGACATGCGTTTTTCTGGATTTTTGTTGTTATTCTTTCTCTCACTGTTCAAATAAACCTACCATTAAAATTATAGACTGATCATTTCTTTGTCAGTGGGCAAACATACAAAATCAGCAGGGGATCAAATACTTTTTTCCCTCACTGTACTAATTCTCTATGTATATTTCCGCTCCAACAGGGAACAATAGGGTTTGAACACCACATCGACAAGTGCTTGGACCTCTCGCATTACCTCTACACTAAAATCAGGAACCGTGAGGGCTATCAGATGGTGTTCGAGGGAGAGGTGAGATTGATCGCACTGCATTTTCTACTCTGTTCTGTTTCCAAAGATAGTAATATCTTCCAATGGATTACCCTAAGCGTCAGAGATATCGGAAATATCTGATGAATCAGAAGTCATTCACTGAGGTGCCCAACTGGGTTCTGAGCAACATAATGTAGTGGGCAGGCCTGCCTGAGGTGGTGCTATGCTTTAGAATCCTCAGTTGAACTCCTTGTGGATTTATGAATTTACAGATGTGGGATCTTAATTTGACCAGCTTTGTCGCAGGAGGATCTGATTATTCTCAAAAATGTGATCATTTCTAACAGGAAATTAGTGTTGATAGGCTACTACAGTAGGCTATAGTTTAGGTGTAGCCAATGGCTCCATTTCAGATACACTTGTATGTCGTGATGGAGACCAATTTCGATCTTGTGTTATTAAGATATATAAAACATGGCTGCATTTCAGATACAATTTTTTACATTTCAATGTCGAAGTAGTAGGACCTAGACCTACAGTAGTAGGACATTTATTCTGTCTGGTGCTTTAAAGAGAACTGTGGATTTTCAGTGAATGTATGTAAATTACAAGGCTAATTTGAATTTCCTGCGATGCATGAAAATCCTCATCGACAACAGACTAATCTAATTAAGATACTACATCTATACCTTACATAGCCTCAGCTCTCAATTTGGCCTCTTACTGAGGTTGGCTACTTCTTCGACAGACCATCCATTGAGTAAAGACACTGACAAACAATAGTCTCTGTTTTCTTTCCACAGCCCCAGCACACGAATGTCTGCTTCTGGTACCTTCCGCCAGGCATTCGTGACATGCCCGATGGTCAGGAGAGGCGGGAGAGGTTGCATAAGGTAAGGACTCAACAGCTTTGGTCTATAAAGACTATATTTTGTATTCAAATGAGACAGCACTGACCGACTGTACATTTCTCTGAATTGTCCTTGCCTCTTAACCAGGTGGCCCCCAAGATCAAGGCGATGATGATGGAGTCTGGAACTACCATGGTGGGCTACCAGCCTCAGGGAGACAAGGTCAACTTCTTCCGCATGGTCATCTCCAATCCTGCCGCCACAAGGTCAGATATCGACTTCTTGACCGATGAGATTGAGAGACTGGGGCATGACTTGTAAGGGCCACGCTCATTGGGAGGATGTTGCCCTTTGAACTTTCCTTCTCAGCTTTGTCATGTCCAGCTCTAAAAAGACCCTGAACTACAACAAGCTTCATATTCCTGTTGTCTCTTGACCAATCATGTAGGACTTTGAAACTTCAGCTGCTTGTAGGACTTTTTAGACCACAGGTAACCTGTGATCCGTCTCATGTGTTTCCTGTCTGTTCTGTCTTTTAGCAGTGACTATGCTATTGTTAGATTTAACTATAACTATTGTACAGTATAGCCTACACAAGAGAATACATATTCACATACTGAGTGACCTAGAGAGATTTTTTCAGTAGGAGACAGAGCACAATGCAAGGGACCTCATGACATGTGTATATATATATATATATATATATATATATATATACACACACACACACAGTTGAAGTCGGAAGTTTACATACACTTAGGTTGGAGTCATTAAAACCACTCCACAAATCTCTTGTTAACAAACAATAGTTTGGGCAAGTCGGTTAGGACATCTACTTAGTGCATGACACAAGTAATTTTTTTAACAATTGTTTACAGACAGATTATTTAACTTATAATTCACTATCACAATTCCAGTGGGTCGCGTTCTGTCTCCTAAAGATGAACGTACTTTGGTGTGAAAAGTGCAAATCAATCCCAGAACAACAGCAAAGGACCTTGTGAAGATGCTGGAGGAAACAAGTACAAAAGTATCTATATCCACAGTAAAACAAGTCCTATATCGACATAACCTGAAATGCCGCTCAGCAAGAAAGAAGCCACTGCTCCAAAACCGCCATAAAAAAGCCAGACTACGGTTTGCAGCTGCACATGGGGACAAAGATCGTACTTTTTGGAGAAATGTCCTCTGGTCTGATGAAACAAAAATAGAACTGTTTGGCCATAATGACCATCGTTATGTTTGGAGGAAAAAGGGGATGTCTTGCAAGCCGAAGAACACCATCCCAACCGTGAAGCACGGGGGTGGCAGCATCATGCTGTGGGGGTGCTTTGCTGCAGGAGGGACTGGAGCATTTCACAAAGTAGATGGCATCATGAGGAAGGAAAATGATGTGGATATATTGAAGCAACATCTCAAGGCGCATCACTCAGGAAGTTATAGCTTGGTCGCAAATGGGTCTTCCAAATGGACAATGACCCCAAGCATACTTCCAAAGTTGTGGCAAAATGGCTTAAGGACAACAAAGTCAAGGTAGTGGAGTGGCCATCACAAAGCCCTGACCTCAATCCTATAGAAAACGTGTGGGCAGAACTGAAAAAGCATGTGTGAGCAAGGAGGCCTACAAACCTGACTCAGTTACACCAGCTCTGTCAGGAGGAATGGGCCAAAATTCACCCAACTTATTGTGGGAAGCTTGTGGAAGGCTACCCAAAACGTTTGACCCAAGTTAAACAATTTAAAGGCAATGCTACCAAATACTAATTGAGTGTATGTAAACTTCTGACCCACTGGGAATGTGATGAAAGAAATAAAAACTGAAATAAATGATTCTCTACTATTATTCTGACATTTCACATTCTTAAAATAAAGTGGTGATCCTAACTGACCTAAGACAGGGAATTTGTACTAGGATTAAATGTCAGGAATCGTGAAAAGCCAAATACATTTAAACTAGGTTAAGGTGTATGTAAACTTCCAACTTCAATCGTGTGTATATATATACAGTATATTATAATGTACTGACTATTGGTGCTGTGTGTTGTCCATGTAATGATTAGGCCATATGCAACACTACATTGTATCCTAGCTGCTCTTCCCCTTTCATATTAAGTAGAAGGAATATAACAGTCATTGTAACAGGTACTGTATTCTATTGTTGCGTTTTTAGAGCTAATGAAGTTTGTGTAGATTGTGTATAGTATTGTTACATTGCTTTTGTTGGAAATATATATGTCCTAGTTTTTCAGTAACACATGTTCCAATGATTATAAAAACCACTAAATATAAGTATTTAATAGATTAATCACTTTATTTATATCAAGGAAGTACAGTACCAGTCAAAGGTTTGAACACACCGACTCATTCAAGGTTTTTTCTTTATTTTTTACTATTTTCTACATTGTAGAATAATAGTGAAGACATCAAAACTATGAAAGAACACATATGGAATCATGTAGTAACCCAAAAAGTGATTACATTTTTTTGAAATATATTCACTAATTTCCTGTTAGAAATGATCACTTTTTTGAGAATAATCAGATCCTCCTGCGACAAAGCTGGTCAAATTTAAGATCCCACATCTTTATTTGAGATTCTTCAAATAGCCACCCTTTGCCATGATGCCAGCTTTGCACACTTGGCATCTCACTTGGAAAGCTTTTCCAACAGTCTTGAAGGAGTTAGTCACATATGCTGAGCACTTGTTGGCTGCTTTTCCTTCACTCTGCCGTCCGACTCATCCCAAACGATCTCAATCGGGTTGAGGTCGGGGGATTGCGGAAGCCAGGTCATCTGATGCAGCACTCCATCACTCTCCTTCTTGGTAAAATAGCCCTTACCACAGCCTGGAGGTGTGTTGGGTCATTGTCCTGTTGAAAAACAAATGATAGTCCCACTAAGCCCAAACCAGATGGGATGGCGTATCGCTGCAGAATGCTGTGGTAGCTATGCTGGTTAAGTGTGCCTTGAACTCTAAATAAATCAGACAGTGTCACCAGCAAAGCATACGATAACACCTCCTCCTCCATGCTTTACGGTGGAGATCATCCGTTCACCCACACCGCGTCTCACAAAGACACGGCGGTTGGAACCAAATCTCCAATTTGGACCAATTTGGACTCTAATATCCATTGCTCGTGTTTCTTGGCCCAAGCAGGTCTCTTCTTCTTATTGGTGTCCTTTAGTAGTGGTTCCTTTGCAGCAATTCAACCACGAAGGCCTGATTCACACAGTCCCCTCTGAACAGTTGATGTTGAGATGTGTCTGTGACTTGAATTCTGTGAATCATTTATTTGGGCTGCAATTTGAGGCTGGTAACTCTAATGAACTTATCCTCTGCAGCGGAGGTAAATCTGGGTCTTCCATTCCTGTGGCGGTCCTCATGAGAGCCAGTTTCATCATAGCGCTTGATGGTTTTTGTGACTGCACTTGAGGAACTTTCAAAGTTCTTGACATTTTCTTAAAGTAATGGACTGTCGTTTCTCTTTGCTTATTTGAGCTGTTCTTGCCGTAATATGGACTTGGTCTTTTACCAAATAGGGCTATCTTCTGTATACCCCCCTACCTTGTCACAACACAACTGATTGGCTCAAACGCATTAAGAAGGAAATAAATTCCACAAATTAACTTTTAAGAAGGCACACCTGTTAATTGAAATGCATTCCAGGTGACTACCTCATGAAGCTGGTTGAGTGAATGCCAAGAGTGTGCAAAGCTGTCATCAAGTCAAAGGGTGGCTACATGAAGAATCTCAAATATAAAATATATTTTGATTTGTTTTTTGATTGAGTCCATATGTGTTATTTCATAGTTTTGATGTCTTCACTATTATTCTACAATGTAAAAAAATAAAGAAAAACCCTTGAATGAGTAGGTGTTCCAAACTTTTGACTGGTAGTGTATATGTGTGAAATAGTTATCTATTCCATTTGTAATGTATCCTTACTTATATTTTGAAACACAACTGTATATTTCCGAAATGTTTTGAATAATAATATTAAAGGTATTTTAGTGTATATGTGAACCAAAGAAGGGTATGCTTACAAATATATATAAATACCGCCCTTAATATAACCAATAGATGGATTAAGATATTTGTATAGTAATGTGTAACTCAGTCACCACCCTTAACCTTAGTGCAATCTATGTTGTGTAATTGTAATATGTCTTTGTGAATCACAGTGACTGAAATGTTAGAACGTCACATGACTAGCTGTGGGAGGGAAGCTGAGCTCCGTCAGCAGATTTGCTGGTGCTTTATTTAGTGAGAACCACAATGCTAAACTATCTGGGGAAAGATTTTACCCTAGGGACAAAAGATTGTTTGTATTTTAACAGTGGCACATTTTTAGAGCGTTGACTGTTTTGAAGTATTTCACTTCATGAAGTGGGCCATTAAATGAAATATATCATACCTTTCAAATCTATAAACTATTTCATGGATTTTTTTGTCTTTATATGTGCACAATATTATCCTGTGAGAATCGACATGTTGTAAAAGACCAATTGTTTGTCATTGAGATGTTGATTTAAACAACACAAATGCACAGTTATGGTGATGTTGTTTCTGTGATAAGATATATTGAATACATTCCTCAGTGGGATGGATATCCCCTGTCAAGGTAGGCACTTTAACCTCATACTATGTATAACACATTACTGTCCTATTTACAGCATTAACAGAAATCTCAGCTTTAATAACATTTGGGGGCATATTTTTGCTGTTCTTGTTAATGAGGTCCAATGATCATCTGCTATGCATCGCACTGTTTAAATAAATCTGTGGCTATAAGTCTGCTCGACTTGAGTGAAATGGCTTACTGTTTTTCATACCCTACTGTGTGCAGTGATCTTCCTATAGCACCCTCTGGGGTCCTGTTTTTGGTGGCTGAATAATAAAAAGGCTTTAGGTGACAGACCTGCCTTTATGGACTCAGGTCAGCCATGGGGAACAGCAATGATGTGGCTTTAGGTGACAGACCTGCCTTTATGGACTCAGGTCAGCCATGGGGAACAGCAATGATGTGGCTTTAGGTGACAGACCTGCCTTTATGGACTCAGGTCAGCCATGGGGAACAGCAATGATGTGGCTTTAGGTGACAGACCTGCCTTTATGGACTCAGGTCAGCCATGGGGAACAGCAATGATGTGGCTTTAGGTGACAGACCTGCCTTTATGGACTCAGGTCAGCCATGGGGAACAGCAATGATGTGAGAGCAATTTGGAGCTGATTTACCTCACACTCGGCCTTTGCCACCCACCATCCATCCATCATCAGATGCAACTGAATGCAGTCATCTCAATGATGAAGTTGCATGTTCAAATACTCTGCATTTACAAAGTATGAATATTTCTGATTGCCCAAAAATGGAAGTTGCAATTCCACAGTACCAAAATCCAGTATGGCCAGTAAAAATTAACAATTCAGGTATTCTTTTCAACCATGGCCAATGAACTGATCAGCCCCCCACTCCCCCAGGCCAAAGATCTGGTATGAGCAAATGTGTGTGTATTTCCAGTGCCTTGTCCAAACTTTCCAAAGACTCTATGTGATTGTCATTCTCCATTCCTCAAATGAATCACCCTGGAGGGGAGTTTTATTGGCTGATCATCTCACAGCTGAGCTTTCACGAGGCCCTGCCGTGTACTCCAATCCTCCCATTAATCACACTTTGAAGATATTTCTCATAAAAAGCATCACACTGTGCTCCCTTTACATTTTTTTTTTCTCTCAGAGAAGCCCATTTCAAGGCTCTGCCTGGGTGCATTTTATTTGAATCCAGTGATACAGGAGCGGAGTGTTTCAGTGGTGCTAGGCGAGATACTACCCCCACCCCCTTGTGAGACACTCCTCTTTGTTTCACGGTTCACTGCCGTGATCATTATGGACGTGATGTCATTGAATGTTTCGTAAAGCAACACAAAATACAGGATTGGAAATTGAAATCATAAACCTTTCTTCTTTTCTTTGCATCAAAGTGTGTTAAATAAAGTGGTTAGTTGTTTGCATCAGTAATTGTGATAATATTGTCTGGCCTTAATTGAACTGATGCATGATTATAATTTGGAAGCAGGTGTCTGAGGCTCTTGAAATAATTGAAAGTTAATGAAAACAAAGGAGCTGCATTAACTGAACCAGCATTTGTATCATCCAATAATTGGCTCCTTTAGTCATCACAGTCCAGTGACTCAGCAGAGACGAATGGCTTCCCACAGTAAGTTACATTTTCAACTTACACTGGAACATAAATATTAGTCCTTGGACTTCTACACAATGCAAAATGTATCATCTCCAGACCTATATTAGCATCCCCAAGACTGTTTGAACAAAATGTCAATTTTAACAGAAACATGTAAGAGGAATATGTTCTAATTTGCATTGATGTCACAGCCTTTACATTCTCATTCATTTTTTTAAAGTTAACCAATCACAAATGCTTTGGAACAGCTCTCTGATATGGAGCATAAAATTCATATTGAATTGTTTTTCATATTGCTCCATCACCTTAATTTTAACCAAGCCCATCAATTCCAATTACAAGCATTATTAAGCTTTGATCAAGTCCAAAGCAGGCCTTTGAAAATAACAAGCATGGCTGATTTCCTCTCTATTTTCTCAGTCTCTCGGGGTAGACTGTCTATGAACACCAGACTGTGAAATGCCTGCTGTCTAACTGGCCACTGGGATGACCACCCTCCATTTCACACCATCCACAATTACAACTTATCTGTGCCCAACACACTGCCTATGAGGAGATGGTGGTCCTAAAAAGGCTTTAGTTTTCCTGTCCAGTTGAAAATGAACCAAACCCAAGGTTCAATCGGAATTAATTTAGCTGACCTCTGGTTTTTAATTATTCTATAAATCATTTACTGGTAGTTTGTCAGAATGTGTCCAGATATGGTATTGGTTTCATGTGCTTGTAATACAATCTTTCCATCGATTTTGTGGGATATTGATATTTGTGATGATTTGTGCTTTAGAGAGGTCTTAGATGCAGCATCTTCCTCCTAACCATAGCACAGGGAGTTTCCTCTCAACAGTATCTCTTTGCACCTCCAGCGTCCTCATGTGGTCACTGAGGTCCCAGACATTTTCCACACCATAGGGTTCTTCCCTATCCCCCCTCAACTATAGAGCTCTCCTCTCATATCTATCCATGAGTCTAGTCATTGGGTTCCTGATGTGCCAGATCCATCTCCCACCCTGGGGAATCACTGTCACATTATGCTCCTGATAGATACTGACATTCCCATTGTGCGCGGCTAGTCTAATGAAATGGTGATGATGATATTGACGGGGGCTCATTGCCATGCCACCCCCTTTTCGGTCTCTCTCTCTTTCATGCACGCACGCACGCACACGTACTCCATAAATAGCCTCTTAATAAAGACCATATCTTCTTAAATGTTGCTAAACATGTTTATTTTCATCCATGCCTCTATTCCAAAACTCTAGGCCAAGTGGAGAGGAGTGTATTATATTGTCATAATCATAGTTTATTCATTTCTTCTTTTGCAGATATATAAAAACGGCAATATCTCTCAGTTAAGGGTGTTTTAGCAGTGATGGTAACAATGACATTAATTATCAAACTGGGGGCCTGGGCTTTTCACTCATAATGCAATGATCATAGTTCACAATTATCTAAATAGCCTCTTATTGACCTTGTGGTTCACTCCCAGTGCAAGGCTTGATTTGTCTTGGCAGAAAGCAAATGTATAAGTGCAAGATGAATAGTGCATCGACAGCAACTTGTTCATTTCTTTGGCTATAGTGTCTGAACCCCTAATGGGGCTCTTGTTAAAGTTGAGAAAGACTGCTAGTAAATGTCTCTCTTAGACAGTTTCTAACGGCAATTAGTGTTTGCCAAGAGCAATTACACTGCAGCCATGCCCCTGTATGCTGATTACCATCATGTACTTTATAGGAACAAGAGGACCCACGGAATGTGACAGTAATGCAGTGCTCAGCCTCACTCTAACATGGTTCAGTGTTTCTAACATGAGGAGGGCTGACACTGCCAGGGTACTAATTATGAGCCATGAACTGGCCTTGCAGGGTACACGATGTCAGTGGTTGAAATGAAAATAATAAACAGTGATAACTGTGTGATAAACATTTCACCAGCATGAACCTGTACTGAACTGCCAGCTAAACACAGACTTTTCTCTCCCTCTCTGAGGAGGACTTTATCTCTGCCTCCCAGCACAGTATGTCTGTAAGATACAGCTCCTCTAACCACAGGCTCCCTTTATTTTGACAGTCTTCTCTTCCCCGGGGTAATGACCTGTCACCGAGGATTCATTAAGTTTATGTCATTAAAATACAAACCCGCTGCAGTGCACAATTCAATTCATTTTTTACACTCGGTCTGATTATGCCTGCAATCACTAAGCTCTGTCAGAATATGTTTGGAAGGCTCTCATTAGCTTCACTACTGGACCACAAGCAGAGAGCCAAAGCCAGACAGGAAGGAGATCATGGCTGGCGAGCACAGCTCTGGAAGATCCATTCACCATCATGACAGGCCAGGCCAGGCAGTTGGTGTGGTCAGCATGGCAGCCCAGAGAAGAGACAGCTCTTTGCCACGTGGTGCACGCTGAAGGATCAAACATGTGGACTGCCACATTTAACCCAGAGGTAATGTATTTGCTCTGCTCTAAAGAGTATTGTAACCCTTACCATAAATTAAAATATTGGTCATCTGATCTACCTACTAATTTTCTTGTCCAGATTGTTGCCAGTTCATAAGTAAAATATACTCATTTATTTTACAGGCTTCTGTGTTTAGCATTCGCTAGTATTGACATTCCCAAACTTTTTGGGTCCTTCTTCAGTAGTATTCACCATGAAAATGTTGACTCTCACAAAACGTCCAGGTCTGTTTCCTGAAAACTCCCCAGAGTATATTTTATTGTACTGTAAAAATTGATTTTCAGGTACACTAAGAATACTATATTTCCTTGGTCCAGACTTGCAGTGTAAATCACTTGGAGGACTGAATGGGTATAAATCTGTGACAGCCACATAGAGCGGCCCTGAGAGGAATGATGATTGCAGGGACTTAAGGCGTCAGCATGCTGCTAGTGAAATACTGAGTTTATTTATTTACTTCTAGTAGGATAGTGTCATTGTAGACACTAGACCGAGAATTGTTCACTGATTAAAAGTAATAGGGCCAAAAACTGTAATGTCACAAATGTAATACTTTAGCACAATATATGAATCATATGTATAAATAAAAAAAGTATTACCATAGTACTGAATTCAAGAATTGCAAATGCAGTATGCCTATAAAGGCACACATATTGTATTAATTTCTGTCCAGGAATGCAGATTAAGAATGATTTAATTCTTACAGTTGATCAGAGTCAGTGCTACGTGAGCCATGGTGATCATATTGCCAGGACCACCCATACGTAAAAATGTATGCACACATGACTGTAATTCGCTTTGGATAAAAGCGTCTGCTAAATGGCATATTATTATTATTATTATTATTATTATTAAAATACTTGTAGAAGGACAGAATTATTGTTGTCCTCCCAGCCTTGAAAGCATTGGCTATAAGGTGAATGCACCAATTTGTAAGTCGCTCTGGATAAGAGCGTCTGCTAAATGACGTAAATGTAAATGTAAATGTAGACCATTTTGAATATAATGTGTAAAAGGCGAGGGCAGATAATGACTATCTCTTTCTAGTATATGATGGGTGTAGTGCTTTGAAGTGGGGGTAATTTGGCCTCAAAATCAGAGCACAAAGGTATCCTTCCGCTGTGGAGATTTTGTTCCCAGTATGATAAATTGTCCCCCTTATAATGGCAAAAGGCCAGTAAGATGGAACTTTTACAACCACAGAGTTTATAGAGGCCTAGCCTAACATGCAGTACAATAAGCTACTGAATCCTTTCATAGATATCCTTCTTTGTAAGATAAATAATAAGCTTCCTTTAAAGTTAATGTATTTGCTTAATCAATACATTAATGTTTTGTACAATACAAATAAAGGTAATTGACTAGATGTATAGGTTTAATATTGATTAGTAAGTCTAATCTCTGATATTGAGAGATTCATTTCACTATCCAAACAACCCCCTGCATTTGGCAGATGTTTATCCAGTCCGCCACATTGGTTGATTCATCTCAGCTGTATTATTGTATAAACAAAATCAATGCTTTTCTGCTTTGTTTAATTTCACACCCCAACAAGAGTGGAAACAGTTGTTTACCTGTAATATAATTTTCACTCCAACATATAGGCTACTAAGTAATTTTGTTCACAGCAAGAGGCTGCTGTGGAAAGCTACTCTAGATCAGAGTATATCAAGTTGATCACATGGACATTCATACTGAAGGAGCTGCTCATGATTGACGAGTGGAAGCACAACCCTGAATAACTTTATTTCAAATTATATGATAAGACCTGCATCACAGAGATATTCAATTATGTATTCATTAATCTGTGCAACCCACGTTCCTTATGATAGTGATCTTCTCCCTTATCACCACACGATCCTCTTACCTTAGCCTTGTCCACTCCTGCTCTGAGATGACAACAATATGCAGTGCTCCTCCCAATGATGGTACTGAACAGCACCATCCAGCACCTATGGAATCAACAACCATGTTGTTGTTTTCATTTACAATGTTTATGTCAGGTCGTCTATCATCCAACTGTTCAACATGAAATTCCTTTCTCATCAAAAGTAAGACCTGGAACATGATGGAACATCATGAGACACATTGATAAGGTTCCACTTGGCACACCTGTTTTGTGATGATTCCCCAATCATGAGATACACTGCCTTCAGAAATGTTTCATACCACTTGACTTGTTCCACATTTTGTTGTGTTACAGCCTGAATTCAAAATGTATTAAATATTTAAAAAATGGTCACCCATCTACACACACTACCCCATAATGACAAAGTGAAAACATGTTTTTAGAAATTCTTGCAAATGTATTGAAAATGAAATACAGAAATATCTCATTTACATAAGTATTCACACCCCTGAACCAATACATGTTAGAATCACCTTTGGCAGCAATTATGTCTGTGAGTCTTTCTGGGTAAGTCTCTAAGAGCTTTGCTCTTATTGTACAATATTTGCACATTATTATCTTTACAATTCTTCAAGCTCTGTCAAGTTGGTTGATGATCAAAGCTAGACAGCCATTTTCAAGTCTTGCCATAGATATTCAATTAAAGTCAAAACTGTAACTGGGCTCCTCAGGAACCTTCAATGTGGTCTTGGTAAGCAACTCCAGTGTATATTTGGCCTTCTGTTTTATATTATTGTCCTGCTGAAAGGTGAATTTGTCTCCCAGTGTCTGTTGGAAAGCAGACTGAACCAGGTTTTCCTCTAGGATTTTGCCTGTGCTTAGCTCTAATTCATTTATTTTTATCATAAAGAACTCCCTAGTCCTTGCCAATGACCATACCCATAGCATGATGTAGACACCACCATGCTTGAAAATATGAAGAGTGGTACTTAATGATGTGTTGTGTTGGATTTGCCCCAAACATAGCGCTGTAAGTCGCTCTGGATAAGAGCGTCTGCTAAATGACTAAAATTTAAATGTAAACGTATTCAGGACATAAAGTTAATTTCTTAGCCACATTTTTTGCAGTTTTACTTTAGTGCCTTGTTGCAAACAGGATGCATGTTTTGGAATATTTGTATTCAGTACAGGCTTCTTTCTTTTCACTCTTTCACTTAGATTAGTATTGTGGAGTAACTACAATGTTGTTGATCCATCCTCAGTTTTCTCCTATCAAAGCCATAAACTCTGTAACGGTTTTAAAGTTACCATTGGCCGCATGGTGAAATCCCTGAGCGGTTTCCTTCTTTTCCGGCAACTGAGTTAGGAAGGACGTCTGTATCTTTGTAGCGACTGGGTGTATTGATACACCATCCAAAGTGTAATTAATAACTTCACCATGCTCAAAGGGATATTCAATATTTTTTTTTTTTTTTTTTACCCATCTACCAGTAGGTACCCTTCTTTGCAAGGAATTGGAAAACCTCCCTGGTCTTTGTGGTTCAATCTGTTTTTGAAATTCACTGCTCGACTGAGGGACCTTACAGATAATTGTATGTGTGGGGTACAGAGATGGGGTAGTCATTCAAAAATCATGATAAACACAATTATTGCACACAGAGTGAGTCCATGCAACTTATTATGTCACTTGTTAAGCTTTTTACACCTGAACTTATTTATGTTTGCCATAACAAAGGGGTTGAATACTTATTGACTCAAGACATTTCAGCTTTACATTTTTAATTAATTTGTAAAAAGTTCTAAAAACATAATTCCACTTTGACGTGATGGGGTATTGTGTGTCGGCCAGTGACACCAAATCTAATTTTAATCAATTTTAAATGCAGTCTGTAACACAACAGAATGTGTAAAAATACTAGGGGTGTGAATAGTTTCTGAAGGCACTGTCTAATTCTAAAACATGGAAAATAGCCAATGCAAGGTGATTTAACATTATATGCCCTTCACATGAACATCTTTTTTCTTTAGAGTGACCTTAAATAACCATTAAATAATAGCATAACAATTGTATAGCCGGCCGCGACCGGGAGACCCATGGGGTGGCGCACAATTGGCCCAGCGTCGTCCAAGGTAGGGGAGGGAATGGCCGGCAGGGATGTAGCTCAGTTGGTAGAACATGGCGTTTGCAACGCCAGGGTTGTGGGTTCGATTCCCACGGGGGGCCAGTATGAAAAAAAAATCATGTATGCACTCACTAACTGTAAGTCGCTCTGGATAAGAGCGTCTGCTAAATGACCAAAATGTAAATGTATAAATGCATAGCCTACTAAACTGCTCAGAAGGGGTCTTTCCTGAGTTACTTTTTTGTTTTCTTTGTAACTTTCCATATCACACACATTCGTTTGTTTAACTGGATAAAATCGTATTTAAAATAACACATTGAACACACAACAAAGCTACAAGGTTTTAGTACCTTTTATTTTTGATGATGCCAGAACCCAAAGACAGTACAGTATGAAGATAGGCAGAAACTGCTTCTCCAATAGAAATCCTCGATCACGCTTGTATGCGATGTCATGGCGACGTTGGCTAGCTAAGCGCAAGCGCAGAAAAACGTCAACGGTTGTCTTGCGCCAAACTGCGCCTGTGCATGCCGTCAAATAAAAGGCACTCCTTCAATATATAGTTGTTTTTGACGAAAATGAAAACGTGTCAGTTTGTCAATTTCACAAGGTTGGAGTAATAACATGTTCAACTACTCAAGACACTGGCTCGAATCTAAATTGTGCTTTTAGATATCGAGAAAATTAACAACAAAGGAACAATGTTTCACTTATCTTATTGACCTCTCAAACCCCAAACCGCGGCCTTGTCTGCTTGGCAAGCGTTCCCGGAAGTCTCGCGATGTTGTGTCTCTGGGTTTAGAAACTCTCTCTTGCAGTGTACCGGAAGTGTTGCTATGTAGGCAATTTTGCCTATCTTTAGCATTATTCCGGAAACTGAGGAAAATAATAGCTACTGTGGCTAGCCAGCTAATCGCAGTTTCCCCACAAAAATATCCAGGGTTCGAGGAGACATGGGGGGAGCACAGAGCATCGAAATACCTGGAGGAGGATCCGAAGGTTATCACGTCCTCAGAGTATGGATCTTTGTTAGCACATGGGGTCATGCTAAACCACGAGCTGTAACTGGGATATCTGATAATGTGAACAACAGAGAAATGCTTGTCAACAGACTGAATGATGTTGCGGCCTTCAGGTTGCTGTAGCCTGTCAGTGTGTAGTTTAGGGGCTTCCTATGAGTAATTCACCACATGTTTGCCGTTCAGAAAACAAACAGTGTGTAGTGTAACCAATTAAACAGAGCAATGTCTGACAACGAGTGACAACCTGCTAGCTGATTTGGCTAGCTTGCCAGCCAGCCATGAAGCTAGGCCATCACTTGACTTGAGGAACCGGTCTGTCAATGTGCAGTGACGGGGTGTGATGTCCTTTCAATCCAGAACACATTTGCAAAGGGCGCTCTAAAAGTGTAATATAATATGAATATGCCATGTGCAAACCTCCTGTCTCAATTTGCAGGTGCAAGAGAATTCCCCTGGTCATCGTGCAGGATTGGAACCATTCTTTGACTTTATTATTTCCATCAGTGACACAAGATTGGTAAGCTGTCATTTCTCGAATTATCTACCTCCTGTATCTGTCAGATCCCTTGCAGCTCAAATATTTTCAAAGCCAGGGATACAAGACAACCAATAGGTGGACTAACTTTGTTTACAGGTGATGCACTTTAACATGGTTGTGACTAGGTAGTTACAACCAGAAGTTACTTTTTGTAGCAGGTTAGGAGAGCATTTTACCTAACCCTAGCCCTTTTCCTAACCCTAACCTAATTATCCTGATCCTGCTACATTCATTCTCTAAACCTGCTGTATAAGTTATCCTAACCTGCTGTGTAAGTTCTCCTAACCTGCTGTGTAAGTTCTCCTAACCTGCTACGAAAAGTCACATCGTAGCTGTATACCACCTAGTCAAAACCCTTTAACATCTGCTAACGTCTTCATTTTTGTCAGAACAAAGATAATGACACGTTAAAAGACATGCTGAAGGTGAATGTGGAGAAACCCATCAAGATGCTGGTATACAGCAGCAAGACACTTGAGCTGAGGGAGACAACAGTCACACCCAGCAACATGTGGGGAGGCCAGGGGCTGCTGGGTGTCAGCATCCGATTCTGCAGCTTCGAAGGAGCCAATGAGAATGTCTGGCATGTTTTGGTGAGTGAATCGCCTTGAAGTTTAGAGCTGTGGACATGAATGAATGTAAAACTGGAAATGCCATGATGTGTAGCCTAATCATGATGTGAAGACTTTCAGTAACCAGAGTGCATTTATTTACAATATCGGTCTGTATTCTATTTCTTGTCCTCAGGAAGTGGAGCCAAATTCTCCTGCAGCCCTGGCTGGTTTGAGACCACACACTGACTACATCATAGGTGCAGACACTGTCATGAACGAGGTATGTGGAATGCCTTTCTTTAGTGACAATTCAATTATGTTCTCCCTACACTAAGCTGTTGATGATGATGATTGTTATAGTGTTTGACTTTGGTTTCCCCGCAGTCTGAAGATCTCTTCTCCCTCATTGAAACGCATGAAGGGAAAGGGCTTAAGTTGTATGTGTATAACACTGACACGGACAACTGTCGGGAGGTGGTCATCACTCCAAACTCTGAGTGGGGGGGAGAGGGCAGGTATGGCATTGACATTTGTTGTTAATTCATTTAGCTGACATGCCGATAGGCTGCCTCGTAGCACACTAACTCTCTGCCCTTATTCAGCCTAGGCTGTGGGATTGGCTATGGCTACCTACACAGGATACCCACACAGCCATTTGAAGAGGGTAAGAAGATCAGTTTCCCTGGACAGATTCCAAGTGAACCGGTTTCCCCACTCAAAGATGGCTTCACAGAGGTAAAACATTTTTGTAAATTACCGACTTCTTTTCACTCCCAATACCGGCCAGTCACATGAGGGAATTTGTATACAATGAGAATATTCTACAGCTCCAGGTGTTGATCCCAGTTTTAATTTGTCCCTCAGGTTCAGCTCTCTGCTGTCAGTCCTCAACCTGCAGTGCCTTCTGCTCCTACTGGGTTGGAACAACATCTCTCTGACCTGTCAATCAGCTCAGCTCCTCCCACTGTCCCAAACACTCTACAAACAGGTGTGCTAGGTATCACTACTCTTCATTTAGATGCATATTGCTTACTGACTTGATATCACCACGTAAAAGATTAGTATACTAGGTGATGACAGAGGAAGGGCCAAAAAATTGTCAAAGACTCCAGTCACCCAAGTCGTAGACTGTTCTCTCTGCTACCGCACGGCAAGCGGTACCGGAGTGCCAAGTCTAGGTCCAAAAGGCTCCTTAACAGCTTCTACCCCCAATCCATAAGACTGCTAAACAATTAATCAAAAGGCCACCCAGACTATTTACATTGACACCCCCCTCCTTTGTTTTTACACTGCTGCTACTTGCTGTTTATTATCTATGCATAGTCACTTTACCCCTACCTACATATACAAATTACCTTGACTCGGTACTGGTACCCCCTGTATATAGCCTCGTTATTTTATTGTGTTACTTTTTATTTTATTTTTTACTTTAGTTTATTTAGTAAATATTTTCTTAACTATTTCTTGAACTGCATTGTTGGTTAAGGGCTTGTAAGTAAGCATTTCACGGTAAGGTCTACACCTGTTGTATTCGGCGCATGTGACAAATAAAAATGGATTTGATTTGATTACGATGGTTTGTGTTTGTCCAAGGAGTACCTACTGTACCACTGTTGCCTAGCCAAGTCGGCCCCCTGCTAAGCACTGTACCTCCAATCCTCCCTGCTACCACGTTACCAGGTATGTGTTAGACACGGTTCTAGTTTGGTAACAATATTATCCTGCATGTATAATTTGCATGTGGCTTTGTGTATTTAATTATATTCATATTTCCTGTACAGGTCTAATGTCGTTACCCGGAGGCCTACCTCCCCTTCCCAACCTGCCCAATTTGAATTTCACTTTGCCAGACTTCGGCACTGTATCGTTACCAGGTATTGGAGGGATGCCACCAGCAGGTACTGTCAATGTTTTCAAGATTCTTTGATGGTTTTTAAGATGTACAGTACCAGTCAAAAGTTTGGACACACCCACTCATTCAAGATTTTTTTTCTTCTACATTGTAGAATAATAATAGTGAAGACATCAAAACTATGAAATAACACATATGGAATCATGTAGTAACCAAAAAAGTGTTAAACAATTCAAAATATATTTTCTATTTTAGATTCTTCAAAGTAGCCACCCTTTGCCTTGATGACAGCTTTGCACACTCTTGGCATTCTCTCAACCAGCTTCATGCGGAATGCTTTTCCAACAGTCTTGAAGGAGTTCCCACATGTGCTGAGCACTTGTTGGCTGCTTTTCCTTCACTCTGCGGTCTAACTCATCCCAAGCCATCTCAATTTGGTTGAGGTCGGGGGATTGTGGAGGCCAGGTCATCTGATGCAGCACTCCATCACTCTCCTTGGTCAAATAGCCCTTACACAGCCTGGAGGTGTGTTTTGGGTCATTGTCCTGTTGAAAAACAAATGATAGTCCCACTGAGCACAAACCAGATGGGATGGCGTATCGCTGCAGAATGCTGTGTTAGCCATGCTGGTTAAGTGTGCCTTGAATTCTAAATAAATCACAGACAGTGTCACCAGCAAAGCCCCCCCACACCACCTCCTCCATGCTTCACAGTGGGAACCACACATGCGGAGATAATCCGTTCACCTACTCTGCGTCTCACAAAGACACAGCGGTTGGAACTAAAAATCTCAAATTTAGACTCATCAGACCAAAGGACAGATTTCCACCGGTCTAATGTCCATTGCTCGTGTTTCTTGGCCCAAGCAAGTATTTTCTTCTTATTGGTGTCCTTTAGTAGTGGTTTCTTTGCAGTAATTCGACCATGAAGGCCTGATTCACACAGTCCCCTCTGAACAGTTGATGTGTCTGTTACTTGAACTCTGAAGCATTTATTTGGGCTGCAATTTCTGAGGCTGGTAACTCTAATGAACTTATCCTCTGTAGCAGAGGTAACTCTGGGTCTTCCTTTCCTGTGGCAGTCCTCATGAGAGCCAGTTTCATCATAGCGCTTGATGGTTTTTGCGACTGCACTTGAAGAAACGTTCAAAGTTCTTGAAATGTTCTGCATTGACTGACCTTCATGTCTTAAAGTAATGATGTACTGTCGTTTCTCTTTGCTTATTTGCCACTGCTAAATGACTAAAATGTCAATTTGAGCTGTTCTTGCCATAATATGAACTTGGTCTTTTACCAAATAGGGCTATCTTCTGTATACCACCGCTACCTTGTCACAACACAGCTGGTTGGCTCAAATGCATTAAGAAGGAAATAAATTCCACAAATTAACTTTTAACAAGGCACACCTGTTAATTGAAATGCATTCCAGGTGACTACCTCATGAAGCTGGTTGAGAGAATGCCAAGAGTGTGCAAAGCTGTCATCAAGGCAAAGGGTGGCTACTTTGAAGAATATAAAATATATTTTGATTTAACACTTTTTTTGGTTACTACATGATTCCATATGTGTTATTTCATAGTTTTGATGTCTTCACTATTATTCTACAATGTAGAAAGTAGTACAAATAAAGAAAAACCCTTGAATGAGTAGGTGTGTCCAAACTTTTGACTGGTACTGTATGTTTATTTGAATACTACTTTCAGTAATATTGCTAAAATGTTCCACCTATGTTCCTCAGGTTTCCCTCCATTGGCCCCTCTTCCTCCCCTAAATCTATCCATGCTCAACTCCCAGCTGCCCCTGGTCCCAGGGGTAACTCTGCCTCCATCTGAGTTCACTCTTCCACCTGTCTCCGCAAGCATCAAAGTCTCCTATGAGCAGAGACCTGCCCTCATGCTGAATGCAAAATCCTCCAGTGCCCCAGTGGTCATTGACACATTGACAGAAACACTCCTCCCTACACCAGTGGCCTCCTTTGAACCAACAGAAGCAGCAGTGACCTCTGAGTCCTCCTAACAGAGAACCATCTACCAACAAGCTCTATTGTATTTAAAACTCAACAATAAATAATCTGGAAACACTTCTAGTTGTACTACTGAAACTATGGTTGCACCCCTAATTCTCCACTATTTTCTAAAAGTGTGTATACTTGCACACTTCCTGTCATGGATTTACATGCTCTGGATTGGTGTAATCATTGGCGAGTGTGTTTTTTCCCCCCACTGTTAAATTCATGATGGGAAGTGTGCAGCCAAGTGCACACTGGAAAAAGGGTGTAGAATCATGATGTAGCCATGGTTGTTGAAACAACAGCAAGAGTCCTCAGAAGGATGGGAGAATTGTGTGAGAGACCCACTTTAGTAAATTGATACTGCATTACAACAAGCTACGGTCTCTATTCAATCTGTGTTGCGGAAGTTCAGCTTTACAGCGTGATATAAATTTAAAGGCAATGTTCCTTTAGTGGAGACTGTATTCACGGTAAACGCTGCATACAGTGGGGAAAAAAACGTATTTAGTCAGCCAACAATTGTGCAAGTTCTCCCACTTAAAAAGATGAGGCCTGTAATTTTCATCATAGGTACACGTCAACTATGACAGACAAATTGAGAAAAAATCCAGAAAATCACATTGTAGGATTTTTAATGAATTTATTTGCAAATTATGGTGGAAAATAAGTATTTGGTCACCTACAAACAAGCAAGATTTCTGGCTCTCACAGACCTGTAACTTCTTCTTTAAGAGGCTCCCCTGTCCTCCACTCGTTACCTGTATTAATGGCACCTGTTTGAACTTTTTATCAGTATAAAAGACACCTGTCCACAACCTCAAACAGTCACACTCCAAACTCCACTATGGCCAAGACCAAAGAGCTGTCAAAGGAACCAGAAACAAAATTGTAGACCTGCACCAGGCTGGGAAGACTGAATCTGCAACAGGTAAGCAGCTTGGTTTGAAGAAATCAACTGTGGGAGCAATTATTATGAAATGGAAGACATACAAGACCACTGATAATCTCCCTCGATCTGGGGCTCCACGCAAGATCTCACCCCGTGGGGTCAAAATGATCACAAGAACGGTGACCAAAAATCCCAGAACCACACGGGGGGACCTAGTGAATGACCTGCAGAGAGCTGGGACCAAAGTAACAAAGCCTACCATCAGTAACACACTACGCCGCCAGGGACTCAAATCCTGCAGTGCCAGACGTGTCCCCCTGCTTAAGCCAGTACATGTCCAGTCCATGACTGATCCGTGTAAAGGAAAGAATGAATGGGGCCATGTATCGTGAGATTTTGAGTGAAAACCTCCTTCCATCAGCAAGGGCATTGAAGATGAAACGTGGCTGGGTCTTTCAGCATGACAATGATCCCAAACACACCGCCCGGGCAACAAAGGAGTGGCTTCGTAAGAAGCATTTCAAGGTCCTGGAGTGGCCTAGCCAGTCTCCAGATCTCAACCCCATAGAAAATCTTTGGAGGGAGTTGAAAGTCCGTGTTGCCCAGCGACAGCCCCAAAACATCACTGCTCTAGAGGAGATCTGCATGGAGGAATGGGCCAAAATACCAGCAACAGTGTGTGAAAACCTTGTGAAGACTTACAGAAAACGTTTGACCTGTGTCATTGCCAACAAAGGTATATAACAAAGTATTGAGAAACTTTTGTTATTGACCAAATACTTATTTTCCACCATAATTTGCAAATAAATTCATTAAAAATCCTACAATGTGATTTTCTGGAATTTATTTTCTCATTTTGTCTGTCATAGTTGACATGTACCTATGATGAAAATTACAGGCCTCTCATCTTTTTAAGTGGGATAACTTGCACAATTGGTGGCTGACTAAATACTTTTTTTCCCCACTGTATGTGAGCTCAAAGTAGCAATCAGCAGTAGAAACAATAATGCGTGCTCCCCACCCATTTTGGGAAAAAGCTGAGGGATGGGGCTGGGGAAATGTAACCACTCAAATTCATAGACAGAGCTATGATGCATGGACTGACTGTCCATGATATCAAAATTATAGTTTTAACCACGTTTTGAGGCTGTGTGTGTTTACAAACATTGGAGTAAAACAAGCTTATATTTCAACTATGGTAACCCATAAAGAACCTGAACTCTGCTCATGAGGCATTTAAAAGTTATATTCTCCAAGAATCAATAGGTCCATATCAATTTAAGTCCAAAAATTCTAATCGCGGAATCTAATGCTTCAGCTTGTACAAAAAGTACTAAAACAATGAATATGAATGAGTGTGTAATTGAATCATCCCTTTCTTGATTAAATGGGTGTATTTTTCGTCTTGTACTCTTTGTATGAGTTCACACTCATACTTTTAAAACCACAGGGTGTCAGTGTAGGACCACAATGAAATGTGACATTGTTCAGCTGAGTATATTCCTTTGCAATGGGATTGTTCATTGCGCACTCACAATTACAAAGTTCGTGAAGTGTACATGTTGGGTAAAAAATATTCATTACGGATACGTCATACTTTATATGCAAATGAAACACTCATGTTTGTTGCTAAAGATCCAAGTAGGTTCAAACAATTATTCCCCAAATGAAGTTCAAAAGTGTTACATGGAAATGTGCACGATTCACCACTCTGTAGGCCTAATGCACGTAGCATAGGGTCTATTGAGCCCTTCAACATTTTGTGCTAAGTTTTTCGATGGTCAGTGGAACAGAAGATATTGGTGCTGGCTCCCAGTTGCTGCTAGCATTAGAACCAACGCAAGCCTACTGTCTTATTGGGCAGTGTAAGGAACTCCATCATACCCACAAATAACCTGACGGTCACCTAGCTCTTCATTCCCCATCTCGTCGGTCGCAGATGCCTGACCGCAACGACAAGGTGTACTCATCCTACTTTTATCTTCCCCCGTTTCAATAATGACGCCCTTATCCATCAAAATATACACAAGTCAATGGAACACAGGCGCACTTCTCCCACCAATGTCTCCAAAAGAAGTCACTTATATGGCATGCTGTGATTTCCTGGTATTTATTATCATAGTCATCATGAATTATTTTTACAGAACTGTACAATTGTACCCAAAGTGGATCATACAGCCCTTTAAAAAGTAAGAGTAACATCAAAAGCAGCTAAATGAAAACACTCCAGGACATCAAATGTACAAGTAAGGGAAATTGTTCAACCTTGGTACAGAATGGTACAGCTGCAATTCAAAATCATCTTCTGTACAGAAAATATACATTTACTCTTGAAGGAATTATTTTAAATCGTCCTGCATATTATTCTGTACATTGCCATTTGTCTACATTTGGTTATTTTGTGCATTCAACATTAGTATGCTGCCTGGGCCTAAATGACAATAGATGCAACTTGTATGCTAAAATTACATTCTCATGGCTAATTGTACAACTCAAATTAAAGCCTAACACTTTCTCTGAAAACAAAAACCAAACATACAGCCAAATTGATGGTGAAATCATTGTTGAGCTACAAAAACTATGAATGTCCGCTCCTTAAGGAAACTCCTTGCAGCTTAAGCATTTGCACCCTTGCAGGAGCATGTTAATTATTCTAAATGGCGGGCTGCCAGGTATCCCTTAGGCTTCCACCAGCAAACCAAACTCACAAGTGTCCAGTCACATTTCTTTAAGGTACTTTGTCTGTAGCAGTGCGCTATTCAACCTTTACAATGTCATTCACTTATGTTCTTTAAACATCCTTTCATTAGTCTTTAGAAAACACCCATTTGAAACCCAGCACAGTCCAGGCGAAGGCCAAACTCCACACCATTCAGTCTGCAGTGTCTATGGCCAACGGACCCCCTCGTCCTTCCATACACCGCTAGTTGGCAGGCAACTCCTCTCACACGGTCCTGTGGGTGAGGGGGCTCTGCAGGCGTGGGCCAGCCAGTCAGTAATTCAGTCAGTCCAGGGCCAGCCCTCAGTATGAAATTATGCTGGAGGAGGCAGGTCCTGAGCCACCAGCACCCAGCTGCAGGTTCCCTGTAGAGTTGGACCTCCTCATATGAGGGAGCAGGTAAGAATCCCTTCCCAGCTGGTGAACATCAAACCTGTCCTCCTTCCTGTATGCCAGGCAGCGCCTTATAAAGGACTTAGGGAATAAAGGAGACATTGTTCAAAACACAGCACTGAGAACCAATTAAAATGAAACATTGGAGCAATATGTTGAGTATGCTGGTGATCATAACTTTTATGGCTGGACAGAAAAGCGTCTCAAAAGGGGCTGTAATGTCTGTCTGTGCCTTACTATGAACACTAGAGGTCTCGACAAAAGCAACGCTAAATACAGGAATTGATCAATCATAAAAAAATGCCAAACTATTATAAAAGAAGATTAAGTAGAAGTGACAATTGCAGTCAGATGGTAATATTCAGAACACAAATTCTCTCTCACCTTTGCTTCATTACTGGCAACAGGCTTGACAGGAAACTGAACTTCGGTTGCATTAAGTATTGTGTTCTCCTGCAGGATATCCTGCTGAGACTGATTGTGGCCGAACGGCTGAAACAGAAATAAGGCGACGAGTTAACATATTTTCACGACACTCATTTTCGTAAGTCAATAAAACCAGTTCTCTTTAAAACATACTTTTCTTCCATACAAACACTGGAAAAAGATGACGCCCACAGACCACACGTCCACCTTGTTGGAGATCTTTGGAGGTTCTTTGCCAACAACAAAACACTCCGGTGGCAAGTACCTTTGAGAAAACAAAAACAAAATGATATCTGCCCATATGTCAAGCATCATATCACCCAAACCACATGCTGGTCCCATGATACAGATGTGTATATGGTGGCATTTCTTTTACCAGTAGGTCCCTGCTCCTTGTGATGTCAGGTCCATGCCATCTGCACCGTAGCTGTCGTCATCCATGATTTTGGACAAACCGAAGTCTGTGATTTTGATTTCCCCACAAGCTGTGCCATCCACAAGCAGGATGTTACCTTGAAATTGGAACAGAACAAATGAGCACATAGCATCAGAAATAATTGGGAGCTCTTTACAGGGTTACCAGAATGGGATATAATTCCGGTGTGTGTGTGTGTGTGTGCGCGTGAGCGTGCGTTCACCTGGCTTGAGGTCATAGTGGATGATGGGGGGCTTGATTTCATTCAGGTATCGGAGAGCATTCACAATCTGCATGACGATGGAGCGGGCCTCCTTCTCAGACATCAGCTTGTGCTGCTTCAAGTAGAAGTCCAGGTCATTGCCTTCACAGTACTCCAAAACTGTGCAAAACCTGTGGGGGCATCATAAAAGGAGAAATGTGTAAAAGGCAGTGACGATAGGATGTCGTGAGAATATAAAGTGCATTCAGAAAGTATTCAGACCCCTTCACTTTTTCCACACTTCGTTACGTTACAGCCTTATTCTAAAATGGATTACATCTTTTTTTCTCATCTATCTACACACAATACCCCATAATGACAAAGCGAACAGGTTTTTACAAATGTATAAAGAATAATAAAATACCTTATTTACATAAGTATTCAGACCCTTTCCTATGAGACTCGAAATTGAGCTCAGGTGCATCCTGTTTCCATTGATCATCCTTGAGATATGTTTCTACAACTTGATTGGAGTCCACCTGTGGTACATTCATTGATTGGACATGACTTGGAAAGGCACACACCTGTCTATATAAAAAGGTCCCACAGTTGACAGTGCATGTCAGAGCAAAAACCAAGCCATGAGGTCGAAGGAATTGTCCGTAGAGTTCAGAGACAGGATTGTGTCAAGGCACAGATCTGGGGAAGGGTACCAAAACAGTTCTGCAGCATTGAAGGCTCCCAAGAACACAGTGGCCTCCGTCATTCTTAAATGGAAGAAGTTTGGAACCAGCAAGACATTTCCTAGAGCTGGCTGCCCGGCCAAACTGAGCAATCGGGGAGAAGGGCCTTGGTCAGGGAGGTGACCAAGAACCCCATGGTCACTCTGACAGAGCTCCAGAGTTCCTCTGTGGAGATGAGAGAACCTTCCAGAAGGACAACCATCTCTGCAGCACTCCACCAATCAGGCCTTTATGGTAGAGTGGCCAGACGGAAGCCACTCAGTAAAAGGCACGACAGCCCGCTTGGATTTTGCCAAAAGTCACCTAAAGACTCTCAGACCATGAGAAACCTGACAGAGCTTGAGAGGATCTGAATGGGAGAAACTCCCCAAATACAGGTGTGTCAAGCTTGTAGCGTCATACCCAAGAAGACTTGAGGCTGTAATTGCTGCCAAAGGCGCTTCAACAAAGTACTGAGTAAAGGGTTTGAATACACTCAGTGTTTTATATTTAATACATTTGCAAAAGGTTAGAAAATCCTGTTTTTGCTTTGTCATTATGGGGTATTGTGTGTAGATTGATGAGAGGGGGGGAAAAACTATTACATTCATTTTAGAATAAGGCTGTAACGTAACAAAATGTGGAAAAGGTCAAGGGGTCTGAATACTTTCCGAATGCGCTGTATTGTCAGTACAATAAGCAAGGTTAACTTACGTGTCTGTGTCCAGTGAGAAGTAGTCATACAGCTTGACGATTCTGGGGTGGTCCAGCTGCTTGTGTATTCTGTACTCCCGACAGGCGTGTCTGCAACAAGGTGACCAGTTACCATGGGCAACCAACTGAATGACTCCAGGCAGTAGGAGCGCAGCGAAGTGGAGGTATGACTGATTGACTGGATAACCCAGACATTAAGCTGATGGAGTAGAATAATGATAGGCTTAAAGCCTGTGCATTACAAGTAAATAAATAAAAACTCCATCGTCACGGTGATTCATAAAACTGAATCGATACCGCCACAGTGTTGATGAATACAACATGCAGAAAATGGCAACGATTTAATGTCGAACATACTTGTGATAGTTCTCCTTTTTCTCCTCTCTCCAGTTCTTGTTGAGCTGGTGAATTTTCACAGCAGCATAGCGTTGCTCAATCAGGTCAAACGCCTATAACAGAAAAGTTCTGACTGGTCCATTCAAACAAAGACTTGTAGATGCAACTGATGAATACACAGGTTGAATATAAACTCACCTTGTAAACTTCACTAAAGCCTCCTCTTCCCAGAAGATGTAACAGTAGATACCGCTCGTTCAAAGTCGGATGGTCTTTGAATCTTTCAAAGAAACAAAACAAGGTCAGACTCTCTTTACGAATTAACTCGTTGGTAGGACTTTCACCAACTCAAAAACAACCAATCCATAGAAAGATTAAGTTCTTAAAGAGGGATCTCATTTTACATCGACTGGCAGAATGGAAAACACAGACATTCAGAATGACTTGTGACATACTGTGGCAAGCACCATGACATGGCCATTACTGCCTCTCCAGTGTCTAACTGAACAATCTCTATGGTTGTCAGCAGGAGCCCCTGTGCGTATGCCCTGACGTCACAGAGATGCCAGTGATCAGACTCACTGTGAACTGTCCTCGTTATTTATTCTCTTAAGTTCCCGAATGTGAAGGTTCCGCACTCTCTCCAGACGCTCCAGCTCCACCTGGATTTCAGCTTCTTCCTATAAATGATTCACACACACAAACATACAGAGGAACATCAGAGGACTGACTACAAGGAGAGGGGAGCTCATCAAAACCCACTTCTATACCTCGGCTGACTAGCGGTTGAATTGGTAGCAAGTCTGTCTAGGGCAATCCCTCTTGATGCTTATTCACCAGGGAAACAATAGAATTAACTATAGGTTGGGGATTGGGAAAATGTCCACAGAATCTCTA
Source organism: Coregonus clupeaformis (assembly GCF_020615455.1). NCBI lineage: Eukaryota > Metazoa > Chordata > Actinopteri > Salmoniformes > Salmonidae > Coregonus > Coregonus clupeaformis. The sequence goes on along the minus strand of NC_059195.1, from coordinate 16,773,988 downwards.
AGCAGAGTGGAACTGTTTGTGGTTCTATATCAGGGAACAGAGTCAGGATGTCTAATCCCTATTTAATTGACTTGATGATCAATGTGACACAGTAAACAAAAAAAGGTCAGCTCGTGATGCCTAGACCTGCCAGGTTGGCACACTGACCTTTTTGAGATGCCCGAGTCGTAGTTTGTAGATCTCTTCCTGCTCGTGGTACTCAGCTAGAGTCAACCTTTGGAATGAACCAACAAAAGACCATGAGAAAATGAAAGCAACAGGATCAGGCATCTTTGTTCATAGATATCTAGCGTCTTGGTGTGCTTAGCTAAGCCAAACGTCGGGAGGACAAGGGCACTCACAGCTGAGGTAGGCTGGGCTTGAGAAAGGGATCATTCTCCGCTCCATTCACTGCCTTGGTTTTGCGTTGCTTTGGCTCAGAGTTTGTGGTTGGTGCTTGGGAGTTGCTGGATGATGGGGGTTTCCTCTTGGCTAGGAGTTTTCTCTGCTTCTCGATTTCCTCCCTCTGTTGATTTATCCACTCTTGCTGTCTGCAGATAAAGATGTTCTAATCAATACAATTTCTGCCAAGCTTGTGTTTTACCCTGGATAAGGCTTTAGAATAAGAGGAAAATGATACACTTCAGTAGAAATTCCAGTACAAATTCTACAAATATATTTTCGATACCTGAACAGATTGAACTTTGTTGAAAGAGAACGACGTGTAGCTTGATAACCATATCACAGTTGAGAAAGTTAAGTTGACTTGAGAAAACTTTGACCCGGAGACTAAGATACTCAACTTGACTAGGTTTTGGAAGGCAAAGCCATCGGTCCACTGCTCTGTGAAGGAGGCGCCATGTCGCACAGTGGTGAAATGGCCTAATCGTAGTCTGTCCTGCATACTCTTTTCCCGGCACGCCTGCTTCTCCTGGGTGCTCTAGGCAACACAAACACAATGACAGACATCACTGACTGAGTACTCATACCACTGCACTCATACAGACTTGTCAATGTAAAAAAACTAGACGCGCTAGCTTCAGACATTTCGCCTTGAAATAAAAAGGGAAGTACCTTTTCTATGAGCAACTTCTTGCTCATGGTGATGCATTTATTTAAGCGTTCTTTGTACTTTTCAAGTAATTTCTGTTGTTCGTCTATCTGTCTCCTGAGATCACAGTTTGCCTATGGAGAAGAAACAAATTAGGTTTATCATATTACAATCCTAGTAAAACCAAAGCCCTCACTCTTATCGTAGAAATAAGACCGTTGCAGTTAACTTTCCAAGCATGTCAGTCTAGCATTGAATAACACACATTTTTGTACGTACTTTAAGTCTACGTGCAGCACGATGAGACGTTTTAATTGATCTGTGTGTTCAGTGGTGTCACAGTAATACATCACTGACGCTTAAACTCAATGAGGGAGTTAAGAATGTTCCGCTGATGTGTTGTTTGTGCCCATTAGCCATCTTTTCCTTACTCTAAGCAAATCATCTATTCTTCCTTCTTTTTTCTCAAGGTCCAGGTTCTTGTTACTTTCAAGGGCAGCCAACTTTAGCCCCGTCAGGTCAGTCTGCAATTAAAAACAAATAAAGAATGTGTTAAGAATTTGTTCTAAACACACAATCCAAAGTGCTGAACACACATACTATAGTGGTGGTCATCCTCACCTGCACACATTTGATTGCTAACTGCTTTGGATGCATCACATGGTCCCCAAAAGACAGACTCGTAGGCGATGAGCTGTTTTGCCTAGTCTGAAACCCAAGGGACAACAATTGTTAGCATATCTAAATGGTACCGTCAATTTCTTCGAAACATTGACTATGTTTAAAATGGGCCATTCGGTCTTGGACAAGGCTACTTGCTTTCTTCATATGTTTAAAAACCAACAAGCGATAAACAAATTGAAGTGGTTATGGGGTAACTTACACTGGAACCCTGCACGGAGTGGGAATGTGAGTTCTGGGGTGAGCGGATCACAGAGGGGAGACCTCTCACAGGACTGGACCCGTTCCCTCCATGGAACTGGAGAAAGAGAGGCCACCAGTGTGAGTGACATCATTGCCTGCCACTTGGCAACAAAACCGGAATAAAGGAGGCTTTCTGTGCCTGTTTTGTTTATTTCAGAGCTGGCCTCTGTGTGAAATGGATCACATCACGGCTTCAATGATATTCTCTAAAAACACAAAACCTCTCAGCTGAACATCAAACGTGGTGCTCCACTACACAGGGACTTAGCACGGCTCACTCACGTTAAGAGTAGAATTTCAATTTAACACATTTAGAATGCTGCTCCCCCCCCAAAAAAGAGTAACTTACATCAAAATAATCACTAATTTTGGGTCCTCGCACAATAGACTTCCCTGTGAGAGAGAAAATATAATTAGCATTGACTTTTATACAGCGATGACTGTGTATCTGGAGCATAAAAGAAACAGCTTGAGGAAAGTTACCTTGGCTGCTTTCTGACTGGATGTCAGGTTTCCTTTTTCTTCCTCTGGACAATTCAGAGTGTTTCTTTTCAGGAGTCTGTAAAAGAGAAACTGAGTTTCACTAATGACCACTATCATCTGGTAGGTTGTACAAATACAGTTATTTTGATTCCTTGAAAATGTCCAGATTAGGATTAAATGTCTGTGTTTGAAAAACAAAAGCATAGTGAATATACTGTAGCAGCAGCAACACATAAAACCCAAGTCTACAGCCTGCTAGGGAGTTCCTGAATGTAGGTGAACTGACCGACCAATGCTGCCTGCCGCCCAGTATCTGACAAATGACGGGGAACATAGCCTAGTATCCAAATACAATGAGCACCTACCGAGTATGCAGGAGAGCTCCCCCTTTTCACGTCTGAGCTCTGCAAACAAAAAAGAAAGGCAGGAGGGGTACAGAGAATGAGTTCAACGTAAAACTAAAATACATAACTAATCTAGTTTATAATTAGCCTGTTTTGAAAGAGATTCATTGTAATGGAAAGCTTTAATGAGGTAGTTGTGCAAGAATTTCAAGTGGGGAGAGGATGCTTATCTATGACCGACGCAGCCCCTTGTTGGCAGTTTTGGGCCAAAGGCTGTGAGAAATAAAGAGGAAAAGCGACTACAGGAGATAACTAAACTGTAGCACAGACTAACTAGCCTTTTCTAATGTCTGTGATTCAAATCAGTTTGAGCTAAACATAAGAAAACAAGGTATCACCAAACAAAGCAAGGAATCAGCTAAATTAACCATTTTCATTCATCAAGATAGAGGATATGAGGATTATTTCTGCCCTACAAAAAAAAGCATGCATAGAAATGCTTAAACTGCGAAAACACTAACCAAATCTAAGTCTAAAAAGAGGAGCCCATTTCAACAGAGCACAGGAATCCTCTTGATATTTTTACAAAACAAGATTTACAGGCCCCAGAACCAGGACAGAGCCTTGTGCAGGGAATCTGCTGACAGGTGCTGGTCTGACAGTGTCACCAGTGCATCATTAGGGAGTGTGTGACATATGGGGGGCATCTGTTTGGGTGACATCTGTGCAGATTCATCATCTCTGCGGCAGAGAAGGCCAGAGAGGGTTTATTCTGCCTCCTCTCTCTCCCCTCCTCGATCATGCTCGCACACAGGCCTCCATCAGTGACTTATTACAACAGCCGATGAACTACACAGAGGGGAGGGGAGCAGACAGTCACCCGCACAGTCAGGCTGCTTATTTACTTGCACACTCCACATTGCAGAGGTTCAGACTTAGGTTAACCCTACAGTCCACCACCCCACACACAGGCTGTGCCCCTCCAAATTGTAAGCCATTTGTGTTTTCCCTTCATTAGCAAGCTGTGCTGCCAAACACAGGAGAGCAGCGTGGAGGGAGGCTCAGACTCAGCATGCAGGATGAAGATGCCCGTGATCAAGCTGCCCTGGCAGAGGCACAGACCGTGTTTGTACAGAGAGGTAAGAGCTCGTGGCATTATGAGTCACAAGAACGCAGTTTAATTACAGCAAGATTCCGCACATTTTTACTCTCTAGCGCCATCTTAGGTTGCGTCTGACGTTTTCACCAGCGACAAGGAGGATAAGAGGGCCCAGCTCCTCTCCCTCTCTCTCCGTGTGAACTCCCTGCTCACACCAACCAGCCCACATCCAATCAAAACATAGGTCTAATCCAAACAAGATGGAATGTCAAAGACTAAAGAAACAAATCCAGAAAAGCCGTGGATACCAGTTATACTGTCCGACAGCCTGTTCAAACAAACTGCACATTGATGATAACATTATCATTTTTCACTAAAACTGTAAGAACATCATGTTAATAAACATACCTCTGACTCTTTGTCACTGGAGGACCCCAGGCTTCCAAAACTTTGATTTGAACATTCATTATTTGTCAAGGCCTGAAATCAAAACAGAAGTTCATTAGAATATTATTTTGAAACATCATTTTAGTGAATTTGGCAGTACGCCCAACTGGCCTCACAACCGCATATGATGTGTAACCATGCCAGCCCAGGACCTCCACATCCGGCTTCTTCACCTGCGGGATCGTCTGAGAACGGCCACCCGGACAGCTGATTAAACTGTAGGTTTGCACAAACTAAGTATTTCTGCACAAACTGTCAGAAACCATTTCAGGGAAGCTCATCTGCGTGCTCATCGTCCTCACCGGAGTCTTGACCTGACTGCAGTTCGGAGTCGTAACCGACATCAGTGGGCAATTGCTCACCTTCGAAGACCACTGGCACGCTGGAGAAGTGTGCTCTTCACGGATGAACGCCGATTTCAACTGTACCAGGCAGGTGGCAGTGTGTATGGCGTCGTGTGAGTGAGCGGTTAGCTGATGTCAATGTTGTGAACAGAGTGCCCCATGGTGGCGGTGGCGTTATGGTATGGGCAGGCATAAGCTACGGACAACGAACACAATTGCATTTTATCGATGGCAATTTGAATGCACAGCGATACCGTGACGAGATCCTGAGGCCCATTGTCATGCCATTCATCTGCCGCCATCACCTCATGTTACAGCATGATAATGCACGGCCCCATGTCGCAAGGATCTGTACATAATTCCTGGAAGCTGAAAATGTCCCAGTTCTTCCATGGCCTGCATACTGAACAGACATGTCACCATTGAGTATGTTTGGGATGCTCTAGATCGACGTGTACGAAAGCCGTGTTCCAGTTCCCACCAATACACAGCAACTTCTCACAGCCATTGAGAAGTGGGAAAACATTCCACTGGCCACAATCAACAGCCTGATCAACTTTATGCGAAGGAGATGTGTCACGCTGCATGAGGCAAATGGTGGTCACACCAGATACTGACTGGTTTTCTGATCCACGGCCCTAGTTTTTTTTTTTTTTTTTAGGCATCCGTTACCAACAGATGCATATCTGTATTCCCATTCATGTGAAATCCATCGATTAAGGCCTAATTTATTTATTTCAATTGACTGATTTGCTTATATGAACTGTAACATAGTAAAATCTTTGAAATTGTTGCGTTTATATTTTTGTTCAGTATGCATGCATGTATATATACATAAAGTGTAATCATATTTTTGGGAGTGGCGTCAATGATTTAGCAGTGGCGGGGCACCGCTGCTAAATGAATATAGGGGAAACACTGTGTGAGTGTATGAGGATTATTGGGGGTTTGAGGCACGCTCACTCACTTTGGTTCCCCCGCTTGTGCTGCCAGTGCTGCCCCCAGTGCTGCCACTGACCCCGCCCATGAATCGAGCCTCCAACAGCTCCTGTCTCCGGGGGTCCAGGCTGTGCAGCTCCTCCATGGTGTCTGGAAGAGAGGAGCAACACCTCAGAACCTGCACACTATCATATAAACCACTTATTGCCTACTCCTCCTAGCGTTGCACAGTATACCGAAACTTCTGTACTTATTCAATTAAACAAAAACAATCCTAGAATTGTTATGTTTGGTACTTCTGTCAAATGTGTCTCACGTGATTGAGAGGATTAAGTCTATCAGCTCCCCTTTATAGCGTGAAGAGAAAAGAACCTGCTCCACTTACTCATTCATTGCTAAAGCCGTCTGGGCTGCTCCCCCACTCATGCTGCACAGAAGTTAACAGACTTGAATAATGCAAGACGGCATGTATAGAAGATGACACTGTTCATTACTGTTCGCAAAACAATGTCCATACATGCCAGAACACTTTTACAATGCAAGACGATACCGGTAGCTTCCAGCTTTAATTGTAGGCTAACTTTCCTTGCTAGCTTACAGCTGAATGAATTTGTGATACCATAATGCAAAATATGATGAATTCAAAGCTGATTGTCACCAAAAACTTAATTAAACTTTAATTCACTTATTCTCTCTCACCACCAAAAACTCATTAACTTCTTCAACTTCATTACTTTCTTAAAGAGACAGCACACACTTTTATAATAGAAGAGATTGCTTTTTCTATGCAAATGCTGTTGAACAGTACAATAAAATAATAGCAGTTGCCAATGAAATAAGTCATAAATGGAAGGGATTGTTTGTCATCTGTAGCCCCATGAAATCAGCTAAAACAAGCTCAATAACTCAATGCATGCACACACTCCTATTGAATAATACGCATTCACCTGTATTGTGGATAGGCCTAGGCTACATCTTGATTTACCCAGTTTATGAATGGAGATTTACCATTCAATAAATGATTACCACTATGTTGTTTTGTAGTTAGATTGGTAAAAACAAAGTAAAATTGATTGTATGATTGTAGAGTTTATTAATTCATATATACATGGGTCTCTATAAAATGAAGATACAAATGTTCAAATGGAATGATATTGAACTCAAAAGATGCCCAACGATTGAACAAAGCAGTAGCTGAGTTTCTTGGTCTCGATCAAGTACAATTCTTTGACTTTGGCTAATACGCCTTCTTTTGTTTGTTTGCGGTATCGTTTTGGTATCGCGCATTGTGATACTAAACCTGGTATCGAAGTTAAAATGATGGTATCGTGACACACTCACATACCTGAAAGCAGATTAGATCTGACTGCATCATGATCATCACCTATTCCATACATCATTACAGCTGGAACCAAGATGTGTCCCAGCCAACACCACTTCCCTCGGAACCAGGTTAGTTCAGTTTCATAGCTGCACAAAACAAAGACTTCCTGAGGGACATGGCACCTCTCCATGACATGAGTGCTATATGCCCTGAGAAATGGCTTAGTCCTGACAAACAGTAGGCTGAATTTAGCTACAGATTGTAACACCAGATGATGTGATTTAACAAAAAAAATGGGTATCCATTATACTGGGAGTTACAGGTTAAGTACTGTTTGGTGTAGCACAGAGAATTTTCCACTTACCTTAGCAATAAGGTCTTAATCCTCGATTTGTGGAAACAGGAGTCTCATAAAATGTCTCAATCAATGAGAGAAGACTCGAAATAGACAAGATGGAAGCGTACACATTGTTGGAACTTGGATTACTTCGTGGAGATTTTTTTTTATTTATTTTAATAACGGAGCATTTTCTAAATTCCAACAGAAACCCTGCAACTGGACATTTTATGAGACTCCTGTTTCCACGAATCGAGGACGACGACAGTAAATCGCCAAGCTAAGGTTGGTCAAAAATGATCTGTGCTACACCAAACAGTACCTAACCTGTAACTCCCAGTATAATTGATACCAATTGTTTTTTAGTTAAATCACCTGGTGTTACAATCTGTAGGTAGGCTGAACTCTGTATCTTCATGCAGCCTACTACTCAGTATCCTTGCGTCTATCCTCTGTATTCCTTTATACAAAAGGAAAACCAGACTGTCCGTCTTTTTATAATTTGTTCATGACAAAAATGAGACAAACAAACTACAGAAAAATACACCATTATCTGAAAACTGTTGCATTTCATTGATTTGCTCTGAAGCTCTGGACAGAAAAACTGAGATCAGGTATACAGCTAATTCAACAAGGAAAGTCAGTTTCTGCCTGCCACAAAGTCTTAACTGCAAGGTAATAACACAATTGACTTATAATCCTGAAGGCCTTCGGAATAAGACTGAGAATTTGTCCTGGGGAATACCCTGATCTAAGGCTGCAGAGATAATCTGTTAAAACAAGGCATTACCACAGAGCTATCCATTAAGCACAAACTAAAATAAGGGTGTGATAAAGCAAAACTAATGAGAGGATTGTTCCCTGGTCACACACAAAAGAACAGCTGAAAGCAATTTCTGAAATGTTTACTAGGCTAAATGTCTCGTTACTTCATGTCTGAACAGAGAAGGGGAGACAATTTCCTTATACTCCTCAAGATACCATTCTATAAAAACTCAAATATTTTATATTGCTTAATCCCGGTACATGGCTGACAACATTCTGCCTGATGAGTGTTCGAGGCCAGGATAATAGGATAATAGCCTAGGCCAGTGGTTCCCAAACCTTTTCCACTCTGGATCCCCCATTCCCCACCGCAGGAAAATCTGAATTTCCTGCAATTCTACACATTTTGCCATGTCTTATGTGTTTTCATGTGATATCTGAGGGACTCAAACATTCCAAGAAAATTAATGGGCTACAAAACCTAGTAAGTTCATCTGGACATTTTTATTTACAAGTTATAAATAGCTCTAAGGTCTGCAATGACTGACATGACAAGAGGAAAACTGCTGATGCATTACCCAATTTCAAAAGTTGCACCTTGTGCATTCTACTATTACAACTTCCAAGAGTAAGTTGAAAGCCTCAGAATTCCTAATGATTGTTATTTTTTTATTTTATTTAATACACTGGCCTAAGCTAGATCTTCATAATTTGACATGTAAACAAGCACACAGCATTAGGCCTACAGCCGCAAAAACAGGATTTCAACTAGTAGGCTGGATCCTAAACAGTCCAATCCTCTTCCTTTTCTCAATCTCCCTCAAGCCTGAGGGACTCTGGGAGACAGCTCAGCTAAAGGAATTCTCCAGGCTACAGCCTCAGAGCAGACTCTGTGGGGGTCTACTTACTGACATGGCCTTGCTCTAATAAGCACTTTATTTTGGATCTACAAAGGGCTATGAGGTCTCATAACACCTGTTCAGTCAGTGCATCATGTCTGCCGCAACACTTCCACTGTCAAGAGTCAGACCATAGATAATGCCAGAGAGACACTGATTTTGAATACACCTCATGGAATCCAGACATTAAAACAGAATTCAACAATACTCAAAATTGTATTGAACTTATTAGAACATTCTTTCATTTGCCCAAGTTAATCATAAGACACGAACAAAATGTATCAGTGATTGTATTTTCCCTGCTACTTTCTGAAATGGCACAGGAATGCCCTTATCTGTGTGTGCGGTGCACGCATGTCTACACCTTGTGTAGCCCTTAGCGATGATGCTAATGATAACCATCTTCTGGTAGAGATGGAAAGGCTTTCCCAAAAACCTACTCAATTAAATGTTAGGCTACTTTGTGGTTATGCCTACCTGCCAGAATGATATCATGATTACTTTAATCAATCCAGTGGCCAATCCAGTGGCAACTCCGCAATCACATGAGAGCTACAGAAACATCGCTAACCAAACAATGTATTTTGCTAGTGTGCACTTGCATTAAAGGGTAACTACACCCCAAAATCCAAATTTCTTAGACCTTTTTTCCCAGACCTTAAAAGTGGTTTCCTGATGTGGTTTAAGCGTTGTTGTGGACTAAGAACATCCAATTGTTACTTTTCTATTAACAAAGTGTGATTTTGCCAGCGAAAACCTGAAAAATTAGAAAAACAACTAAACAGAATTTGGGAAAAAACTGAATCAGGCAAAAAATAAAACAGATTTTATAGGGCCCTAAGAATGCAATGTTATTTTATAGGGCACTACAAATGCAATGTTGGTCAAAACTAAGTCTACATTTAATTTTCAAAAGGGCATTCGGGTACTGCCATAAATCTTCTGAATTCGGCTCAACTATCCAGTATAGTTGAAGACTGGGTGGAGGAAACGCCTAAATAAAAGCCCTATGTTTTCTGTGTCCAGTACCAGAACATTACAAGCCCCTCTACTCTGGTCAGTACGACCCATGGTGGTTTCCCATCAGCCTGTGGTTTAAGGCACCCACAGACAAGACGACACAGTTCCTCTACCTTGTCTAACATGAGCTTGGAGAACAATGCAGGCCTGTCTCCAAGACAATTCCCACTAGTGCAGTGGGCCCAAGGGACATGGGGCTGGCTGTGTCACTTGGCTTTCACATAAAAGAACACCAAAGTATCAGAGCTGGAACAGAGAAAAAACATCTATATCAAATTCTTCTCTGGCAGTTCTCCTTTAAAATCAACACCCTTACATCAACCTAGCAATTAGCCCACAAAATAGGCTTGTTCTGAAAAGATGAATGCAAGAGCAAGAAATTAGGCCAGATATCACTCATTAGCACTACCGTTGTCATTTGTTCCCTGTATCGGCATCACTTGACAAAATCCACAAGAACAATCTAACTACCCATCGTTCAATCTACTGTCCTATCCAACAATTTCTAATTTCACGAGAAACAAGACCATTCCAGCTCATCTTACCAAAATGTCCACAGAAAAAAATTGCTTGCCAGCCAACTTCTTATTGCCAGGGAGCTTGCCAGCCATCTTATTATTGCCAGGGGATAGCCTAATCAGCAAGAACAAGTGAAAAAAAGACAAACTATACTGAACAAAAATATTAATGCAACAATTTGAAAGATTTTACAGAGTTACAGTTAATATAAGGAAATCAGTCAATTAAAATGAATTAATTAGGCCCTAATCTATGGATTTCACATGACTGGGCAGGGGTGCAGCCATAGGTGGGCCTGGGAAGGCATAGGCCCACCCACTTGGCAGCCAGACCCACCCACTGGGGAGCAAGGACAAGCCAATCAGAATGAGATTTTCCCCACAAAAGGGCTTTATTAGCTCAATAATCCTCTGTAGGTCCTCTGTAGCTCAATTGGTAGAGCATGGCGCTTGTAACGCCAAGGTAGTGGGTTCGATCCCCGGGACCACCCATACGTAAAAATGTATGCGCACATGACTAAGTCGCTTTGGATAAAAGCATCTGCTAAATGGCATATTATTATATTATTATTATTATTATTATTATTACAGACATAAATACTTCTTTTATTCAATGTATAAACCATGCCAAGGCATAAAATAGGCTAATTTAAAAAATAACTAATCTACAGCCTAGTTTATAGCTCATATCACATTCAAGCCCATTTAGGCTACTATTCTATTTGGACAGATTTTGGCAAGAGTGAAACCTCGCTTTGCCTCTTCCTTTCTGATACTATGGATGCATAAAAGGACCGGACATTTTTCATTAAGAGCTTCATGGAAACATGCAACAATAGCAACCTTATCGTCTTACAGTTCAAAAGGCTATAGCCTATTATTGAACATGCAACTCCTGTTAGCTAATAAAATGCTAATAAAATGTCATTTTCAAACATTTGCCAAAACACAATTAGCGGAAAACAGTTCTAAACCTAATGCGAGCAGTTGTGACAAAGATTAAAATCTCAGTTAGAAATTTAGAAAGAGGGGGAATCTAATAGCAACAACTATGATGGGTTGCTAATATGACTACGATTGTGCCTTTGGCTTCTGGACAACGAAAGAAAGTTGATATGAAAACCAATTGAACAGGAGAGAAATGCTGGTTAATGGCATGAGGAAGTCCTTATAAAATAATTGCCTCTACAAATGGATTTTAGCAAGGCTACTTTGAAGCAAGTTAAGACATGCCTCATTATTTGAAGTAAAGTAAAACATGCAGGTTTCAAACAATTATACTGCCTCAAGCTCACATTGCAAAGTGGTGGGTTACGGGCTAATAGTCAACGGTAGGCAGACTATAGCCTATACATCCGAATGGCGAATAAGAGGCGCGCTTTAATTACGAGTTGAGATTAAGAAATAATAATAGCTCCTTTTATATCGTGGCCACCAAAGTTTAACACACGATTGCATTTAGATTTGTTTTTTGTTGCCCAATGACTGGACTTACAAAAGCAGGTTTCACTCCAGTAGCCTACAGACTTGAGCTACTCTTGCACGGTCTGACAGGTGGTATGCTATTCCACTCCTCAAACTAGGCTCTGTATGCTGTGCAAATGTGATAAATAAGATGCATGACTACTAACGAAAATACACACGCGCCAATTGAATTCAACATAATTATGCAAATTATCCTATAGACCAGTAAGTATGACTGGTCAAATGTATTTTTGGCAGCTAACCGATTAACGGTTAAATGTTAACATCCCTAATGTCAACTAGCCTACTGTGATTGGAGTTTGCTGTTCATCTGCATAGTCTGGTGGTCGCTGCAACACCAGATGCAGGCAGTCTAACTGCCAGGGAATACAAAACAGTCGAAAGAAAGAAAAAGACAACACCCTGGGGACACAAAGGATCAGGTACCACAGCAGGTTCCAAGGCACCCAAGATGGATGCCACTTTAGCTCATTTGTAGAGTAGAGGTGAAAAAAATTTGGTACTCTGGGGTTCTAGGGAATCTACATACAAACCAAGGAAGATGCAGTGCAACACATAATGCTATGCATCTCCAGTTAGAAACATGCATTTGATTTAATGCAATTGTATGTAACAGCTGCCCAAGTGGAACTTGCATTATGTAGACTACGGTATTTAGCATTTTTCAGTGATACTGTAATCATAAGCAGCAGTTATGCATGGCAATAACATCATTCAGAAGTTCATCAAAAGTGGAAAAGTTGAAAGAATAACATGATAAAATTAAACAAATGGAAAACCATCCATGATTTACCACATTTAACCTAATGAAAACAAGTGAGTGTGGTGCCAGGACAACCTCTCCCTCAGTTCCTTTGTGTCCACATCACTTTTCTATTTTATGTAACCTTTATTTAACTAGGCAAGTCAGTTAAGAACAAATTCTTATTTACAATGACGGCCTACACTAAGACCTATCATGGTCCAAACACACCAACACAGTCGTGAAAAGGGCACAACAACGCCTGTTCCCCCTCAGGAGGCCGAAAAGATTTGACATGGGACCTCAGATCCTCAAAAAGTTGTACAGCTGCACCAGAGAGCATCCTGACTAGTTGAATCACTGCTTGGTATGGTAACTGCTCGGCATTCCGACCGCAAGGCGCTACAGAGGGTAGTGCGTACTGCCCAGTACATCACTGGGGCCGAGCTTCCTGCCATCCAGGACCTCTATACCAGGCTGTGTCAGAGGAAGGCCCTAAAAATGGTCAAAGACTCCAGCCACCCGTCATAGACTGTTCGCTCTCCTACTGCACAGCAAGTGGTACCAGAGTGCCAAGTCTGGGACCAAAAGGCTCCTTAACACCTTCTACCCCCAAGCCATAAGACTGCTGAACAGTTAATGCAAATAGTCCGGGTAGGCATTTGATTGACACCATTATTTTATTCTTATTTTTTGCACAGGCTTGATGTACACTCACTGGACTCTAACCACACACACATACTACACTGACACTCCAACACACACAGACATGCATAGACGCCACACACACAAACACATTCCTTCACATACGCTGCTGCTACTCTCGTTTTTATTATCTAGTCACTGTTCCCCTACCTACATGTACATATTACCTCAATTACCTCGACTAACCCGTACCCCTGCACATTGACTCGGTACCAGTACCCCTTGTATATAGCCTCGTTATTATTTTATTGTGCTACAATTTTTCCTTTAGTTTATATAGCACATTTTTCATACTTCAAAAAAAAAAATCTGCATTGTTGTTTAAGAGCTCATAAGTAAGCATTTCACAGTAAGGTTTACATCTGTTGTATGTGACAAATAACAGATTTTGATTTGAGAGTAAAGCGAGTGAGAGTAACATGATGTAGAGTGCTGTAATGTTATAGCTAGCCAGTAGATATTTCAGTGCATCATGAAGTAACTTGAGAAATGTCATGTAACAAGGATGTAGCAGAGTTAATGATAATGCTTGCTGCCAAATATCATTATCCCCTTCACAGATTGCCTAATGATTTTAGGATTGAAATGAAGCAGACAGACAAGTGCTATAGAACACTTTTCAAACTGTTCTGAACCATGGGCCCCCATTGAATGTGCAGATTTGTCAGGAAATTAGCTTTAAAACAGCAATTTCTCTCTCAGCCCCATGACAAAACGTGGAATTTCAGGAAACTCGGTCCTGGCCCCCTCCAAAACGTGCATCCGCATAAAAACAATATGCGCATTTTGCCACCAGAGATGTGTTTCCATCAAATTGACCTGTTGCGGATGAAAGGCTGTTTGTGATGACCTAGTGCACGTGAAAATAACTTTTGCGGTTAAATTCCCATGTACCAAATAAAGAATACAAGTTATTAAATGGGTTTCCATTACATTTTCAACTCTACTGTTGAAAATGTGAGTTACATCGCTAATGTGCCCACTCTGGTCTTGGCACGTGCACTTTAGCCAACAGATCGCAGATACAGTGCGGTTACGATAGCCTACATGAGATTACTATGGACAAAAGAGTGAGATTATTTTTTATTTGCCAAATGCCAGCCAAGCATCGATCATGTCTCCAGATATTTATTAGAACGCTGAATCAACCGCGTGCACTTTCACCACCTTGTGAAGTTCATATATCTTATTTTATATGTAGCCTAACAAACTGCATGGTTTCCCAAGTCGTAGCGGAGGACCACACACCATATCATCGCATGACTTCAAATGTACTTCTATATGATGGTTATTATATTAATATTTGCACATAAAGCCATAATTTTACCAACAAAAAGATCCCACCTTGCTAGTGTATTTTGTTTTGTCAACATGTTGAACGTTTACAGACAACTTTGCTGTTTCTATTAGGCCTGTCATTACATTTTTTATCCAACAGTACTTTACTCCCATAAAAAGGTTGGATGGAAACCTGGTTATAGTTAGAAATAATTTGTACTCTGCAAATTGACCGCAAGAATCCCAAACAGATGTAGTATTTGACAAAAACAGAATCATTTCAAACCTTAATAACATTGGGATATGATGAAATATGCCTCTATTTATGCATGGGAACAGATTCCCTAAATTAAAATTACTTTGAAATAGTTTCCTGGTGATTTTACAGTCTTATGTCCAAGACTATTATTGTTATTTTTTATTTGTTATGTTTTATTTTGCTCAGAAAATATAGACATCTAAGGAATGTGACCATCACAATGTCTAGAAATCAGTGCATCACTGCTGACAGAACATAATAATAAGAATAATAATAATAACAACATGTACTGCTACCTGGTGCAAACAAAGATCACAACAATAACAAGGCATGCAAAGACCATCACAAAGACTTGAGTTCTCATGCAGAACATTTAGGCTGATTACTTGCCGAAAGTAATTTACACATTTTAGTCATTTAGCAGACGCTCTTATCCAGAGCGACTTACAGTTAGTGAGTGCATACATTTTCATACCGAGTAATCCACTGCCCTATTACAAACTATTGCCACCGTCCTGTCCACACAAACCATTTAATGTGCATGCTGTGCTGTTTTTAGCACAGTAATAGTTGATGGATACTTGATAGTCACTTATACTGTTCTTGATAGTCAATGAGTGCAATAAAATTCTGATTACAAACACCAGTTTCTGAATCTGATATGCTCCATTGCACAGTGGGTTTTCATGACACAATTGTACTTAGCTGATTACTGCAATATAAAAACATACAATCCCAACTTCATGTCTAACTGTAAGTCGCTCTGGATAAGAGCGTCTGCTAAATGACTAAAATGTAAATGTAATGTACAAAAAAAAGGCAAGGACGGTCGCCAAACACCATTACATTAGCTAGATATCGATAAGGAGTAAATCATTCTAGCTGACTACTGTATATATTCATGTAGTCCACAGAATCGCATGAAAATATCGCAATACTGAATCCATGGGTCCTCCATGTCACGTCCCTGTTTTAAATCAGACATCTTCGCTGGTTGGCTAGCAAATATAACATTTAACAACCGATAAAGTAATAGCCAACATTGTCTTTGTAGCCGGTAGAGACAGCTAGTTAGTAGTAACGTTAGCTAGCTACCTGATAGCAAATTCTGTTTCGGAAACTTGCTAGCCAGTAAGGCAACTAGCTAGCTCGCTACTCCACTTCAGCATGTAAATAATTAATTAACTTATATCACGAGCAAAGTACCAGTAGTTTACAGTACCGTGCTTAACGTTAACTAATTAGCTAGCTTGCATCATACTATTTCTCATGGACATTTGCAGTCAGACACCACCAGTTAGCACTGTAGTGGCTAGCTAACGTTAGCAGGCAGCTGCCCATCATGCAGGCTTCCGTGTAACTCAGTCGCAATTAATTTCAAGACGATTCTTAGCACGTACCACAAAACGACTCACAAAACATGTAGCAAGTACTTTTGCTTCCAATATTATTTTACAGTACCTTCCTTGGCCTTCACCACTGCCGTGATTTGTTGCTGAGAAAGCAACCCGTGTTGTCGGGGACGTGGAGAGCTAGGGCCAAGATGGCGTCCCCTCCAAACTTCCAATGTTACTTTGGACACTCATCAAGCTACTTTTTGAAACGACAAAGCAAACAAACGCCGCTGTCAGTGGCAGTAAAATCTCGATTTTTGAAACCTGGTAATGTTTACACATAAGCCCAGCTGCCACCGGTAACCTCACAAAATGTTGAAATTTAACATTTTGGACATAAACCTCCTCACACCTCTGCAGTGCGTCTGGAAGTGCCCTGTGCTGTTGTACCTTACTTCAAGCGTCACGCATCGTGTGCAAACATTATCGCGAGGTTCATGCACCCAGGCAAAATGTCACTGGTGAAAAAGCCATCAAAAGTATGTGTGAAAGAGAACGTATAACTGATATACAATATATGGAAGCCCGTTCCCGCCACCCCCAAAATAATTATGACTAGGAGTTAGTAAATCAGTAATGAGATAGTAAATCTGAATTATGAGATAGTAAATCAGAATTATGAGATAGTAAGTCAGAATTATGCGATAGTAAGTCATAATTATGACATAGTAAGTCATAATTATGAGATAGCAAGTCATTATTGTGAGATAGTAAGTCGTAATTATGAGATAGCAAGTCATTATTTTGAGATAGCAATAGCAAGTCATAATTATGACATAGTAAGTCATTATTATGAAATAGTAAGTCATTATTATGAGATATGTAAGTCCTAATTATTAGATAGTAGTTTGGATCATTGAATAGTCCTTCAGTTTGACCCATTTTAAAGGGGCAATCTGGGATTCAAACATTAACAAAGCATTTTCTCCACCACGTTATTTGGTAAACAGCTGAGGAATGTGGCAGGAGAAATGTAACCACTGTCAAATACATAGACGCAAGGACTTCACATATGGATGCAAGGACTGACCATCCATGAGAACAAAATTATAGTTTTAACCATGTTCTGAAGCTATACAGTGTTTGTTTACAATTACATTTTCTACAAACAATGGAGTAAAACAAGCTTATATTTTGGGTTCTAACCGTTGCTCATGAGGCATTTCTAAGTTACATTCTACAAGAATCAATGGCTATATAGTAATAATTCAAATGTCAAAAAATGGATGTACCAATCCCAGATTGCCCCTTTAATGGATTGAATTGAATTAATTAATTAATTAAATCTGATGTCAACCAGATGTCATCAAACAGGCACCAACTCACATCAACAAAACTCTCCAATCAACAAAATCACCACAAACTCTATCTTGCTTTGTCTCACACACACACACAACGTGATTCATTTAATTTAGAAATTGATATAGCAGTACATAAACATGCACACACACACGAAAATATGGAATAAAATGTAGCCTATTGAATTTTATCAAAATTTGAGAATATTTTAACACTTGCATAGGCCTATTGATTCAACTCTAGCTAGCTGTATGGTGTCAAAATTGAATGAAAAAATTACCCACTATTTCCATCAGTATCTGTTACAATAATAAATTAGCTTCCAAGCACTTTTCACACTATGATCTACCTAAACGTTTTTTTTTACCTAGAGTTAGACAATAAGCAAACATAAAATTACAATAATAGCTACTGAATAATATTTATTAAATACCATGAAATATATTTTAACACTTAAAAATAATACAATTACAAATTTAAAAAATACATTAGTAAGCATGTTTCTTTGTTGAAAAAGTCACATGTTTGGTTCTGTTTCAGGTAGGACTGTCAAAAAAACCGAGTAGTCCTATTATGACATCAGGGTTCCAATGTTTCCTAATTTTCACATTATTTCCCAGTGAAACAGAACAAAATATTACACTGGAACTCTCTTTTCACCAGACATGCAAATCATTTCATAATTCAAACATTATTTTCAAAGAGCAGATGTGTGTCAGTTACAATGGAATCCAACATACTTTTAAAATCCATCATCCTCAGCCAAGAAGTGGGTGTACAACAGTTGTGGCTGCTGAGGGGAGGACGGCTCATAATAATTGCTAGAATGGCGCAAATGTAATGGCATCAAACACATGGAAACCATGTGTTTGATGTATTTGATACCGCTCCAGCCATTACCACTAGCCCGTTCTCCCCAATGAAGGTGCCACCAACCTCCTGTGATGTACGAAGTGGTAAGACTACAAAGATTTTGGTGGCAAAAATCGACTTTTAATTATTATTTTAGAATGTATTTCCATACAAAGTTGATTAAATACAGCATGATGTATTTGTTGAATGTTACTTCTTCTCTGTAAAAAGTCAGCCAGCATACATTTCCAACTTCTGGCTTGACTTTGTGTGCATCCTAAATGGCACCTATTCCCTATACAGGGCTCTGGTCAAAAGTAATGCATTATATAGGGAATAGGGTGCCATTTGGGACAGACTTCTGTCTGTCTTCCATCCACAGTGTATTCTCCTGAGGAACCAGCCATGTCCAGCCCAGCATCTAGTAATCAGCAGAACCAGAAGGCCGAACCAGAATGCCTCTACCCCGTCCCGGACGACCTTGAGGTGAAGCTGGGGAGAGCAGGCACCTCCAGAGTTCCAGACCACCTTCAGGCTGGCTTCCGCTACTGTGTCTGCATCCACCAGGATCTCACTGAGGGACCAGACTACCAGGGCTGCCCCTCCCCAGCTTTGCTGCCCTCAAAGCCCACCTATTGGACAGCTATAGGCACAGCGCGGACTGTAACCGCCTCCACAGTGACATGATCAGACTGTGTCCGTCTCTTCCTCCTCTATTGGTGTAGGTATCTGAGGAGCCATCCTCCCCCAGCCCAGTCCACAATGATCAGCAGGACCAGGAGCCTTTTAGGGCCCATTGTCTCTACCCCGTCCCTGACAGCCTTGAGGCGAAACTGGGATCAAGGCAAGGCAGATGCACTGACCACCTCCAAGCCAACTTTCTCCACTATGTCTCCTGCCAGGTCTGTGTGTTGTGTGCTATCTGGGGGGTGGGTGGTTGAGAATTGAGCAGAACACACATTTCTGTTGTTCACTGTAACATATGGACAATAAAGTTGTATTGTATTGCAGGTCTCCAATGAGGGCACATGCTCCAGGGCTCTGAGGGCTACCAGTGTGCCCTGGGTCAGCTGCCCTTCCCCAGCCTGGCTGCTCTCCTGTCCAGCTGGGAACCCCGGCAGGACTGTAGTCTCCTCTACAGCAAGATAATCAGGCGTTGTCCCTCTCCTCCTCCCATGGTGGTGGAACCAGTCAGGCCCCTCACGTAAGGAGCACCCGGGGTTTAGGCCTGCCCGGTCTTCAGGCCTGCGCACCTGCTCATCCTCTGTCTCAGCCGCAACGAGACCTCCAAGACACCCAAAGTGCCTTCATCCATACCTGCCTTCCAGCTCATCATCCTCAGTGGGGTCTACCAGGAGCCATGAACATCAACCATCTCCTGTCCCACCTTCCTCCTGCTCATCCATACCCTCCAGAAAGAGAAGACAACGTGAGCTATAGAGAGACCCCCAGGAGCCCCAGCCTCCAGCCCAGCTGCAGCACTCCATATCGGTGATTCGAGACCCACCAGCCTGGCCCATTCTGGATGCAACCCATGGAAAGGCTCCAGAGCTACCTCCCCCAGCCCAGCCACAGCAGTCTGACTCGGGGAGACGAGAGCCACCAGGCTGGCCCCAGCCCCAGCAAGAGGCGCAGGGAACCAGAGGAGGCACTAGAGGGATACCCTGGACCAAACTGCACAACACGGAGGGGCGGCAGAAGCAAGACAAAGTCAAAGCTCAAGATACTACAGACAGTGCTTGACTTGGACTAAAATAGGTACCGGTATATTTCGGTGCAGGAGCTCCACAATACTTTTGAGCTAATATTCTAAAAGAACAGGAGCTCAAGCAGAACATACTGTATGAGGTGCCGGTACTCGACTCCGGTGAGCTCCTGACCAAGTCAAGCACTGACTGACTGGCTACAGAGGAAAGCCCTAGTGTGTCTCCAGTGTTATGCCTAGGGCTAGGCCTACTATTTAAAGATTAATTGGTCATCAAGTTACATTTTTGGTTCTGGATTGTTTTGCAGTCCACTATTGACCTGGTATTTATTTGCAACTACTATTGTTACCATCCATGTAGTTATGAACTGGGTTGAAGGTACTGTAAGTATCAGAAAATACCCATACTATTTAATAGTTGTCATGTCCTTTCATGATAAATGTTAGGTAAATACCAATTGAAATAGGACGTTAAAATAAACCGGTTTATAATTTACTTTCAGAATATTATCCATAAACTAATTTACTCTGCATTTGATTAATTGAAATAACATTTCAATTAAATATGTTTTTTGTGCTTTTGATTTTGTTCACTGCATTACCAAATAAATGAGTTGCATTTCCATTTGATATCAATCAGATATTACATATTGCTTAGCATATAGGTACAAAACACAGATACCAGGTGCCAGAAATGGGATACATTGGCACAATTCAAGAATTTGCATCACCACAATTCATTAACATTTAGGTACTACCATAATGTCAAAAGTTTAATGTATATAATCCATATATTTCATCTACTGAGAAAGAACATACAACTTATTGTGAGTTATATTTCTGTTGTGTGCAAATAATTGGAAATCAATCACTCAACTACAACTATAGTAGGTGCAATTTTAATGCATTGTTAGATATCCAACTTTTATGACAGTATCATTCACAGATTTTCATTTTATGGGTTTACACAACATATAAAAATGTTTAATTAAATATTTATATGCATGCATACACTCAACCAGACAAATAAATTCAATTGGTCTTCTTACAAAAAGTGGGTTTTACATACATGGCATTTGAAACCCATAATAAGCACACAACAACCAGAAGGTACTTCCTTTGCACAATAGTTGACCACTGCCTCAGCCCGATAGTTGACCACTCCCTCAGCACGATAGTTGGCCACTCCCTCAGCACGATAGTTGGCCACTCCCTCAGCACGATAGTTGGCCACTCCCTCAGCACGATAGTTGGCCACTCCCTCAGCACGATAGTGGACCATCCCAGTGATACTGTAAATGCATCACACGGACACATCTCACTGCACTGAGACATGCTTATGACCTGCTTCTGACCTCTGATCTGGATAGACGAGTCCGTGGTAAAGCAAACCTGGGGCAACATGTTCGTCCGAGCAGGGACAGTGTTGGTAGACTACGATGGTGGTGCTAGTGGTTGAGGTTTTTTGAACTTGCTTTGCATCCACACTCTGTGCATTACAACTTTCTTCCCTCTGTTCACCTGTAGTCGCCTATCCTCCAGATTCTGAATTTCTTCCAAACCAGCATTGGAAAATAAATGGTGAACTTCATCTGTGGTAAGAGTAACATAATATTACCACCACTAAATTATTTGAGATTAGACTTGAAATTATGTCTACACACAATATTCAGAGATACAATATTTACAGAGACTTTTGAATCAATTTACCTTTTGTGAAGAAATAAACACAAGTTCCATCTCCCCTTGAGTAGAAATTCTCTGACAAGCACCGACCTGTTGAGCAGAGAAAAGATCTCACTGTCATTATTAACAAATAGCCACTCTAGACAGTAAAATGTATTCACTACTAAGTATGAACTGCCTACCTATTTCAAATGATTATGATCTGCTGTTTCCCCCATTTTTATTATATTTATTTCCTCTGTCAAGTGTATACTTTGTGAAAATGCACTTTAAATAAAGTTAAGATTAGAAAGCCACCTTTTTTAAACCGTAGTTGTGATAAATCATATCTGCCATAATCCCGGAAGAGGAATATCCCTCCGGGTTTCAGGAATTGAGACAACCGGGTAACAACTCCTTGGACTCTGTCAAAGAAATCAATCAAACGACCAACCAATCAATTAATCAGTTTCCTTCTCAAAATAATAAGAGATTCTGAGTTTGTTTTCATTTGCAAAGGTATGATACACAAAATTGAGCAGTTGATGCAAAACTTCATAAGGATAGACATTTTCAGAGATGTTCATTTTATCATTCCAGAGCAAGGCTTCCCAGGAAATTAACATATACAGTACTGTACAAGCTGTAAGGTTTTTACAAGGGAGAAAAGGGGTAAGAATTTGACTGTACTCTCCTCCCCAATATGTTAGCTGTTCAGTTGCCAAATGTACTGTAGCATCTCAGCTGTGATTTCAGACAGAAAGTTAGTTAGCTAGAGACACAGCATATTTCAAAACCACACAGTTATACACCCACAGAAAATGCCTGCAGTAGAAGCCTTTTGACTTTGTCTTATGTTGTGACTGATAAATACAGTAACAAGCTGCTTCTAATGACCGAAGCGAATCAGCAATCAATGGCCCATAGTAGAGACAATATGCTCCATGATACTCCTGGCACTACACTCAATACTCACTTAGAGCTCAATAACAACCTGAACCATTAAAGATTTCACACAGCAAGAAAATGGCAGGAGGTACTGAGATGAAACCCCAGGACAGAACCAACTTACCTCCACATCAAATATAAAATGAAAAGTGATGGAATACAGGAAAATCTATTACGGCTTGCTGTGAGAGCTGGCTGGGAGCCAGCTATATCCATAATTCTAATCAGCTGCAATCTTCAGGGGCCTCAGTATGAAGTGAAATGTCACTGTTTGTTACAAAAAGCAAGCATCCAAATACCCAGTGCAAATGGATCTGCAGTTAGACTTAATGCCATTTTGAAGTGAATCATAAATAGGCTGCAAATAGGCACATACAGTACTATATATGAGGGGAAAGGGGGATACCTAGTCAGTTGTACAACTGAATGCATTCAACTGATATGCGTCTTCCGCATTCAACCCAACCCCTCTGAATCAGAGAGGTGCGGGGGGCTGCCTTAAATTGACAGCCACGTCATCAGCGCCAGGGGAGCATTTGTTATTGGGGATTAACTGCCTTGCTCATGGGCAGAACAACAGATTTTTACCTTGTCGGCTCTGGGATTAAATCCAGTAACCTTTCAGTTACTAGCCCAACACGCCTACCCGCCAGGCTCCCATATTCTTTGCTACTTTTAAAGGGATGGGGTTAGCTACATGAACAGTACACCAGACCTTACATTCTAAACTGATCTGAAGCAGCATGCTATTTCAATGGGTATTTTGTGTATTCACTTGCAACTGCCTTATCATACAAGCACCACACAAAACATTTGCAATTAGCAAATGCATATAATCTGTATAAATAAACCCAGAATGATCTTGATTCAAAACACATACGGTAGTACAAAATAGCATAACCTCAGAGTGTGAGAGAGGGCCTGTTTTTGGAGGGTGGAGAGGGTTGGATTAGTAATGACATTCAGACAAAGCATGGGGAGGTGATAAATGAGAGTTGGCGCTCCTGCCTTTGTCTCCTAACCATCACCTACCGCTTGGGGTGAATGGAGGAGAGCACGAAGACCAGCAGAATAACATCCAGGCTCAGTGGAGGGAACGGAAAGTAGCCCACCTCATCACAGACGTCCTGAACAAAGGCGTGACACACAGACTGGTCATAGTTTGGGTGGTCCTACATGGGGGAAAAGAGGGGACTAAGTGGCCACTGATTCCAAATAGCACAATAATATCAATATGTTAACAATTAAACGCATTTATTGGTTAAATATAGTGGATAGCTTAAAACCTACTGTTGAGCTCTTATAATGGCAATTTGGATTTCTTAAAATTCTTGCTTAATTCACACAAAATAAAAATGGCCCTGAATGTATTACAAGCTCCTCAAAGACATAACAAATCCTACAGTTAGTTACGAAACCAAGATGGCGCTGCAGTGGATAGTAGCAGTCTTACGGGCTCCTGACCAATTCTGCTATTTTGTGGGTTTTTGTAAATGATTGTAAATGATTATTTTTTACATTATTTCTCTGCCATCATTTCCTATGACCGGAAACAGATTCTGGACATCAGAACAGCGATCACTAACCTCGATTTCGAAAGAGAGGCAGGTGAGGCAGCATCCTGACTGGACTACTGTACGTCGGCGAGCAAATAGACTGTCATTGCCCTCTGTTCTATTGGTGAACATGCAGTCACTGGAGAACAAACTGGATGAGCTCCGTTCGAGACTATCCTATTAACAGGACCTGAAAAACTGTAATATTCTGTTTCTCAGAGTCGTGGCTGAACGAGGACATGGATAATATACATCTCGCTGGTTTTTCTATACATCAAGACCGGACGGCAGACTCGGGTAAGATGAAGGGAGGAGGGGTGTGTCTCTTTGTTTACAACAACTGGTGCGCGATCTCTAATGTTAATGAAGTCTCAAGTTTTTGCTCGCCTTAGTTAGAATACCTCATGATAAGCAGCAGACCATACAATTTACCAATTTATGTAATGTTTTTTTTGGTAGCTGTCTATTTACCACCACAAACCGATGCTGGCACTAAGACCACGCTGTATAGGGCCATAAGCAAACAAGAAAATGCACATCCAGAGGTGGCGTTTCTCGTGGCCGGTGATTTTAATGCAGGGAAACTGAAATCCGTTTAACTTAATTTTTTACCAGCATGTCACCTGTGCAACTAGAGGCGACAAAACTCTAAATCCCTTTTACTCCACATACGAAAACGCATACAAGGCCCTCCCTCGCCCTCCCTTTGGCAAATCAGACTACAACTCTATCCTCCTGCTTCCAAGCAAAAACAGGAAGTAGTGACGCACTCAATACGGAAGTGGTCCAATGAAGCAGATGCTAAGTTACAGGACTGTTTTGCTAGCCAGACAGGAATATGTTCCGGGATTAATCCAATAACATTGAGGTGTTTACCACATCAGTCACTGGCTTCATTAATAAGAGCATCAACAACGTCATCCCCACAGTGACCATACGTACATACCCCAACCAGAAGCCATGGATTACAGGCAATATCCACACTGAGCTAAAGGCTAGAGCTGCAGCTTTCAAGGAGCGGGACACTAATCCGGACGCTTATAAGAAATCCTGCTACGACCTCCGACAAGCCATCAGGCAAAGCGTCAATACAGGACTAAGATCGAATTCTACTACGCCGGCTCTGAGGCTCAACGAATGTGGCAGGGCTTGCAAAATATCACGAATTACAAAGGGAAACCCTGCCGCGAGCTGCCCAGCGACGCGAGCCTACCAGACAAGCTAAATGCCTTTTATGATCGCTTCCAGGTAAGCAACACTGAACCATGCATGAGAGCACCAGCTGTTCCGGACGACTGTGTGATCTCGCTCTCCGTAGCCGATGTGAGTAATACCTTTAAACAGGATAACATTTGCAAGGCCACGGGGCCAGACGGAATACCAGGACGCGTACTCAGAGCATGCGCTGACCAGCTGGCAAATGTCTTCACTGACATTTTCAACCTATGCCTGACCCGGTCTGTAATACCAACTTGTTTCAAGCAGACCACCATAGTGCCCGTACCCAGGAACACCAAGATAACCTGCCTAAATGACTATCCCACTAAGTGGAGACGCAATTCCAACGGCTCAGACACGAGACGTAGGTGGCAGGGTCTATAGACAATCACGGATTACTAAACACCTTCTTCTCCCGCTTTGACGATAACACGGTGCCACCGACGTGGCCCGCTCCCAAGGACTGTGGGCTCTCGTTCTCCGTGGCCGACGTGAGTAAGACATTTAAGCGTATTAACCCTCGCAAGGCTGCCGGCCCAGACGGCATCCCTAGCCGCGTCCTCAGAGCATGTGCAGACCCGCTGGCTGGAGTGTTTACGGACATATTCAATCTCTCCCTATCCCAGTCTGCTGTCCCCACTTGCTTCAAGATGTCCACCATTGTTCCTGTACCCAAGAATGCAAAAGTAACTGAACTAAATGACTATCGCCCCGTAGCACTCACTTCTGTCATCATGAAGTGCTTTGAGAGGCTAGTTAAGGATCCTATCCCCTCTACCTTACCTGACACCCTAGACCCACTTCAATTTGCTTACCGCCCCAATAGATCCACAGATCTATCCCATCTGGACAAGAGGAATACCGATGTATGAATGCTGATCATTGACTACAGCTCAGCCTTCAACACCATAGTACCCTCCAAGCTCATCATTAAGCTCGGGGCCCTGGGTCTGAACCCCGCCCTGTGCAACTGGGTCCTGGACTTCCTGACGGGCCGCCTCCAGGTGGTGAAGGTAGGAAACAACACCTCCACTTTGCTGATCCTCAACACGTTTTATAAGGAGGATGGGATCCACCCAAATCATTTGGGTTCCTGGATCCTTTCACAGCATTATAAGGCTGCGTTGAGATAATGACTTATCAATGACCCTAGCCCAGCTCAGTTAATCCCTACCATTTTTTATGTATTTATTTTATTTTTATTTATTTAACCTTTGTTTAACCAGGTAAGCCAGTTGAGAACAAGTTCTCATTTACAACTGCGACCTGGCCAAGATAAAGCAAAGCAGTGCGATAAAAACAACAACACAGAGTTACATATGGGGTAAACAAAACATAAAGTCAAAAATACAACAGAAAATATATATACAGTGTGTGCGAATGTAGTAAATTGTGGAGGTAAGGCAATAAATAGGCCATAGCGCAAAATAGTTACAATTTTGTATTAACACTGGAATGATAGATGTGCAAAAGATTATGTGCAAATAGAGATACTGGGGTGCAAATTAGCAAAATAAATAACAATATGGGGATGAGGTAGTTGGGTGGGCTAATTTCAGAATGGCTGTGTACAGGTGCAGTGATCGGAAAGCTACTCTGACAACTGACACTTAAAGTTAGTGAGGGAGATAAGAGTCTCCAGCTTCAGAGATTTTTGCAGTTCGTTCCAGTCATTGGCAGCAGAGAACTGGAAGGAATGGCGGCCAAAGGAGGTGTTGGCTTTGGGGATGACCAGTGAGATATACCTGCTGGAGCGCAGACTACGGGTGGGTGTTGCTATGGTGACCAGTGAGCTAAGATAAGGCGGGGATTTGCCTAGAAGTGATTTATAGATGACCTGGAGCCAGTGGGTTTGGCGACGAATATGTAGTGAGGGCCAGCCAACAAGAGCGTACAGGTCACAATGGTGAGTAGTATATGGGGCTTTGGTGACAAAATGGATGGCACTGTGATAGACTACATCCAATTTGCTGAGTAGAGTGTTGGAGGCTATTTTGTAAATTACATCGCCAAAATCAAGGATCGGTAGGATAGTCAGTTTTAGGAGGGCATGTTTGGCAGCATGAGTGAAGGAGGCTTTGTTGCGAAATAGGAAGCTGATTCTAGATCTAACTTTTGATTGGAGATGCTTAATGTGAGTCTGGAAGGAGAGTTTACAGTCTAACCAGACACCTAGGTATTTGTAGTTGTCCACATACTCTAGGTCAGACCCGCCGAGAGTAGTGATTATAGTCGGGTGCAAGCAGCGTTCGGTTGAAGAGCATGCATTTAGTTTTACTAGTGTTTAAGAGCAGTTGGAGGCTACAGAAGGAGTGTTGTATGGCGTTGAAGCTCGTTTGGAGGTTTGTTAACACAGTGTCCAATGAAGAGCCAGATGTATACAAAATGGTGTCGTCCGCATAGAGGTGGATCCGAGCGTCACCAGCAGCAAGAGCGACATCATTGATATACACAGAGAATAGAGTCGGCCCGAGAATTGAACCCTGTGGCACCACCATAGAGACTGCCAGAGGTCCAGACAACAGGCCCTCCGATTTGACACATTGAACTCTATCTGAGAAGTAGTTGGTGAACCAGGCGAGGCAGTCATTTGAGAAACCAAGGCGATTTAGTCTGCCAATAAGAATGTGGTGGTTGACAGAGTCGAAAGCCTTGGCCAGGTCGATTGCGGTTATAATATCGTTTAGGACCTTGAGCGTGGCCGAGGTGCACCCATGACCAGCTCGGAAACCGGATTGCATAGCGGAGAAGGTACGGTGGGATTCGAAATGGTCGGTGATCTGTTTGTTAACTTGTCTTTCAAATACTTTCGAAAGGCAGGGCAGGATGGATATAGGTCTGTAACAGTTTGGATCTAGAGTGTCACCCCCTTTGAAGAGGGGGATGACCGCGGCAGCTTTCCAATCTCTGGGGATCTCAGACGTTACGAAAGAGAGCTTGAACAGGCTAGTAATAGGGGTTGCGACAATTTTGGCGGCTAATTTTAGAAAGAAAGGGTCCAGATTGTCTAGCCCAGCTGATTTATAGGGGTCCAGATTTTTCAGCTCTTTCAGAACATCAGCTGTCTGAATTTGTGTGAAGGAGAAGCGGGGGGTGGGCGGGGGGGCATGGGCAAGTTGCAGCGGAGGGTGCAGAGCTGGTGGCCGGGGTAGTGGTAGCCAGGTGGAAAGCATGGCCAGCCGTAGCAAAATGCTTGTTGAAATTCTCGATTATTACAGATTTATCGGTGGTGACAGTGTTTCCTAGCCTCAGTGCAGTGGGCAGTTGGGAGGAGGTGCTCTTATTCTCCATGGACTTTACAGTGTCCCAAAACTTTTTGGAGTTAGTGCTACAGGATGCAAATTTCTGTTTGAAAAAGCTAGCCTTTGCTTTCCTAACTGCTTGTGTATATTGGTTCCTGACTTCCCTGAAAAGTTGCATATCGCGGGGGCTGTTCGATGCTAATGCACTACGCCACAGGATGTTTTTGTGCTGGTCAAGGGCAGTCAAGTCTGAGGAGAACCAGGGGCTATATCTGTTCTTAGTTCTGAATTTTTTGAACAGCTATTGTATGCAGCAATCATGTGCCCATGAACCAGATTTATGCTGTTAGCACTGAGGCGGTGTGCCCTAGTAGGAAGTCCACTGTGTGCAGCTCACCCTGCACTAACATAAATAACATGAGAATATCTACTTCTGCTAAGCTTCCCAGTAAAACAATGAAAACAAGCAAGCATCCCAGAAAAGTGCTTAAAATAGCCCACGTTAACATACAGTGGGGGAAAAAAGTATTTAGTCAGCCACCAATTGTGCAAGTTATCCCACTTAAAAAGATGAGAGAGGCCTGTAATTTTCATCATAGGTACACGTCAACTATGACAGACAAAATGAGAAAATAAAATCCATAAAATCACATTGTAGGATTTTTAATGAATTTATTTGCAAATTATGGTGGAAAATAAGTATTTGGTCAATAACAAAAGTTTCTCAATACTTTGTTATATACCCTTTGTTGGCAATGACACAGGTCAAACGTTTTCTGTAAGTCTTCACAAGGTTTTCGCACACTGTTGCTGGTATTTTGGCCCATTCCTCCATGCAGATCTCCTCTAGAGCAGTGATGTTTTGGGGCTGCTGCTGGGCAACACAGACTTTCAACTCCCTCCAAAGATTTTCTATGGGGTTGAGATCTGGAGACTGGCTAGGCCACTCCAGGACCTTGAAATGCTTCTTACGAAGCCACTCCTTCGTTGCCCGGGCGGTGTGTTTGGGATCATTGTCATGCTGAAAGACCCAGCCACGTTTCATCTTCAATGCCCTTGCTGATGGAAGGAGGTTTTCACTCAAAATCTCACGATACATGGCCCCATTCATTCTTTCCTTTACACGGATCAGTCGTCCCTGGTCCCTTTGCAGAAAAACAGCCCCAAAGCATGATGTTTCCACCCCCATGCTTCACAGTAGGTATGGTGTTCTTTGGATGCAACTCAGCATTCTTTGTCCTCCAAACACGATTTCAGTTGAGTTTTTACCAAAAGGTTCTATTTTGGTTTCATCTGACCATATTACATTCTCCCAATCCTCTTCTGGATCATCCAAATGCACTCTAGCAAACTTCAGACGGGCCTGGACATGTACTGGCTTAAGCAGGGGGACACGTCTGGCACTGCAGGATTTGAGTCCCTGGCGGCGTAGTGTGTTACTGATGGTAGGCTTTGTTACTTTGGTCCCAGCTCTCTGCAGGTCATTCACTAGGTCCCCCCGTGTGGTTCTGGGATTTTTGCTCACCGTTCTTGTGATCATTTTGACCCCACGGGGTGAGATCTTGCGTGGAGCCCCAGATCGAGGGAGATTATCAGTGGTCTTGTATGTCTTCCATTTCCTAATAATTGCTCCCACAGTTGATTTCTTCAAACCAAGCTGCTTACCTATTGCAGATTCAGTCTTCCCATTGCAGTGCAGGTCTTCAATTTTGTTTCTGGTGTCCTTTGACAGCTCTTTGGTCTTGGCCATAGTGGAGTTTGGAGTGTGACTGTTTGAGGTTGTGGACAGGTGTATTTTATACTGATAACAAGTTCAAACAGGTGCCATTAATACAGGTAACGAGTGGAGGACAGATGAGCCTCTTAAAGAAGAAGTTACAGGTCTGTGGGAGCCAGAAATCTTGCTTGTTTGTAGGTGACCAAATACTTATTTTCCACCATAATTTGCAAATAAATTCATAAAAAATCCTACAATGTGATATTCTGGATTTTTTTTTACAGGCCTCTCTCATCTTTTTAAGTGGGAGAACTTGCACAATTGGTGGCTGACTAAATACTTTTTTTCCCCACTGTATGTATCTGAAGAAACAAGGTTCATGAAATTAATAACTTGCTAGTAACAGATGACATTCATATTCTGAATATCTCTAAAACTCACTTAGACAATACATTTGATGATACAGTGGTAGCAATACAAGGTTATAACGTTTACAGAAAAGACAGATATGCCAGTGGTGGAGGTGTTGCTCTTTATATTCAGAACCATATTCCTCTAAAGATTAGAGAGGATCTCATGTTAAATACTGTTGAAGTAATATGGCTACTGGTTAATCTGCCTCACCTAAAGCCCATTCTTGGGGGAAGCTGCTATAAACCACCAAGTGCTTACAGTCAGTATCTGCATAACATGTATGAAATGCTTGATAATGTACACTACAGGTCAAAAGTTTTAGAACACCTACTCATTCAAGGATTTTCTTTATTTTTACTATTTTCTACATTGTAGAATAATAGTGAAGACATCAAAACTATGAAATAACACATATGGAATCCTATAGTAACCAAAAAAGTGTTAAACAAATCAAAATATATTTTATATACAGTGGGGAAAAAAAGTATTTAGTCAGCCACCAATTGTGCAAGTTCTCCCACTTAAAAATATGAGAGAGGCCTGTAATTTTCATCATAGGTACACGTCAACTATGACAGACAAATTGAGGAAAAAAAATCCAGAAAATCACATTGTAGGATTTTTTATTAATTTATTTGCAAATGATGGTGGAAAATAAGTATTTGGTCACCTACAAACAAGCAAGATTTTTGGCTCTCACAGACCTGAAACTTCTTCTTTAAGAGGCTCCTCTGTCCTCCACTCGTTACCTGTATTAATGGCACCTGTTTGAACTTGTTATCAGTATAAAAGACACCTGTCCACAACCTCAAACAGTCACACTCCAAACTCCACTATGGCCAAGACCAAAGAGCTGTCAAAGGACACCAGAAACAAAATTGTAGACCTGCAGCAGGCTGGGAAGACTGAATCTGCAATAGGTAAGCAGCTTGGTTTGAAGAAATCAACTGTGGGAGCAATTATTAGGAAATGGAAGACATACAAGACCACTGAAAATCTCCTCGATCTGGGGCTCCACGCAAGATCTCACCCTGTGGGGTCAAAATGATCACAAGAACGGTGAGCAAAACTCCCAGAACCACACGGGGGGACCTAGTGAATGACCTGCAGAGAGCTGGGACCAAAGTAACAAAGCCTACCATCAGTAACACACTACGCAGCCAGGGACTCAAATCCTGCAGTGCAAGACGTGTCCCCATGCTTAAGCCAGTACATGTCCAGGCCCGTCTGATGTTTGCTAGAGTGCATTTGGATGATCCAGAAGAGGATTGGGAGAATGTCATATGGTCAGATGAAACCAAAATATAACTTTTTGGTAAAAACTCAACTCGTTGTGTTTGGAGGACAAAGAATGCTGAGTTGCATCCAAAGAACACCATACCTACTGTGAAGCATGGGGGTGGAAACATCATGCTTTGGGGCTGTTTTTCTGCAAAGGGACCAGGACGACTGATCCGTGTAAAGGAAAGAATGAATGGGGCCACGTATCGTGAGATTTTGAGTGAAAACCTCCTTCCATCAGCAAGGGCATTGAAGATGAAACGTGGCTGGGTCTTTCAGCATGACAATGATCCCAAACACACCGCCCGGGCAACGAAGGAGTGGCTTCGTAAAAAGCATTTCAAGGTCCTGGAGTGGCCTAGCCAGTCTCCAGATCTCAACCCCATAGAAAATCTTTGGAGGGAGTTGAAAGTCTGTGTTGCCCAGCGACAGCCCCAAAACATCACTGCTCTAGAGGAGATCTGCATGGAGGAATGGGCCAAAATACCAGCAACAGTGTGTGAAAACCTTGTGAAGACTTACAGAAAACGTTTGACCTGTGTCATTGCCAACAAAGGATATATAACAAAGTATTGAGAAACTTTTGTTATTGACCAAATACTTATTTTCCACCATAATTTGCAAATAAATTCATTAAAAATCCTACAATGTGATTTTCTGGATTTTTTTTTCTCATTTTGTCTGTCATAGTTGACGTGTACCTATGATGAAAATTACAGGCCTCTCTCATCTTTTTAAGTGGGAGAACTTGCACAATTGGTGGCTGACTAAATACTTTTTTTCCCCACTGTATTTGAGATTCTTCAAATAGCCACCCTTTGCCTTGATGACAGCTTTCCACACTCTTGGCATTCTCTCAACCAGCTTCATGAGGTAGTCACCTGGAATGCATTTCAATTAACAGGTGTGCCTTGAAAGTTAATTTGTGGAATTTCTTTCCTTCTTAATGCGTTTGAGCAAATCAGTTATGTTGTGACAAGGTAGGGGGGTATACAGAAGACAGCCCTATTTGGTAAAAGACCAAGTCCATATTATGGCAAGAAGAGCTCAAATAAACAAAGAGAAATAACAGTCCTTTAAGACAAAGGTCAGTCAATACGGAACATTTCAAGAACTTTGAAAGTTTCTTCAAGTGCAGTCACAAAAACCATCCATCATGAGGACCGCCACAGGAATGGAAGACCCAAAGTTACCTTTGCTGCAGAGGATAAATTCATTAGAGTTACCAGCCTCAGAAATTGCAGCCCAAATAAAAGTAACAGACACATCAACATCAACTGTTCAGAGGGGACTGTGTGAATCAGGCCTTCATGGTCGAATTGCTGCAAAGAAACCACTACTAAAGGACACCAATAAGAAGAAGAGACTTGCTTGGGCCAAGAAACACGAGCAATGGACATTAGACCAGTAGAAATGTGTCCTTTGGTCTAGAGTCCAAATTGGAGATTTTTGGTTCCAACCGCCGTGTCTTTGTGAGACGCGGTGTGGGTGAACGGATGATCTCCGCATGTGTATTTCCCACCGTAAAGCATGGAGGAGGAGGTGTTTTGGTGTGGGGGTGCTTTGCTGGTGACACGGTCTGTGATTTATTTAGAATTCAAGGCACACTTAACCAGCATGGCTACCACAGCATTCTGCAGCGATACACCATCCCATCTGGTTTGGGCTTAGTGGGACTATCATTTGTTTTTCAACAGGACAATGACCCAACACACCTCCAGGCTGTGTAAGTGCTATCTTACCAAGAAGGAGAGTGATGGAGTGCTGCATCTGATGACCTGGCCTCCACAATCGCCCTACTTCAACCTAATTGAGATGGTTTGGGATGAGTCAGACCGCAGAGTGAAGGAAAAGCAACCAACAAGTTCTCAGCATATGTGGGAACTCCTTCAAGACTGTAGGAAAAGCATTCCAGGTGAAGCTGGTTGGGGGAATGCCAAGAGTGTGCAAAGCTGTCATCAAGGCAAAGGGTGGCTATTTGAAGAACCTTAAATATAAAATATATTTTGATTTGTTTAACACCTTTTAGGTTCCTTATGTGTTATTTCATAGTTTTGATGTCTTCACTATTATTCTACAATGTAGAAAATAGTAAAAATAAAGAAAAACCCTTGAATTATTAGGTGTTCTAAAACTTTTGACCGGTAGTGTGTGTGATATCAACAGAGGTATATTTTCTGGTGGATTTAAATATTGACTGGCTTTCATCAAGCTGCCCACTCAAGAAAAAGCTTCAAACTGTAACCAGTGCCTGCAACCTGGTTCAGGTTATCAGTAAACCTATCAGGGTAGTTACAAACAGCACAGGAATGAAATCATCAACATGTATTGATCACATCTTTACTAATGCTGCAGAAATGTGCTTAAAAGCAGTATCCAGATCCATCGGATGTAGTGATCACAATATAGTAGCCATATCTAGCAAAACCAAAGTTCCAAAGGCTGGGTCTAATATAGTGTATAAGAGGTCATACAGTAAGTTTTGTAGTGATTCCTATGTTGTTGATGTAAAGAATATTTGTTGGTCCGTGGTGTGTAATGAGGAGCAAACAGATGTTGCACTTGACACATTAATGAAATTGCTTATCCCAGTTACTAATAAGCATGCACCCATTAAGAAAATGACTCAAAAAATGGTTAAATCCCCGTGGATTGATGAGGAATTGAAAAATTTTATTGTTGAGAGGGATGAGGCAAAAGGAATGGCAAATACAGTGGGGAGAACAAGTATTTGATACACTGCTGATTTTGCAGGTTTTCCTACTTACAAAGCATGAATCCAGAAAATCACATTGTATGATTTTTAAGAAATTAATTTGCATTTTATTGCATGACATAAGTATTTGATACATCAGAAAAGCAGAACTTAATATTTGGTACAGAAACCTTTGTTTGCAATTACAGAGATCATACGTTTCCTGTAGGTCTTGACCAGGTTTGCACACACTGCAGCAGGGATTTTGGCCCACTCCTCCATACAGACCTTCTCCAGATCCTTCAGGTTTCGGGGGCTGTCGCTGGGCACACGGACTTTCAGCTCCCTCCAAAGATTTTCTATTGGGTTCAGGTCTGGAGACTGGCTAGGCCACTCCAGGACCTTGAGATGCTTCTTACGGAGCCACTCCTTAGTTGCCCTGGCTGTGTGTTTCGGGTTGTTGTCATGCTGGAAGGCCCAGCCACGACCCATCTTCAATGCTCTTACTGAGGGAAGGAGGTTGTTGGCCAAGATCTCGCGATACATGGCCCCATCCATCCTCCCCTCAATATGGTGCAGTCGTCCTGTCCCCTTTGCAGAAAAGCATCCCCAAAGAATGATGTTTCCACCTCCATGCTTCACAGTTGGGATGGTGTTCTTGGGGTTGTACTCATCCTTCTTCTTCCTCCAAACACGGCGAGTGGAGTTTAGACCAAAAAGCTCTATTTTTGTCTAATCAGACCACATGACCTTCTCCCATTCCTCCTCTGGATCATCCAGATGGTCATTGGCAAACTTCAAACGGGCCTGGACATGCGCTGGCTTGAGCAGGGGGACCTTGTGTTACTAATGTAGTGTGTTACTAATGGTTTTCTTTGAGACTGTGGTCCCAGCTCTCTTCAGGTCATTGACCAGGTCCTGCCATGTAGTTCTGGGCTGATCCCTCACCTTCCTCATGATCATTGATGCCCCACGAGGTGAGATCTTGCATGGAGCCCCAGACCGAGGGTGATTGACCGTTATCTTGAACTTCTTCCATTTTCTAATAATTGCGCCAACAGTTGTTGCCTTCTCACCAAGCTGCTTGCTATTGTCCTGTAGCCCATCCCAGCCTTGTGCAGGTCTACAATTTTATCCCTGATGTCCTTACACAGCTCTCTGGTCTTGGCCATTGTGGAGAGGTTGGAGTCTGTTTGATTGAGTGTGTGGACAGGTGTCTTTTATACAGGTAACAAGTTCAAACAGGTGCAGTTAATACAGATAATGAGTGGAGAACAGGAGGGCTTCTTAAAGAAAAACTAACAGGTCTGTGAGAGCCAGAATTCTTACTGGTTGGTAGGTGATCAAATACTTATGTCATGCAATAAAATGTGAATTAATTACTTAAAAATCATACAATGTGATTTTCTGGATTTTTGTTTTAGATTCCGTCTCTCACAGTTGAAGTGTACCTATGATAAAAATTACAGACCTCTACATGCTTTGTAAGTAGGAAAACCTGCAAAATCGGTAGTGTATCAAATACTTGTTCTCCCCACTGTAAGTCTGGCTGCACAACCGATTGGCAAACGTACTGCAAATTGAGAAATCATGTGACTAAACTGAATAAAAAGAAGAAGAAACTACACTATGAAACAAAGATAAATGACAAAGAATGATAGTAAAAAGCTTTGGAGCACCTTCAATGAATCAGATGGCTCATTCATCACAAAACCAACTGATATTGCCAACTACTATAATGATTTTTTCATTTGCAAGATTTGCAAACTTATGCATGACATGCCAGCAACAAACACTGACACTACACATCCAAGTATCTGACCAAATTATGAAAGACAAGAATTGTAATTTTGAAATCCGTAAAGTGAGTGTGGAAGAGGTGAAAAACGTATTGTTGTCTATCAACAATGACAAGCCACCGGGGTCTGACAACTTGGATGGAAAATTACTGAGGATAATAGCAGACAATATTGCCACTCCTATTTGCCTTATCTTCAATTTAAGCCTACAAGAAAGTGTGTGCCCTCAGGCCTGGAGGGAAGCAAAAGTCATTCCGCTACCTAAGAATAGTAAAGCCCCCTTTACTGGCTCAAATAGCCAACCAATCAGCCTGTTACCAACCCTTCATAAACTTGGTGTTTGACCAGATACAATACTATTTTACAGTAAACAAATTGACAACAGACTTTCAGCACACTTATAGGGAAGGACATTCAACAAGCACAGCACTTACACAAATGACTGATGATTGGCTGAGAGAAATTGATTATAAAATGATTGTGGGTGCTGTTTTGTTAGACTTCAGTGCGGCTTTTGACATTATCGATCATAGTCTGCTGCTGGAAAAATGTATATGTTATGGCTTTACACCCTGTGCTATATTGTGGATAAAGAGATACAGTGGGGAAAAAAAGTATTTAGTCACCCACCAATTGTGCAAGTTCTCCCACTTAAAAAGATGAGAGAGGCCTGTAATTTTCATCATAGGTACACGTCAACTATGACAGACAAATTCAGAAAAGAAAATCCAGAAAATCACTTTGTAGGATTTTTAATGAATTTATTTGCAAATTATGGTGGAAAATAAGTATTTGGTCACCTACAAACAAGCAAGATTTCTGGCTCTCACAGACCTGTAACTTCTTCTTTAAGAGGCTCCTCTGTCCTCCACTCGTTACCTGTATTAATGGCACCTGTTTGAACTTGTTATCAGTATAAAAGACACCTGTCCACAACCTCAAACAGTCACACTCCAAACTCCACTATGGCCAAGACCAAAGAGCTGTCAAAGGACACCAGAAACAAAATTGTAGACCTGCACCAGGCTGGGAAGACTGAATCTGCAATAGGTAAGCAGCTTGGTTTGAAGAAATCAACTGTGGGAGCAATTATTAGGAAATGGAAGACATACAAGACCACTGATAATCTCCCTCGATCTGGGGCTCCACGCAAGATCTCACCCCGTGGGGTCAAAATGATCACAAGAACGGTGAGCAAAAATCCCAGAACCACACGGGGGGACCTAGTGAATGACCTGCAGAGAGCTGGGACCAAAGTAACAAAGCCTACCATCAGTAACACACTACGCCGCCAGGGACTCAAATCCTGCACTGCAAGACGTGTCCCCCTGCTTGTCCAGGCCCATCTGAAGTTTGCTAGAGTGCATTTGGATGATCCAGAAGAGGATTGGGAGAACGTCATATGGTCAGATGAAACCAAAATATAACTTTTGGTAAAAAACTCAACTCGTCATGTTTGGAGGACAAAGAATGCTGAGTTGCATCCAAAGAACACCATACCTACTGTGAAGCATGGGGGTGGAAACATCATGCTTTGGGGCTGTTTTTCTGCAAAGGGACCAGGACGACTGATCCGTGTAAAGGAAAGAATGAATGGGGCCATGTATCGTGAGATTTTGAGTGAAAACCTCCTTCCATCAGCAAGGGCATTGAAGATGAAACGTGGCTGGGTCTTTCAGCATGACAATGATCCCAAACACACCGCCCGGGCAACGAAGGAGTGGCTTCGTAAGAAGCATTTCAAGGTCCTGGAGTGGCCTAGCCAGTCTCCAGATCTCAACCCCATAGAAAATCTTTGGAGGGGAGTTGAAAGTCTGTTGCCCAGCGACAGCCCCAAAACATCACTGCTCTAGAGGAGATCTGCATGGAGGAATGGGCCAAAATACCAGCAACAGTGTGTGAAAACCTTGTGAAGACTTACAGAAAACGTTTGACCTGTGTCGTTGTCAACAAAGGGTATATAACAAAGTATTGAGAAACTTTTGTTATTGACCAAATACTTATTTTCCACCATAATTTGCAAATAAATTCATTACAAATCCTACAATGTGATTTTCTGGATTTTTTTTTCTCATTTTGTCTGTCATAGTTGATGTGTACCTATGATGAAAATTACAGGCCTCTCTCATCTTTTTAAGTGGGAGAACTTGCACAATTGGTGGTTGACTAAATACTTTTTTTCCCCACTGTACCTGTCTAACAGAACACAGAGGGTGTTCTTTAATGGAAGCATCTCCAACATAATCCAGGTAGAATCAGGAATTACCCAGGGCAGCTGTCTAGGCCCCTTACTTTTTTCAATCTTTACTAACAACATGCCACTGGCTTTGAGTAAAGCCAGTGTGTCTATGTATGCGGATGACTCAATACTATACACGTCAGCTACTAGAGCGAGTGAAATGACTGCAACACTTAACAAAGAGCTGCAGTTAGTTTCAGAATGGGTGGCAATGAATAAGTTAGTCCAATATATTTCAAAAACTAAAAGCATTGTATTTTGGGACAAATCATTCACTAAACCTCAACTAAATCTTGTAATAAATAATGTGGAAATTGAGCAAGTTGAGGTGATTCAACTGCTTGGAGTAACCCTGGATTGTAAACTGTCATGGTCAAAACATATTGATACAACAGTAGCTAAGATGGGGAGAAGTCTGTCCATAATAAAGCGCTGCTCTACCTTCTTCACAGTACTATCAACAACGCAAGTCCTACAGGCTCTAGTTTTGTCGCACCTGGACTCCTGTTCAGTCGTGTGGTCAGGTGCCACAAAGAGGGACTTAGGAAAATTGCAATTGGCTCAGAACAGGGCAGCACGGCTGGCCCTTGGATGTACACAGAGAGCAAACATTAATAATATGCATGTCAATCTCTCCTGGCTCAAAGTGGAGGAGAGATTGACTTCATCACTACTTGTATTTGTGAGAGGTATTGACATGTTGAAAGCACCGAGCTGTCTGTTTAAACAACTAGCACACACCCATGCATACCCCACAAGACATGGCACCAGAGGTCTCTTCACAGTCCCAAAGTCCAGAACAGACTATGGGAGGCGCACAGTACTACAGAGAGCCATGACTACATGGAACTCTATTCCACATTAGGTAACTAATGCAAGCAGTAGATTCAGATTTAAAAAACAGATACAAATACACTTTATGGAAGAGCGGGGACTGTGAAGCAACACAAACATAGGCGCAGACACATGCATACACACACAGCAGCTAATGGGGATCCATAATAAATACAAATACAGGGGCCCCACAAGGGTGCGTGCTCAGCCCCCTCCTGTACTCCCTGTTCACCCATGACTGCGTGGCCACACACGCCTCCAACTCAATCATCAAGTTTGCAGAAGACACAAGTAGTAGGCCTGATTACCAACAATGACTTGATAGCCTACAGGGAGGAGGTGAGGGCCCTGGCGGAGTGGTGCCAGGAAAATAACCGTCAACAAAACAAAGGAGCTGATCGTAGACTTCAGGAAACAGCAGAGGGAGCACGCCCCTATCCACATCGACGGGACCGCAGTGGAGAAGGTGGAAAGCTTCATGTTCCTCGGCGTACACATCACTGACAATCTGAAATGGTGAAGAAGGCGCAACAGTGCCTCTTCAACCTCAGGAGGCTGAAGAAATTCGACTTGGCCCCTAAGACCCTTACAAACTTTTACAGATGCACAATTGAGAGCATCCTGTCGGGCTGTATCACCGCTTGGTACGGCAACTGCACCGCCCGCAACCACAGGGCTCTCCAGAGGGTGGTGCGGTCTGCCCAACGCGTCACCGGGGGCACACTGCCTGCCCTCCAGGACACCTCCAGGACACCTACAGCACCCGATGTCACTGGAAGGCCAAAAAGATCATCAAGGACATCAACCACCCGAGACACGGCCTGTTCACCCCGCTATCATCCAGAAGGCGAGGTCAGTACAGGTGCATCAAAGCTGGGACCGTGAGACTGAAAAACTGCTTCTATCTCAAGGCCATCAGACTGTTAAATAGCCATCACTAGCAGGCTACCACCCGGTTACTCAACCTTGCACCTTAGAGGCTGCTGCCCTATATACATAGACATGGAATCACTGGCCACTTTAATAATGGAACGCTAGTCACTTTAATAATGTTTAGATACTGCTTTCCTAATATATACACTACCATTCAAAAGTTTGGGGTCACTTAGAAATGTCCTTGTTTTCGAAAGAAAAGCAATTTTGTTGTCCATTAAAATAACATCAAATTGATCAGAAATACAGTGTAGACATTGTTAATGTTGTAAATGGCTATTGTAGCTGGAAACGGCTGGTTTTTAATGGGGTATCTACATAGGCGTACAGAGGCCCATTATCAGCAACCATCAGTCCTGAGTTCCAATGGCACGTTGTGTTTGCTAATCCAAGTTTATCATTTTAAAAGGCTAATTGATCATTAGAAAACCCTTTTGCAATTATGTTAGCACAGCTGAAAACTGTTGTGTTGATTAAAGAAGCAATAAGAAAAAGCCATATCTCAGACTGGCCAATAAAAATAAAAGATTAAGATGGGCAGTCTGAGATATGGCTTTTTCTTTGCAACTCTGCCTAGAAGGTCAGCATCCCGGAGTCGCCTTTTCACTGTTGACGTTGAGACTGGTGTTTTGCGGGTACTATTTAATGAAGCTGCCAGTTGAGGACCTGTGAGGCGCCTGTTTCTAAAACTAGACACTAATGTATTTGTCCTCTTGCTCAGTTGTGCACCGG
Source organism: Coregonus clupeaformis (assembly GCF_020615455.1). Lineage (NCBI taxonomy): Eukaryota > Metazoa > Chordata > Actinopteri > Salmoniformes > Salmonidae > Coregonus > Coregonus clupeaformis. The sequence continues at coordinate 16,732,523 of NC_059195.1, read as the reverse complement.
GGCCTCCCACTCCTCCTTCTAATCTGGTTAGAGCCAGTTTGCCCTGTTCTGTGAAGGGAGTAGTACACAGCGTTGTACGAGATCTTCAGTTTCTTGGCAATTTCTCACATGGAATAGTCTTCATTTCTCAGAACAAGAATAGACTGACGAGTTTCAGAAGAAAGTTTTTTGTTTCTGGCCATTTTGAGCCTGTAATCGAACCCACAATTGCTGATGCTCCAGATACTCAACTAGTCTCAAGAAGGCCAGTTTTATTGCTTCTTTAAATCAGCACAACAGTTTTCAGCTGTGCTAACATAATTGCAAAAGGGTTTTCTAATGATCAATTAGCCTTTTAAAATGATAAACTTGGATTAGCAAACACAACGTGCCATTGGAACACAGGACTGATGGTTGCTGATAATGGGCCTCTGTATGCCTATGTAGATATTACATTTTTTTTTAAATCAGCCGTTTCCAGCTACAATAGCCATTTACAACATTAACAATGTCCACACTGTATTTCTGATCAATTTGATGTTATTTTAATGGACAAAAAAAGTGACATTTCTAAGTGACCCCAAAATTTGGAACGGTAGTGTATATATTTCTTAATTCCATTATTTTACTTTTAGATTTGTGTGTATTGTTAGATACTACTGCACTGTTGGAGCTAGGAACACAAGCATTTCACTACACCCGCAATAACATCTGCTAAATATGTGTATGTGACCAATAAAATTTGATTTTATTTGATTTATATAGCCAGGTTATATTTACACATTATTGTTATTCGTTATTCACTGTTTATGTATTCCTTGTGTCGTTATTTATATTTCTACTTTACATTTTTGTTATCTTCAACTCTGCATTGTTGGAAAAGGACCGTAAGCAAGTTTAAAAAGCATGTGACAATTTTTGTTCAATTTGATTTGACAAACATACATCGATTATGCATTATGCAAAAAGATAACAAGGCATGTTGAATGTAAGCAATTTTGAATGAAAAACTATTTTTCACTTATTTTCTTACAGTTGCTGAAAGAACATTACCATTATCAGGTTAAAAGGGGATGAATAATACTCTTGGAAACTGAACCACTCCCCACTAAAAAAACATAAGCCGTTGTGGCAAGACCTTACAGTAAAAGGTGCATATAACTGAAGGCACCCGTAAACACACCAGAACTTTACAGTATAGTTTGACAGAATTACATAATTTAGCTATTATGAGGTAGTTACTTCAAGCCGGCAATAGTCTTAGCAATGTGAAAAAATCGAGGTGTTTTCCTAGAGTTTCATGAGTAGATACGTAGCATTAATTGAGCAACATCATATTAAGCTCTTAAATAGGCTTGGAAAGGATTGCACCCATAAATCGCAAAGCAACTGAAAACAGAGAAGGATAAATGTAACAACCTCTAATGAGGGTACACAGTCTGTTCCTAGTAGATTGCTCTAGTCTCAGATTAAAGAGAATTGCTCTGCATCTCAAGGACCCTATACAATAATGTCAAGACTGCTGACATTATTGTAATAATGTCAGGACTGCTGGTCATGGCCATTTGATAAAAGACTGTCAATTCCAAGAGCATCAAATGTCCACCAGGCCTCGAATCAAGCAAGGTGAGATGGCAGACATTTTGAGTAGAAAAGAAAGATAATGTGAAAAACAAGACAAACAAGTAGCTTGACCGTGATGTAATAACCTGTTTGTAATGACGTTATTTCACCCAGATTTCAACCCGTTTGTAATGATGCAATTTCAACCAGATTTCAATCTGTTTCCAATGTTTTTTGTAAGAATCTCACTTGTTTGGAAAATTGTATCTAGATCTTTGAGAGCTTACCTTGACCAGCTGGACAGCACGAGGAGAAAAGTCACAGCAGTATAAGAATGCCCCTGTCCCTCTATAAGACAGCAACACAGATAGAGAACTTGTCAGCTTCATTTTATATCATTTTCACAACAAACACACCAGAGCTGGCCGCCCAGCCAAACTGAGCAATCGGGGGAGAAGGGCCTTGGTCAGGGAGGTGACCAAGAACCCGATGGTCACTCTGACAGAGCTCCTCTGTGGAGATGGGAGAACCTTCCAGAAGGACAACCATCTCTGCAGCACTCCACCAATCAGGCCTTTATCGTAGAGTGGCCAGACGGAAGCCACTCCTCAGTAAAAGGCACATGACATCCCGCTTGGAGTTTGCCAAAAGGCACCTAAAGACTCTCAGACCATGAGAAACAAGATTCTCTGGTCTGATGAAACCAAGATTGAAATCTTTGGCCTGAATGCCAAGCATCACGTCTGGAGGTAACCTGGCACCATCCTTATGGTGAAGCATGGGTGGCAGCACCATGCTGTGGGGATGTTTTTCAGCGGCAGGGACTGGGAGACTAGTCAGGATCGAGGCAAAGATGAGCGGTGCAAAGTACAGAGAGATCTTTGATGAAAACCTGCTCCAGAGCGCTCAGGACCTCCGACTGGGGCAAAGGTTTACCTTCCAACAGGACAACGACCCTAAGCACGCAGCGCTGTAATCGCTGCCAAAGGTGCTTCAACAAAGTACTGAGTAAAGGGTCTGAATACTTATGTAAATGTGATATTTCCGTTTTTTATTTGTAGTATATTTGCAAACATTTCTGCAAACCTTTTTTTGCTTTGTCATTATGGGGTATTGTGTGTAGATTGATGAGGGGAAAAAAACGTTTAAATCAATTTTAGAATAAGGCTGTAACGTAACAAAATTTGGAAAATGTCAAGGGGTCTGAATACTTTCCGAATTCACTGTATTCCACATTTTGTTGTGTTTCTGCCTGAAATCAAAATTGATTAAATATATTTCTCACCCATCTACACACAATACCCCATAATGACAGTGAAAAATAGCTTTTAGAAATGTTAGCAAATTTATTGAAAATGAAATACAGAAATATCTCATTTACATAAGTATTCACACCCCTTAGTGTTAGAATCACCTTTGGCAGCGATTACAGCTGTGAGTCTCTATGAGCTTTGCACACCTGGATTGTACAATATTTTCACATTATTCTTGTTAAAATTCTTCAAGCTCTGTCAAGTTGGTTGTTGATCATTGCTAAACAGCCTGATCTTTGTAGTTGAATCTGTGTTTGAAATTCACTGCTCGACTGAGGGACCTTACAGATAATTGTATGTGTGGGGAACAGGGATGAGGTAGTCACTCAAAAATCATGTTAATCACTATTATTGCACAGAGTTAGTCCATGCAACTTATTATGTGACTTGTTAAGCAAATGTTTACTCCTGAACTTATTTAGGCTTTCCATAACAAAGGGGTTGAATACTTATTGACTCAAGACATTTCAGCTTTTAATTTTTTATTAATTTGTAAAAATGTCTAAAAATATAATTCCACCTTGACATTATGGGGTATTGTGTGTAGGCCAGTGACACAAAATCTCAATTTAATCCATTTTCAATTCAGGCTGTAACACAACAAAATGTGGAAAAAGTCAAGGGGTGTGGAGTAGGGATATAAGATTTAAGTGTATAATGACAGGTAGATTGGCATTCATTGACTTAACTGTATAAGATCTACAGTAGCAATCAGTAAATATTTACTGAACAAAAAAGCTCTTAATCACACACCCAGCAGGGAGACTGAGGGACTAATACATTGGCTATAAGATAACATACTTTCCATTTCATTGAAGAGTCATTCATAGGATTATACATGCAGATCAAGGTTAAACACTTCCTCCTCCTTACTTTCCTCTCCTAGCCTTGCCATGTCCTCTGGACAAAATGTTCTATGCAAGATGACATCATTCTTTGGCAGAGGTTGTCTGCATAACAAAGTAAATATCAAAACATTTGCCTTCAAGAGAGACAATGTTATTCTAGAATTAGGTTTATTTCTATTTTTATCAACCATTGAACACCACAGGCTCAGTTTGTGATGTCATGCATCAATCAGTTTTTCTGATCCGAGTGTATAACAATATAAAATATAATTAGACTGGATAAAACATATGTAATGATGTTGTACTTACTTAATAGAACTGACAATAGGATACACACTGTTACCAGCCCCACATCCAACCTATGACAAAAATAACATTCTGTCAAAATAGACATTTGACTCAACTACTGAGCCAGTGAAATCAACACCAAAGTTCTAACTACACACAAGCATTCTAACTACATAATATGTGAACAGTGTGGGGGGTAAGGAATAAAAGCAAAATGAAAATACCTCTAAGATCCTGAAAGTTGCATGTTCGCCTGGGAAAGAGCTGGTCTGCCTTGCAGCCTCTGCAGTGTCTCTCCCATCTTGATTACAGGACTGCTGGCAATCACTAGTCAGTGGATCTATGTGCTGGTGACTGGGTGCATGCTGCCGCTGCTTCCCCATCTCTGTGTCCCTGCCAGACACACCAGGCTCTGGGCATGTGGCCCGCAGCCCACACTGTCTCTCCTCAGTAGCACTGCTCTCTGGCCCCAAAGGAAGAAGCTCTGGGAACTCCAAGAACAGCCACTTGCGATCTTTAAAGAACTTGTCCTGGTGCATCTCATAAAAGCTGTCCCAGTATTTACAGGCGTCTACGTCATATTTGCCTGAGTGGGGGATGAAGAACAAAAACAACAGAAATATTAGTTTTCATATAATCAAAATTAAGAACATAATTTGCTAGGAACGTTTAGAAAAGGGCTACCTTGCTCTTCTAATGGAATGCGTAAGCTAGAATTATCGTCTGCCTTTTGTCTGGCTTTTTCTTTCTCTTCCTCAGACCATTTCACATGGTCCCTAAAACACAATCATTTCAACATGAATGTACTGTATGCTTGACCCAAAATACACTGCTGTGCCCTTTGACACAGTATATTATCAACTTCAGACTTCACATTGAAAGTTGCATTAAATAAAAATAATAGATGTGCAAACACATACCACATGTTATGCTGGAAGATGTCCTCAGAGTTGGTCAGAATCCTTGCTCCCAAAGGAGCAGGGGGTCGTCCCCCTCTGCTGTTTAGTCTGCAGGGAACCCTGCCCCAAACCATAGCCACTGAGGCTAGGGAGAGGTGTCGTAATCCTCTCATTTAGACTGTGGACTGGGAAAACCAGGCAAGAAACCGTCAATCAATTTTTATTATGGGATACCTAGCCCATTCAAATAGACTGTAAATGTTATTAAACATTATACCATCTATTCACAAAGCTGTCTGTAGCCTGAGGGGATTTTGCCGACGCTCCCAAAATGCTCAGTCTAAACACAAATACGCCTCGCACGCGAAACAGTTTTGAAAACACTTGGAATGTAACTTTAGTATAAGCGAGAAATCATTTTTATACATTATTGTATGCAGTTTAGGGTGCATCTTTGCTAGACTGCGCACAGTAATTGTATCTTTTGTATTTGAAAGATTCTTTCTCGCTTACAGTGCGCCTTCGGAAAGTATTCAGACCCCTTTACTTTTTCCACATTTTGTTATGTTACAGCCTTATTCAAAAATGTATTACATTGCTTTTTTTCCTCATCAATCTACACACAATACCCCATAATGACAAAGCAAAAACAGGTTTTTAGAAATGTTTGCTAATTTATATATATTTTTTAACTGAAATATCACATTTACATAAGCATTCAAACCCTTTACTCAGTACTTTGTTGAAGTACCTTTGGCAGTGACTACAGCCTCGAGTCTTCTTGGGTATGACACTACAAGCCTGGCACACCTGTATTTGGGGAGTTTCTCCCATTCTCCTCTGCATATCCTCTCAAACTCTGTCAGGTTGGATGGGGAGCGTTGCTGCACAGCTATTTTTAGGTTTCTCCAGAGATGTTAGATCGGGTTCAAGTCCGGGCTCTGGCTGGGCAACTCAAGGACATTCAGAGACTTTTCCCGAAGCCACTCCTGCGTTGTCTTGACTGTGTGCTTAGGGTCGTTGTCCTGTTGGAAGGTGAACCGTCGCCCCAGTCTGAGGTCCTGAGTGCTCTGGAGCAGGATTTCATCAAGGATCTCGCTTTACTTTGCCCCGATCCTGACTTGTCTCCCAGTCCCTGCTGCTGAAAAACATCCCCACAGCATGATGCTGCCACCACCATGCTTCACCGTAGGGATGGTGTCAGGTTTCCTCCAGACGTGATGCTTGGCATTCAGGCCAAAGAGTTCAATCTTGGTTTCATCAGACCAGAGAATCTTGTTTCTCATGGTCTGAGAGTCTTTAGGTGCCTTTTGGCAAACTCCAAGCGGGCTGTCATGTGCCTTTTACTGAGGAGTGGCTTCCGTCTGGCCACTACCATAAAGGCCTGATTGGTAGAGTGCTGCAGAGATGGTTGTCCTTCTGGAAGGTTCTCCCATCTCCACAGAGGAACGCTAGAGCTCTGTCAGAGTGACCATCGGGTTCTTGGTCACCTCCCTGACCAAGGCCCTTCTCCCCCGATCGCGCAGTTTGGCCGGGCGGCCAGCATTAGGAAAGTCTTGGTGGTTCCAAACTTCTTCCATTTAAGAATGATGGAGGCCACTGTGTTCTTGGGGACCTTCAATGCTGCAGAAATGTTTTGGTACCCTTTCCCCAGATCTGTGCCTCGACACAATCCTGTCTCGGAGCGCTACGGACAATTCCTTCGACCTCATGGCTTGGATTTTGCTGTGACGCACTGTCAACTGTGGGACCTTTTATAGACAGTTGTGTGCCTTTCCAAATCATGTCAAATCAATTGAATTTACCACAGGTGGACTCCAATCAAGTTGTAGAAACATCTCAAGGATGATCAATGGAAACAGGATGTACCTGAACTCAATTTCGAGTCTCATAGCAAAGTGTCTAAATACTTATGTAAATAAGGTATCTGTTTTTTATTTTTAATAAATGTTCAAAGATTTCTAAAAACCTGCTTTTGCTTTGTCATTATGCGGTATTGTGTGTAGATTGCTGAGGATTTTTATTTATTTAATTAAATTTTTGAATAAGTCTGTAACATAACATTTTGAAAAACTGAATACTTTCCGAATGCACTGTATATGAAAGTTCCAAAGGTTACCAAAACTGTATCGCAAGTGAGGCATATTTTCGTTTAGACACAAACCGTCGGGATTAAACAGAGCGTTGGGATTGTAGTTCGAGGGAGCCAGCTGTGATCAGTACTATCAGCTGAGAACCCAAGGGGGGCTGGCTGTACGGCTGTAAACTGGGTATACCCAAATTGTACCAACAAATTCTGATTAATCATAATGACAAGTCTGGGCAATTCCACGATAATGGAATTGAGCTGAGACTCAGATTATTCACTTAAAATGTACGCCAAACAAAAACCATTGATTTCAAAGTTTAACAAACCATACATCTATGCACAAGGACTACTTTTAACAATTTAAACTGACATTTTTATAAAAACACATTTACTGGAAGAACTGTGCAGATGCAAATTTGGTAACAGAATTTCAGTAAAATCTTCCTCTGTTTTTTGTGTTCACGTTTTCCAAAAACGTAAATATCTGCTCCAAATTAAGATTCAACGATGTCTGCAGAAAGAATGGGGTGTCAGCTATGACATGGCAAATTGACTTTTTAATGTACTACAGTAACTGGATTTACACCCGGTAACTGCATTTCATCATGGGTCCCTGATCTGTACTACACAGAAATGCATAATTATGGATATAAAAATGTAATTCTCTTCATGGTGATGTATCCTAAATAGGTACACAAAAAGGTATAAATATGCAATATCCTCCTTTGCATATCTGGGTATTATTCTACACACTGGCTATTTTAATGAGCTTGAGGTGCCCCCAAATAAGACCACATTTGGTTGGTCTGGACCGGACCAAATCTGAACCAATAATATACGTCTATGTTTCACAAGTTTGGACATCAAAATACAGCATAGATCTCAGTAGAGTACAGTAGAGTAGAGTACATTACAGCACAGAACAGTAGAGTAGAGTTCAGTACAGTAAAGTAGAGTATAGTTCAGTACAGTAGAGTATAGTTCAGTACAGTAAAGTATAGCCTAGTACAGTACATTATATTGTACTCGACTAGTATGCTCTACTGTGTACCGTACTGAACTTTACAGTACTGTACTCTACTTTTCTTTACTGTACTCTATTCTATTGTGCTGACTATACTGAACTTCTCTACTGTACACTACTGAACCATATTATACTTTTCTTTACTGTATTATGCTGTTCAATTGCAGAGATTCCGTTACAGATTTTGCTGATATTCCGTTACCAATTTGGTAACAGAATTTCGAGATTTAATAACTTAATTCATAAACAAAATTCATATCAGTAAAAACATTAACTAATTGATAGGTCTACCTTTACTTGTTACTTCTGTGAACTTTCATTATCCTCCCTCCTTGAGGGAGAGAAATGAGTAAATATCTTAAAGTCGCTCTGGATAAGAGCGTCTGCTAAATGACTTAAATGTAAATATGTGGGTTTTTGGAAACGGAATTTCAAGGCACAAGGCAATGTTTCTTACAGAAGGCAGAGATATTTCTTCAATACTAAAAATAAATTGTTGATATTAGTTGGCAAGGGTCTTCAACATTATTGTGTATTGATGTATTTATAATACCTTTTACGACTTTTTCCTGGTAGATATTTTATAAAGACCCCTTTCCCATCTGACCAGAAATCAAAGCCTTAGCTTTTTCCAAATTTTTTGGGGATGGAACGTTTTGGAAAAATTTATATACAGTGCATTCGACAAGTATTCAGACCCCTTGACTTTTTCCACATTTAGTTACATTACAGCCTTATTCTAAAATGGATTAAATACAACATTTTCCTCATAAATCTACACACAATACCCCATAATGACAATGCGAAAACAGGTTTTTATAATTTTTAGCAAATGTATTAAAAATGAAACTATTAACCTATTAACGCGGGGCAAGCGTAGACAAGATGGCGTATTGAATAGAAATCGGTACAAAACACCTCAAGATAAAAACATAATATTCAAAATCAGTAAGTTAGACTAAATATTAGCATTTCATATATTCGCAGTTAATATAATTCAATCTGGATAATAACAGAAATAAGATCATAAGGCTAGAGAAATATATCGACAAATATTACAACAACAAGCAACACCCAAACATGACTGAAGACAAGCGTGGAGAGCCGATCCCCAAAAGGAAACGCGACTCATTGACTGATACAGATGATATATGCTTTTCACCACTGGGTATGGTAAGTGTGGAAAGCGACCTGTTGAAGTCGATAAATGACAAATTGGGCATACGCATACTAGAATTGGTCAGTAAAGACGTAAAAGAGTTGAAAGCGAGTCTTCAAATGAGTGACGAAAAAGCTTTGGTAATGGAGAAAGAAACCAAAGAAATAAAAGTGACAGTCTCTAAAATGGAAACGGACGTTAGGGAACTAAAAAAGGAGAACAATCTTCTGAGAGAAGCCTTACTAGACATCCAAACTAGATCGATGAGGGAAAATCTAGTACTTACGGGTATTCAGGAAAAGGAGGGAGAAATAACAAAGAATATTATGAAGGACTTCCTGCATACAGCGCTACAAATCCCACTCGAGGCTGTCGATAAAATCCAACTCGAACGTGTACATCGTTTTGGAAAAAGAGGACAGAAATATGAGCGCCCAATCGTTGCCAAATTTGCTTTTTTTAAGGATAAAGCTATGGTGAAAAGCCTAGGAAAAAGACTTGCTGGCACGAAAATAGGCATGAATGATCAGTTCCCGAGGGAGATTGTAGAAAGGCGCAAAGTTCTGTATCCAATCTTCAAGGAAAACAGATTAAAAGGGAAATGTGTTGCACTAGTGGTGGATAAATTATATATTGACAACCAAATGTTCAGAGACACAAAGACTACTCCATGGCTATTCTAAAAGTTGTAATAGAGGAGTCAAATATTGGAGCACCTGATACTAGCAATGATAGGGATTGTAATATTAAATAACATTTATAGTACGTATAGTATTTTATAAAAGGATAAAACGATATATATTTTTTTTTTGACTTCGTATCGCGGTTGTCGGGAGAGGTTGTGTTTTCTCTAGCAGGAGGTAAGCTTGGCTTCTTATATGGTGTTGAGTAAAGCTTAAACCATGTATTTAGATTGTAGGTAGGTATTGTAGTTAGGTATTATAGGTAGTTTACTCAGGTAGTTATTGTAGGTTATTGTAGGTTATTGTAGGTAATTATTGTAGGTAAGTATTGTATTCGGCGGACCCCGGCGAAGCACGAGGCCAGCTTACCCACTACTTGGACCAACAAAGCTAGCTAGCTAGCTAGCGGGTAGCTACTGGTAACTTTTAGCAACTGTGGTTAGTTGTTTCCAATGTTATTTCACGCTTAAGAGTACCTGTGATTGAGCCAGCTAGCTGCCTACCATTCAGCTGTTTTTCTAACCTCATTATCCGAGGCATTAACGTTAGGTGGTTGGTAGCTGCTGTACTTAATTACAGCTACTGATTGCAGTCTGCCACCCAGACAGCTGGCGTCGGGTAAGTTTGGCTTTATACATAGCTTGGGCTTTGTCGAGTAAGGCTTAAACTATGTATTTAGATTGTAGTTAGGTATTATAGGTAGGCATCGTGGGCTGTATATTATTAGGTAGTATAGGTAGGCATCGTGGGCTGTTGTGGGTAGTTGTTGTATGTAGTTATTGTAGGTTACTTTTGTATTCGGCGGTGCCGGGTGTAGCACTGAGCTAGCTAGCTAACTCACCTCCTGGATTAGCTGGCGAGTAGCTATTAGCAACGGTAGCAACTAAAAACAATATCCTTTTAGCCAGCTACATTCGTTCGCAGCGACGCCATTTTTCAAACAAAGTCAACACAGCAGCCATTGCTAGCTAGCCAACACTACCAGCTGGCTGTACTGTAGTAGCTAAATACAATATCTTTGTGCTAGCTAGCCAACGTTTAATCATTGCTGCGTTATGAAAGAACTAGACATGGACACAAATTATCTGTTTAGTGTGTTCACACACTATTGGTAGTTTGTTGTAACCAAGTATTGGTGCTAAACTGTGTGTTATTGGATGCTAGCATGCTAGTTAGCTATGGCGTCATAGTTAGCTAGCTGAATAAAGTAAGTTGAGTCTATTCATTGAAACATTGAACCGCTGTAGTTTACAACAATTCTAATTTCTAAAGTGGAAGTTGGGAGAGTTTTATTCGGGTGGTTCAGTGAAACAATTATAGTTTCTGAGGTGGAAGTTGGGAGAGTTATATTTTTTTGGTGAGGGAGGCCCTGCTCTCTCCTTTCCCAGATGTTTAGTTCATTTCATTCCGATCTCCTCTGCATTATTGTAGCCATCTGCTACAGCCTGTCAACTATGCCTCTGCCTATCCCTGTTCTCTCCTCTCCGCACAGGCTACACAAACGCCTCACACCGCGTGGCTGCTGCCTCTCTAACCTGGTGGTCCCTGCATGCACCACACACCTGGAGTTCCAGTGCTCAGGCAGCCTCTGGAACTGCCGTTCTGCCGCCAACAAGGCTGACTTCATCCCAGCCTATGCTACCCTCCAGTCCCTCGACTTCCTGGCGCTGACGGAAACATGGATTACCACTGAAAACACTGCTACTCCTACTGCTCTCTCCTCGTCTGACCATGTGTTCTCGCATACCCCGAGAGCATCTGGTCAGAGGGGTGGTGGCACAGGAATCCTCATCTCTCCCAAGTGGTCATTCTCAATTTTTCCCCTAACCCATCTGTCTATCTCCTCATTTGAATTCCACGCTGTCACAGTCACTAGCCCATTTAAGCTTAATATCCTTGTCATCTATCGCCCTCCAGGTTCCCTTGGAGAGTTCATCAATGAGCTTGACGCCTTGATAAGTTCCTTTCCTGAGGATGGCTCACCCTTCACAGTTTTGGGGGATTTCAACCTCCCTACGTCTACATTTGACTCATTTCTCTCTGCCTCCTTCTTTCCACTCCTCTCCTCTTTTGACCTCACCCTCTCACCGTCCCCCCTACTCACAAGGCAGGCAATACGCTTGACTTCATCTTTACTAGATGTTGCTCTTCTACTAATCTCACTGCAACTCCCCTCCATGTCTCCGACCACTACTTTGTATCCTTTTCTCTCTCGCTCTCCTCCAACACTACTCACTCTGCCCCTACACAGATGGTAACGCGCCGCCGCAACCTTCGCTCTCTCTCTCCCACTACTCTCTCCTCTTCCATCCTATCATCACTTACCCTCTGCTCAATCCTTCTCCCTCCAATCTCCTGATTCTGCCTCCTCAACCCTCCTCTCCTCCCTTTCTGCATCCTTTGACTCCCTGTGTCCCCTATCCTCCAGGCCGGCTCGGTCCTCCCCTCCAGCTCCGTGGCTTGATGACTCATTGCGAGCTCACAGAACAGAGCTCCGGGCAGCTGAGCGGAAATGGAAGAAAACTAAACTCCCTGCCGACCTGGCATCTTTTCACTCCCTCCTCTCTACATTTTCTTCATCTGTTTCTGCTGCTAAGGCCACTTTCTACCACTCTAAATTCCAAGCATCTGCCTCTAACCCTAGGAAGCTCTTTGCCACATTCTCCTCACTGCTGAATCCCCCCCTCTCTGTGGATGACTTCGCAACCACTTTGAAAAGAAGGTTGACGACATCCGATCCTCGTTTGTTAAGTCTAATGACACTGCTGGTCCTGCTCACACTGCCCTACCCTATGCTTTGACTTCTTTCTCCCCTCTCTCTCCAGATAAAATCTTGCGACTAATGACTGCAGGCCGCCCAACAACCTGCCCGCTTGACCCCATCCCCTCCTCTCTTCTCCAGACCATCTCCGGTGACCTTCTCCCCTACCTCACCTCGCTGATCAACTCATCCTTGACCGCTGGCTATGTCCCTTCTGTCTTCAAGAGAGCGAGAGTTGCACCCCTTCTCAAAAAACCAACACTCGATCACACTGATGTCAACAACTACAGACCAGTATCCCTTCTTTCTTTTCTTTCCAAAACTATTGAGCGTGCCGTCTTTAGCCAACTCTCTTGCTATCTCTCTCAGAATGACCTTCTTGATCCAAACCAGTCAGGTTTCAGGACTGGTCATTCAACTGAGACTGCTCTTCTCTGTGTCACGGAGGCTCTCCGCACTGCTAAAGCTAACTCTCTCTCCTCTGCTCTTGTCCTTTAGACCTGTCTGCTGCCTTTGATACTGTGAACCATCAGATCCTCCTCTCCACCCTCTCCGAGCTGGGCATCTCCGGCGCGGCTCACTCCTGGATTGCGTCCCTACCTGACCGGTCGCTCCTACCAAGTGGCGTGGCGAGAAGCTGTCTCCGCACCACGTGCTCTCACCACTGGTGTCCCCAGGGCTCATTTCTAGGCCCTCTCCTTTTCTCCCTATACACCAAGTCACTTGGCTCTGTCATATCCTCACATGGCCTCTCCTATCATTGCTACGCTGACGATACACAACTAATCTTCTCCTTTCCCCCTTCTGATAACCAGGTGGCGAATCGCATCTCTGCATGTCTGGCCGACATATCAGTATGGATGACGGATCACCACCTCAAGCTGAACCCTGGCAAGACGGAGCTGCTCTTCCTCCCGGGGAAGGACTGCCCGTTCCATGATCTCGCCATCACGGTTGACAACTCCGTTGTGTCCTCCTCCCAGAGTGCGAAGAGCCTTGGCGTGACCCTGGACAACACCCTGTCGTTCTCCGCCAACATCAAGGCGGTGACCCGATCCTGCAGGTTCATGCTCTACAACATTCGGAGAGTACGACCCTGCCTTACACAGGAAGCGGCACAGGTCCTAATCCAGGCACTTGTCATCTCCCGTCTGGATTACTGCAACTCGCTGTTGGCTGGGCTCCCTGCCTGTGCCATTAAACCCCTACAACTCATCCAGAATGCCGCAGCCCGTCTGGTGTTCAACCTTCCCAAGTTCTCTCACGTCACCCCCCTCCTCCGCACACTCCACTGGCTTCCAGTTGAAGCTCGCATCCGTTACAAGACCATGGTGCTTGCCTATGGAGCAGTGCCTCCGTACCTTCAGTTTGTAAGTCGCTCTGGATAAGAGCGTCTGCTAAATGACGTAAATGTAAATGTAAATATAACAAGCAGAATAATACATCTTTAAATACAAATAATTAGAACATGGCTTTTTTGGCGGGAGGTTGTTGTTTTGGCGGATGGTTGTTGTGGTTGGTCCTGTGTTCTCTCTGGCGTCCTTTCCCCCTTGCGGCAGATGTGGATGCGGGTGCGTTTGCACGCTCGGCCCATTTCTTCCGCAGTCAACCATGTGGTGTGCATTTTTGTGTTTGAAAAGGTGCGGCGTTAAGTGAGTGAGAGGGGAAATGGTTGCATATCCCAGAGCCGACCGGGGGTCTATGAGCAGGGGTAGTGAGAGAGAGAGCTTTCAATTTTGTGTAGATGAGGGATATACATTTTTAAATATAGTATACATCTAATCTAATTATTCATTGTCCTATCATGATGGAAAGATCCCTAACCCTATAACCTGGACACCCACCTGAGCGACCCATACACAAAAGAGAAGTTCCCATCTATTTTATGGACCTGCTGTGAATATGCAGCCTAAACAGAGAAATAAATGCGGTCAGAGACCTACTTGAGCAGCACCGCCCCCTCAAGATTCTGAGCCTGCCTGGCAGGGTTGGTCCTACAAAGCCAGAGCCCCTGATGGGAGAGCATAATATACAAGGAAATTCTCAAAGCTGCTAATGAGAACCTTGACGACCTTTTACCTAGCCGGTGGGGATTCCGGTGGGGTACGCCCACCCAGGTAGTGGCAGTGCTGGCAACACTGGCTGCAGTAACCCATGGGGAGGGGGTCACACTCGGACAATCAGAGAGGGGGTTTATCATTGTGGCCCAGGTGGCACAAAATAATCAAAGGTCTGACCACATGGAGATGCTTGGGAAAATGGTTACAACAGGGGGATCAGAGTGTTTGTGTCTCAGGTGAAGAGGGTGGATCTGATCTCCATCACCTAGGACTTGACATAGATTAAGTAGATTAATCAAATCTCACATTGTTATCAATTTCTGCTCAATCTGCATGCTTTCTCAATCAGCTTTAACTGTATGTGCACTCGTAGATCAAGTTATTTCTCGAGTTGGGCTCTGGGATATAACAGCCGTTGAGTATCTGATTTTATGGTGGATTGTGGAGGAGGGGGGTTGAGTGTGTTGGAGTATGTGAGTATGTGCGTGTGTGCTTGTCTGGCATCTGTTGTGGGGGGGTGGGGATGTTGGGGGGGAGGGTATGGGATGGACCACGGGAATTATTTGCTAGGATAATAATTGCTTGTCAATGAATTAAATGTAATACAATGGCAATCCAGGTTATATGTTAGAATCCTATGCGTGAACTGCCGACATTATTACGCATATTAATTGATAATGATGGAAAATAGGATATGCATAATTTACAAATATATAGTTATATATATATATATATATATATAGAGGTGAAAGCATTGGAAATGCTTTTGGCGGTTAATCTGCTTCTGTTTTGTGGGTGGCACTGTGTGCTGTTTTCGATGGATGGGTCCTGGCCTCTCGGGGCCTTAGGGATACGGAGGGACGTGGGTGGGATGCTGATCACTGGGATGACGGCTCAACTTGGGATGGGGAGGGGCTTTAGCGGGGGAATTAGTGGAGAACAATTGAAGGGTTACTCCGTAGCAATGCAAATATCACGGTACAGCTATATGGACACTCAATCATTACGCTATTTTCTATTGGTAAATTTACAAACATATATAATGATAAATAGACTTGAAACTTGTATCTCATTATGGTGTATGGTGAAATAAGTATAGCCAGTTAAAATTGCAATGGCTTAGCTGATAATAACAAAAGAAGAACAATATTTACATGGCTCAAAGAGAAGGAATATAATTAGGGGTGTAACGATCCATCTACTACATCGATGTATCGATTTATATTCCTATGATCCAACTACATCGATCTGTGCTCGGCGAGTTGGCCTTTTGGACAACATATATCAATCTAACATCGTTTTAAAATGTAATACATCGATTGTATCGATACTAGGAAATAACCCATCGGATTTAAGCACGTCAGACTTTATATGGATGTTTTTTCTTAGCACTTTTAATGATAAAGGCTTTAAACATTACTCGATTCAGTCTGCCTATCCGTGACGTCATCGCCCCACGCCAGCAGCAGCGCAAAGGCGCAAAGACAACAAAACATAGCATGGCGGACGACAGAGGAGAAGCCGACGAGCGAGAAATTATCAAGCCACCATTGCGGTCCTTACAAGAAACAGGAATCTAGGAAACTTCACCTGCACTGTCCAGTATCCAGGTATTTATTTCAGTCACACTGGTTGAATTTTTGGCTAAAAGGTTACTGAATCGATTTCAAGTCACTGAATCGTTTCGGATCGTATCGTTCTAAATGAACCAATATCGTCCTTGAATCGTATCGACAACCACGAATCGTGATACAAATCGAATCGTTGTTAAAACGAATCGTTACACCCCTAAATATAATATCTATTGTATACAGGAAACTCATTCAACAATTCGAGATGAAGTAGCGTGGAAAAAAGAATGGGGGGAATATACTTCTCCCATGGGCAAAGAAATTCAAAAGGGGTGATGATATTAATTAATAGTAATTTCGATCCGAATGTGCAAATTGTCCAAATAGATACGCAAGGTAGATGGATTATTTTAAATATGTTATTGGACCATAAACAGATATGGCTCATTAACCTTTACGGACCAAATAATGATGATCCACAATTCTTTGACAATATATATAATAAATTATCAAGCCTGCAAGCAACTCAAGACAATATTATTATGGTGGGGGATTATAATACTGTTTTAAATAGCTCAATGGACCGAAAAGGAAATCACACCACAAACAATCACCCACATGCTCTTAAGGAAATTGTGAATGTCATGGATACATTAGAACTAGTAGATATATGGAGGCTTAAATATACTGATCTAGTGAGATATACATGGCGGAGACTGAATCAAGCTAGTCGTCTTGACTTCTTTCTTATCTCATTCTCGTTGGCACCAAAAGTAAAAAAAAGTGTTGATAGGGGACAGAATGCGGTCGGACCATCATATAATAGGCATAAACATTACTCTTACTGAATTTCCACGTGGGCGAGGATATTGGAAATTTAATCAAAGCCTATTGGATGATAATTTATTTATAATTAGAACAAAGGAATTTATAACTTACTTTTTCCAACATAACATAGGTACAGCGAATCCCCTTATTGTATGGGACACCTTTAAATGTGCCTTTAGAGGCCATGCAATTCAGTACTCATCTCGAAAACAAAAGCAATTTAGGTCAAAAGAGTTTATACTAAGAAAGGAAATAGAAAGTCTAACAGAACAGATAGATGGCAATAAAAACTGTAACATAGAGGCTCAGAATAAATTAGAGGAAAAACAAAAAGAAATGGAGAAACTTATTCAAGAAAGATCAAGTGTAATATATTATAAAAATAAAGCAAACTGGATGGAATATGGGGAAAAATGCACCATTTTTTTTTTAATCTTCAACATAGGAATGCTACCAAAAATAACTTAATGAAACTGGTTACAATTGACGGAGTCACCCATAATTCACAAAATGATATTTTGAAGGAAGAAACAAAGTACTTTAAGCATATGTTTTCTTTTCAGTCGCCTCCATCTCCTCTAACTGAAGCTAATTGTAGAGATGTTTTTTCTATTGATAATGTCAAATTAACAGCCACACAGAAAGACTCATGTGAAGGTGAAATTACAGAGGAGGAACTTCTGGATGCAATTAAAGACTTTAAGTCCGGGAAAACTCCAGGGTTGGATGGCATACCAGTCGAGGTATACCAAACCTTTTTTGATATACTAAGAGGACCGTTAAGAGCATGTTTTAACCACTCCTATGTAAATGGTAGATTATCTGACACTCAAGAAGAAGGTCTGATCTCATTATTACTGAAACAGGATACAAGTGGAAAATATAAAGATCCAGTCCATTTACAAAATTGGAGGCCCCTTACACTTCAGTGTTGTGATGCAAAAATCCTAGCAAAATGTATAGCGCATAGAATTAAAAAAGGTATTGTCGGATATTATTCATTCTAATCAGACAGGTTTTTTACATGGAAGATACATTGGAGATAATATAAGGCAAGTATTGGAAACAATAGAACACTATGGAAAATATGGAAAACCAGGCCTGCTATTCATAGCAGACTTCGAAAAAGGCATTTGATAAAGTTCGACTGGGGTTTATATATAAATGCCTGGAGCATTTCAATTTTGGAGAATCTCTTATAAAATGGGTCAAAATCATGTATAGTAACCCTAGGTGTAAAATAGTAAATAATGGCTATTTCTCAGAAAGTTTTAAACTGTCAAGAGGAGTGAAACAAGGTTGTCCACTATCGGCATATCTATTTATTATGGCCATCGAGATGTTAGCTATTAAAATCAGATCCAACAATAATATCAGGGGATTAGAAATACAGGGCTTAAAAACAAAGGTGTCATTGTACGCAGATGATTCATGTTTTCTTTTAGATCCACAACTAGAATCCCTCCACAGCCTCATAGAGGATCTAGATACATTTTCTAACCTCTGGATTAAAACCAAATTATGACAAATGTACTATATTACGTATTGGATCACTAAAAATACAATTTTTACATTACCATGTAGTTTACCAATAAAATGGTCTGATGGTGATGTGGATATACTGGAATACATATCCCAAAGGAAATAAATGATCTCACTTCAATAAATTTTAATAGAAAGTTAGCAAAAATAGATAAGATCTTACTACCATGGAAAGGAAAATACCTGTCAATTTGTGGAAAAATCACCCTGATTAACTCTTTAGTATTATCCCAGTTTACCTATTTGCTTATGGTCTTGCCTACGCCTAGCAAACAGTTTTTTAAATTATATGAGAAAAAAATATTCCATTTTATTTGGAACGGCAAGCCAGACAAAATTAAAAGAGCATATTTATATAATGAATATGAATTCGGAGGACAGAAATTATTAAATATTAAAGCATTAGACCTATCACTAAAATCTTCAGTCATCCAAAAGTTATACTTAAATCCGAACTGGTTCTCAAGCAAATTAGTAAGATTGTCTCACCCACTGTTCAAGAAAGGCCTTTTTCCCTTTATTCAGATTACAACCTCTCACTTTCAGTTATTTGAAAAGGAAATAATCTCCCAAATGTCACTATTTCTAAAACAAGCCATAGAAATTTAATCCTCCAGAAACGACAGAACAAATAATGCAACAAATATTGTGGTTAAATTCAAATATACTAATTGACAAAAAACCTTTATTTTTTGACAGAATGTTTAAAAAAGGTATAATCTTCGTAAATGATATCATCGGTAGGACTGGTGGAGTTATGTCGCACATGCAGCTAACAAAAACATATGGAAATGTCTGCTCTACCCAAAATTACAACCAAATAATTGCAGCCTTACCGCAAAAGTGGAAGAGGAAAGTTGAAGGGGGAGAAAGTAAGGAACTTGTCTGTCGGCCTTGCATTAAAGAACATAATTGGTTAAGGAAAACTGTGATAAATAAAAAAGTATATCAGTTTCACTTAAGGACCAAAGGATTGACAGCCGTCCCATATAGATTGCAAAATAGTTGGGAAGAGATCTTTGACGTACCGATCCCATGGCATAGTGTTTATGAACTGACACGCAAAAACGACACCGGATTCAAAAATTAGAATCTTTCAATTTAAATTATTATATAAAATTCTTGCTACCAATATAATGTTATTTATATGGGGGATACAATCTTCCCAGCTCTGCAGATTTTGCTGTGAAGAGACAGAATCATTAGATCATTTGTTTTGGTTCTGTCCATTTGTAGCTTGTTTTTGGACACAGGTCCAGGAATGGCTAAAGGATTGCAATATTTACCTGGAACTAACCTTGCAGATAGCATTACTGGGTGATCTGAAAAGTCATAGTCAATCAATCAATAATATAATAATACTTTTAGCAAAAATGTTTATTTTTAATTCACAATCTGTAGAAGCAATGAGAATAGAAAGGTTCAGAACTTTTTGTAAAACATCACAGTACGGTTGAAATATATATGGCAAATATAAATCCTATATGGATGGTGTTAAGAGATAGATGGGAGGTATTGAATAGAGTTGAAGGATGGGACTAATAACAAATAACAACAAATAATAACAAAGATAGCTAATAATGTAAGCATACTGTGTCCATAATAAGTATATAGGTTGTATGTTGGGAGCTTTTGGGAAAGAGCACAGTTAGAAAGATATGGCATATAGAAGCAAACCGGATGGACATCATGAAAATGATCGGAGAGGTTGAGAGTAGAAGAAGTTCAGGAGCAATAAATTTAAAAAAATATATATATATATATATATATATATATATATATATAATAGAATTATTGTAAAAGTAACTCTGTCCATAAGGTGTAGATAGTAAGTATAGACCGGAAGTAGAGGCCTGGGCGTTGTTGTTCACTAATTTACTCCAAGTAGGGAAAGGATGGTGGGGTTGAAAAGTAATAAAGGGGAATATATATATTTAAAAAAAAACATTTAAAAAAAAACATGGGGGATTGGAAGTGATGCAGACAATTACATTGATAGAAGATACAATCTATCTGCAATATTAAGCTGATCCATTCCCCCCCAAATAAAAAAAAAATAATAATAAAAAAAATAAAATAAAATAAAAAAACTGAAATGCCTTATTTACATACGTATTCAGAGCCTTTGCTATGAGACTCGACATTGAGCTTAGTTACATCCTGTTTCCATTGATCATCCTTGAGATGTTTCTACAACTTGATTGGAGTCCACCTGTGGTAAATTCAATTGATTGGACATGATTTGGAAAGGCACACACCTGTCTATATAAAGGTCCCACAGTTGACAGTGCATGTCAGAGCAAAAACCAAGCCATGAGGTCGAAGGAATTGTCCGTAGAGCTCAGAGACAGGATTGTGTCGAGACACAGATCTGGGGAAGGGTACCAAACATTTCTGCAGCATTGAAGGTCCCCAAGAACACAGTGGCCTCCATCATACTTAAATGAAAGAAGTATGGAACCACCAAGACTCTTCCTAGAGCTGGCCGCCCGGTCAAACTGAGCAATCGGGGGAGAAGGGCCTTGGTCAGGGAGGTGACCAAGAACCCGATGATCACTCTGACAGAGCTCCAGAGTTCCTCTGTGGAGATGGGAGAACCTTCCAGAAGGACAACCATCTCTGCAGCACTCCACCAATCAGGCCTTTATGGTAGAGTGGCCAGACGGAAGCCACCCCTCAGTAAAAAGGCACATGACAGCCCGCTTGGAGTTTGCCAAAAGGCACCTAAAGAACTCTCAGACCATGAGAAACAAGATTCTTTGGTCTGATGAAACCAAGATTGAACTCTTTGGCCTGAATGCCAAGCATCACGTCTGGAGGAAACCTGACACCATCCCTATGGTGAAGCGTGGTGGTGGCAGCATCATGCTGTGGGAATGTTTTTCAGCGGCAGGGACTGAGAGACTAGTCAGGATCGAGGGAAAGATGAACGGAGCAAAGTAGAGCGAGATCCTTGATGAAAACCTGCTCCAGAGAGCTCAGGACCTGACTGGGGCGAAGGTTCACCTTCCAACAGGACAACGACCGTAAGCACACAGCCAACACAATGCAGGAGTGGCTTGGGACAAGTCTCTGAATGTCCTTGAGTTCCCTAGCCAGAGCCTGGACTTGAACCCGATCGAACATCTCTGGAAAGAACTGAAAATAGCTGTGCAGTGACGCTCCCCATCCAACCTGACAGAGCTTGAGAGGTTCTGCAGAGAAGAATGTGAGAAACTATCCAAATAAAGGTATGCCCAGCTTATATACATTTGCAAAAATGTCTAAACCTGTTTTCGCTTTGTCATTTTGGGGTATTGTGTGTAGATGGAGGAGGGGGGGAACCATTTAATCAATTTTAGAATTAGGCTGTAACTTAACAAAATGTGGAAAACGTCAAGGGGTCTGAATACTTTCCGAATGCACTGTCTTAATAAAAAATATTCAGATTTCATTTGACACCCAATTTGACGTGCTCCTATGAACTTCACATGTTGTTGATCATGGGTCCTTTTACATGGAAATTACTGTCTCTCAAATTGCATCCTCTCTTCATTGAAAAAATAAACTCACTAGTGCATATTCAGAGACAGCAAATTCATGCGAATATCCATTGAGCTATCAAAGATTGTAGAAAATCAGAGGGAACATGAGAAATGCCCACTTCCTCTCTGGATGAACCATGAACTCGGTAATAATAACAAACGGAAGTAGCTGGGAAATGGATGAAACTACACATTTGGGGAAAGTGATCAAAGCAAGTATTAAAACTCAAATCAAAACTATACAATTACATTAAACTGTAAATTAGACACGAAAGGACATTGCCATAGGTTATGTTTAGTTTATCAGTGGCATGTCCCTCTATCACGACTTTGAAGTGTGCCCTCAAGAATTGCACATACCAGCATGCTGCAGTGCATTTAAGAAACCCACGCGACTGCAACACTACTTTGAAATGCTTTTCCAACTAGTTGGATGTTATTGAGGAAAATCTTAAATTCTAACTAATATTGGACTCAGAAATGTAAAATCTAAGATTGTTTGTTAGATATGAACTTCATAAGGAAGGAAGTTCATCGTCTCGTTCAACACAGACTGCTAGCTAGCTAACATGATTGAGCTAGTTATAAAAGAACGGCTAACATCACCGTGTGTAGCTAAGGACACGTCATTTTAGCAGTCATGACTGTTAGTTATACCCATTTAATTATCATTATCTAAAGGACCAGGTTTGTATAGACAAATGTATCAATTAAATGGTTGGAGTATCGAATACCGACGTGGATAACAATTGAACTGTGCTTACCTTGCTTTGTTTTAGGCACACTGTCTGGTGTTCTTGGGTTGTCACTAGTTACCACAGCCACAAAGTAAATATTGGCTATATCGTAAAAATGCAGCTTTATAGTCTTAATTTAAGGTCAATAATAATAATATGCCATTTAGCAGACGCTTTTATCCAAAGCGACTTACCGTCATGCGTGCATACATTTATTTGTGCATACATTTATTTGTGTATGTCAAGGTTAGCACAGCAGTCTGGTTAGGTTTAAAATCAGATTTTAATAAGATAAATTGTAGAAATAGGCGGGGTTTAATTAGGACTTTGCTGTGCTGGTAACGACCTTGTTTTTGTGTGGAGTGGACAAGCCCCTGTGCATTGAGCGCCCCCTAGTGACGCCTCAGCTGAGAGGGAAAACGTTTGCTGCATACCTGGACCTGAGATTTAGAGCCATTTTTTATGCTGCCACTTTGTCAAGAATCAACTTGAAGATTCTAGTTGAAGGCTTTTATTAATTAACTCCAGGACAAAGACTAAACCAAAGTCAGGACCAAGTCCTTATTTACTATTTTTTGCAGTAACTCTCTTGCACTGACTGATTCTATGCACACACATTGGACCACACATACTTACACTGACGCCACACACACACTTTCACACTCACCACATACGCTGCAGCTACTGTCTATCTATCCTCTTGCCTAGTCAATTTACCTCTACCTATATGTACAGTACATAGCTACCTCAAATACCCCATACCCCTGCACATCGACTCGGTACTGGTACTCCCTGTATATAGTCATGTTATTTTTTACTCGTAATTTGTATTTGTTATTCACTGTATTTATTCCTTGTCACTTTATATGTTAAATTTATCTTATCTTTAACTCTGCATTGTTGGAAAAGGACCCGTAAGTAAGCATTTCACTGTTAGTCTACGAAGCATGTGACAAATAAAATGTGATTTGAAAATCCACAATATCTTATGAGAGTGGGAGGATTTATTTGGAAAATGATCAGTGCTGCTACAGTAGGTATAGCCCTTGATGACTCTTAGTTCTATTACATTACACATAATAATAATTGGAGAAGGCATCTTCTGTACGGGGGCGTTTTGTTAAGAGCCCTAACGCTTGGTCTGAACATTAACACGCATCGCTTGCGGGACGGTTTTGGAAGAATAAGGACCTTATCTTTCATATAAGCAATAGTTAGTGTTCCCACAAGCCATATTTCCATGTTATGGCGTGTTTACAGAAGCCAGAGGGACCACCTGTGTTAATTAGTTATGTAGCATGCTCCGAACACCTGTGTGTAATGAAGGCCGCCAGAAACGTGTTATAACTGAAAAATACTGTCAGCTGCAACTGTGATAAAGCCGGTTAAAACGGTGTATTTTGCATTTGTTAAATTATTTTGATGTGATATGAAAATAAAGGGCTTTATGTTTCTAGAACCGTATTGCAATTGAGAATCGATTCACGTTTAGATGGCTGTTTTGGCTGCCAGAGCCAGTCTACCTCTGAAAATAACATAAGGTCCTTGGACCTTACATGAGTAATGGTAGGCTCCTTAAGAGTACATCTTGGCCTACAGTAGGTAATGTGTATATTTTATTTTCAAACTACATTATGTGGCATTGTTATTATGCTGCATTACATGACTACCATCAGGAACTACTGTAGGCTTACTTCTGTTCGATGCAACGAAACCACACCAGACTTTATATCCGTCAAATCCCATGCAGTCGCATTACAGTTCATGCAGCCGCGTTACAAGTTCAAACACTTGAATGCATAATGTACTATTGTCTAGCCTACACCTCGATTAGATTGATGGGCTATTAATCCCCCCATCCAAATGAACATAGAAAACATGCATTAGCCTGTCATTATTTCTATCATCGATAGAGCCTACACTTTCTTTCGCCGTTTTGGACTTCTAACGCGGTAGGGATAATAAGGAAGGGACTTGTTGGTGATTCACAGTTCGATATAGTGAAGGCGTTTTCCATCACAGCTCATCGAGATTATGTGAGTTAACATAGTGTGTTGCCCTAGCAAAATTCTTGCTTGAGAAATTGCTCTTTGCTAAGAAGCTATGTTTGTTTCTTTTTTTTAAACAAGCACAGTAAGGTACTTCATTGTTATCCAGATAAAAAAACATCTGCATTGGACCGTTAAGCATATTAAGTATCCTGCTGCTAGTGTGTCAGAGCCTTTTGTGCATGTCATTTTCAGATGCAGGTGTCTTTGACAGGCATTGTCTTTAACTGTCACAACAAATGTATTACTGAGAAACACAAATAATCCCCAATAAAAGGATGTCTAGATGGCTCAGCTGGTTGGGGCATGGTACTGGCAGCACCATTCTTATGAAGTCAATTTATGCGTGGCTCACAAATACTTTGGGTGCTATGTTGCTTTGAATGAAAGCTTCTACTAAATCATTATACATACACTTATTTGACATACTCTGATCAATATAATTACAGTAAATTCCCTTTGAGAAAAGGTCCAAAGTGCTTTGTAGTTGTCATACCCAGTACAAATATCTTCAATATTCCCGCTGTACACATTTCTAAATACGCAAAGAATGGAATGCAAGACATTAAGTGCTGTTCTCTGGAGTCTGACTGGATCTACTTCCATCGTGATGACTCAGGAATAATCATCCATGTTGCACCATAAAGTGAGTCTAAAACCCCCCAACACAGTTGTCCACAAGACCATGCAGTCACTGCGGCATTATGGTATTTAGGTCAGTGCTATTCATCAGTCAGATTTCACACAATGATATTTCTCCTATACCTTGTCTGAATCTTGAAATACTTTCCCCTTGTGTGCTGAAAATTCTGAGTGAACTGGAGAGTGAGTCACAGTTCGATATAGTGAAGGAGTTTCCCATCACAGCTCATCGAGATGATGTGAGTTAACATAGTGTTTTGGCACCTTTTTATCCATTGGTCATAATACATTTTCTCCATCATAGAGATATGAGGGTTAAAAGTGCCTTTCTTGCTGTACTGGATTCATAAAACACCTCCATAGGCTACCTCCCAGATCAGTATCACAAGTGTGTGGTGTGAAATAGGAATGTGTTTTTTGCATATCCTGTGAAGAGTTTACACAAATATTAGCCTCTTAGCTCTTATTGCGGGACCTTGAAACCACTGAAACGAGCAACATTAAACTCACCAGTCAGCATATTGTTGCTCATTTCAGTGGTTTCAAGGTCCCGCAATAAGAGCTAAGACGCTAATATTTGTGTAAACTCTACATAGTTGTGTTCTGTGAGTGTCACTGAGTAGGTAATGATTAAAACCGGGTGCCAATTGAATTCGGCCATTCCTCCATCCCATGCTAAATCTTACTTGAAGTAGAATACCCATCTCAAAACAAAAATTATCCAAACAAAACCGACGGACACAGCAGCGGACAGCGCGAACAGGAATTGCTTGAAATTCTTCATCGCCAACACTGGAAAGGTTGCCTCACTGAAGTTAATGTGAGTAGCTTATGTATACTGATGAGAAGTTGGACTGTTGTCCTGACCTGACTCCTGACTAAATTACTTTGAATGACAATTCAGGGGCATTCCATGCAGCCAAATTGGTTATTGCTGGTGAGTGTTTTTGTTGATGCCTCTTGTAACATGCTACTTCAAAGACATTCTGGATGGTGGAGAATGAGCTTGACCTTCTGGCTATTGTGGAGGTGACCCACAGAGAGGATGAGGGGAAAGCCCACGTTAGACTCCACGACAACAACACTGGCGCATTACTGAAGAGGGTTCCGCTTGTGGAGTCATGGGATGTGGTGAGTTCTTTATAATATTGTATATTATATTGTGTAAAGATATCCTGACCACTGCACTCTCGTTTTGTTTCAATGGAACGTAAGCTCGGGATGGTCGAACAAGGCTAGTGTAAAGGAGAAACATTTGTGAATCTCTCCTTTTCAAATGATTTTAATAATATATTCTCTTTTCTTGTTTCAGACTTACAGCTACAATTTGTTCTTTGACAGAGATACAATTCTTTATATTGAACAGATTAAGAATAATAACTTTTGCTGCCATGTCTACAAAATCATCAGTCGTGGACAAGCAGATGAGTGAAATGATCACCTGAAGCTGGGATAAATCATGGGACATTCCTTCCAACTGCTAATTATGTAATTAAAAAATATTCCTAAAGTAAATAGCCCTGTTGAATATGTTTTTCTACTTATTTTTTCCCGCTTATTTCTTTGCCAATAATGACTACATGTTGTCATCCTGTTCTTTTCAAGATGTTGTTGGTACTCTAATAAAGTCTGAAATTGTCATTAATGTTTTATTATTCCAATCCACCTGTTGCCTAACTGGGCTACTTCTACATTTTATTTTTAGGACATATGAAGGAAGTCTCTCAATTTCATAATTTACTGAATAACAGTGTTGTAAATGTTTTATATTTTAAGAAGAGCTGTGAATTAAGGGCCTGATCTGTTTGTGTGTCTGTTGTGAACAACAGTGTGAGCAACTTCAAAATAAAAATCCCCTATTGAAACTGATGCAAACTGATAGAAATAGTGAAAACATGACCAAATTGGATTAGATAATGCTAAACAAGGTTGGAATGTTTTTATATAAAATCAACAAATATTAAATATATATATTTTAAAATAAAAATCAGTTAATCACACTGTGGATGTATTTGAATTCAGAATTGCATTGGGGGCATACTTATATGCACTGTACAGCCTAATTTATGGATTGTGCACCTATGAAATGGGGTACAGCCTACTCAGTGACACTCACAGAACACAACTGTGAAGAGTTTACACAAATATTAGCCTCTTAGCTCTTATTGCGGCATTTGCGGGTCTTGAAACCACTGAAACGAGCAACATTAAACTCACCAGTTAGCTTAATGTTGCTCATTTCAGTGGTTTCAAGGTCCCGCAATAAGAGCTAAGACGCTAATATTTGTGTAAACTCTACATAGTTGTGTTCTGTGAGTGTCACTGAGTAGGTAACGATTAAAACCGGGTGCCAATTGAATTCGGCCATTCCTCCATCCCATGCTAAATCTTCCTTGAAGTAGAATACCCATCTCAAAACAAAAATTATCCACACAAAACCGACGGACACAGCAGCGGACAGAGCAAACAGGAATTGCTTGAAATTCTTCATCGCCAACACTGGATTAACGGAGGAAGTGACTTGAGGTGATGTCTCAAACTAGAGGAATTTCAAGAGGTTACTCGGGGGGATGGGTCATACATCATGATTTTCCAATAACTGGTCTGCAAATGTTTTCAAATACCAAAGTTGTGTAACCTCCTTTGTTACAAAAGGGCCAGACAGACACATAGCAGTTGTGCACAACATTAGAGTGAGCAATAATAGAGGAATCAGCAGTTCTCCTTCAAAATAAAAGTCCCCCATTGAAACTGATGCAAAAATGATGGAATCATGCCACAATTGGACAAGATAATGCTAAACAAGGTTGGAATATTTTTATAAAAATTAAACAGACAATTAGTTAATTTGAAAAATCTGAAATCGCACTGTGGATGTATTTGAAGTCAGAATTGCATTGGGGGCATATTTATACTCTGAACAAAAATATAAAACGCAATATGCAACAATTTTAAAGATTTTACTGAGTTACAGTTCATATAAGGAAATCAGTCAATTGAAATAAATTCATTACGCCCTAATCTATGGATTTCACATGACTGGGAATACAGATACCTTTTTAAAAAGGTAGGGGCGTGGATCAGAAATCCAGTCAGTATGTGGTGTGACCACTATTTGCCTCATGCAGCGTGACACATCTCCTTCGCATAGAATTGATCAGGCTGTTAATTGCGGCCTGTGGTATGTTGTCCCACTCCTCCTCAATGGCTGTGCGAAGTTGCTGGATATTTTTTGTTTTGTTAATTTTACCAGGGAACACATATTGAGATCTAGGTCTCTTTTTCAAATGTGCCCTGCACAATACAACACATAAGTCAGGAAGTGGTGCCGGAGAAGATGGCTGCCGTTTTACAGCCCTCTAACCAATTGTACTATTATGTGTGTTTTTTCGCGTTATTTGTAATTTATTCTGTACATAATGTTTCTGCCACAGTCTCTTATGACCAAAAAGAGCTTCTGGATATCAGGACAGCGATTACTCACCTCGTATTGGACTACATTTTTTCTTCAACGAGTCGGACGCGAAGGATATCCTACAGACACCCGACAAGGCCCAAATCCCCGTCATTCGCATGAGAAAGAGACAGAGATATCGTGGACGTAGGTCGGGGTGCCTTGTAAGGATCCGACGGCGAGCGAGTAAACTGCCTCTTCCATCAATCCTATTAGCCAATGTTCAATAATTTGAAAACAAATTGGACGACCTAAGATTAAGGTTATCCTACCAACAGGACATTAAAAACTGTAATATCTTATGTTTCACAGTCGTGGCTGAACGACGACATGGACAACATACAGCTGGCGGGATATACGCTACATCGGCAGGATAGAACGGCTGACTCCGGTAAGACAAGGGGTGGCGGTCTGTGTATATTTGTAAACAACAGCAGGTGCATAAAATCTAATACTAAGGAAGTCTCGAGGTTTTGCTCGCCTGAGGTAGAGTATCTCATGATAAGCTGTAGACCACACTATTTACCAAGACACTTTTTATCTATATTTTTCATAGCTGTCTATCTACCACCACAAACCAATGCTGCCATTAAGATTGCAATCAATGAGCTGTATAAGCCATAAGTAAACAGGAAAACACTCATCCAGAGGCAGCGCTCCTAGTGGCCGGGGACTTTAATGCAGGGATACTTAAATCTGTTCTACCTAATTTCTACCAGCATGTTAAATGTCCTTTACTCCACACACAGAGACGCATACAAAGCTCTCCCTCACCCTCCATTTGGCAAATCTGACCATAACTCTATCCTCCTGATTCCTGCTTATAAGCAAAAACTAAAGCAGGAAGCACCAGTGACTCGGTTAATAAAAAAGTGGTCAGATGACGCAGATGCTAAGCTACAGGACTGTTTTGCTAGCACAGACTGGAATATGTTCCGGGATTCTTCAGATAGCATTGAGGAGTACACCACATCAGTCACTGGCTTCATCAATAAGTGCATCGATGACATCATCCCCACAGTGACCGTACGTACCCCAACCAGAAGCCATGGATTACAGGCAACATCTGCACTGAGCTAAAGGGTAGAGCTGCCGCTTTCAAGGAGCGGGACTCTAACCTGGACGCTAATATGAAATCCCGCTATGCCCTCCGACGAACCATCAAACAAGCAAAGAGTCAATACAGGACTAAGATTGAATCGTACTACACCGGCTCTGATGCTTGTCGGATATGGCAGGGCTTGAAAACTATTACAGACTACAAAGGGAAGCACAGCCGCAAGCTGCCCAGTGACACAAGCCTACCAGACAAGCTAAATCACTTCTATGCTCGCTTCGAGGCAAGCAACACTGAAGCATGCATGAGAGCACCAGGTGTTCCGGATGACTATGTGATCACGCTCTCCGTAGCCGATGTGAGTAAGACTTTTAAGCAGGTCAACATTCACAAGGCCGCAGGGCCAGACGGATTACCAGGACGTGTACTCCGAGCATGTGCTGACCATCTGGCAAGTGTTTTCACTGACATTTTCAACATGTCCCTGACGGAGTCTGT
Organism: Coregonus clupeaformis; assembly: GCF_020615455.1. Lineage (NCBI taxonomy): Eukaryota > Metazoa > Chordata > Actinopteri > Salmoniformes > Salmonidae > Coregonus > Coregonus clupeaformis. Next base: position 16,701,956 of record NC_059195.1, on the reverse strand, counting down.
AATACCAACATGTTTCAAGCAGACCACCATAGTCCCTGTGCCCAAGGACACTAAGATAACCTGCCTAAATGACTACCGACCCGTAGCACTCACGTCTGTAGCCATGAAGTGCTTTGAAAGGCTGGTCATGGCTCACATCAACACCATTATCCCAGAAACCCTAGACCCACTCCAATTTCCATACCGCCCCAACAGATCCACATATGATGCAATCTCTATTGCACTCCACACTGTCCTTTCCCACCTGGACAAGAGGAACACCTACGTGAGAATGCTATTCATTGACTACAGCTCAGCGTTCAACACCCTAGTGGCCTTAAAGCTCATCACTAAGCTAAGGATCCTGGGACTAAACACATCCCTCTGCAACTGGATCCTGGACTTCCTGACGGGCCGCCCCCAGGTGGTAAGGGTAGGTTACAACACATCTGCCACGCTGATCCTCAACACGGGGGCCCCTCAGGGGTGCGACTACGATGAGAGCCTATAGGGAGGAGGTCAGAGACCTGGCCGTGTGGTGCCAGGATAACAACCTCTCCCTCAACGTGATCAAGACAAAGGAGATGATTGTGGACTACAGGGAAAAAAAAGAGGACTGAGCACGCCCCCATTCTCATCAACGGGGCTGTAGTGGAACAGGTTGAGAGCTTCAAGTTCCTTGGTGTCCACATCACCAACAAACTATCATGGTCCAAACACACCAAGACAGTCGTGAAGAGGGCACAACAAAGCATATTCCCCCTCAGGAGACTGAAAAGATTTGGCATGGGTCCTCAGATCCTCAAAAAGTTCTACAGCTGCACCGTTGAGAGCATCCTGACTGGTTGCATCACCGCCTGGTATGGCAACTGCTCGGCCTCCGACCGCAAGGCACTACAGAGGGTAGTGCGTACGGCCCAGTACATCACTGGGGCCAAGCTTCCTGCCATCCAGGACCTCTATACCAGGTGGTGTCATAGGAAGGCCCTCAAAATTGTCAAAGACTCCAGCCACCCTAGTCATAGACTGTTCTCTCTGCTACCGCACGGCAAACGGTACCGGAGTGCCAAGTCTAGGTCCAAAAGGCTTCTCAACAGCTTCTACCACCAAGCCATAATCCCCTGTAGCTCAGTTGGTAGAGCATGGTGCTTGCAACGCCAGGGTTGTGGGTTCGTTTCCCACGGGGGGCCAGTATGAAAATGTATGCATTCACTAACTGTAAGTCGCTCTGGATAAGATCGTCTGCTAAATGACTAAAATGTAAAATAAGACTCCTGAACAGCTAATCATGGCTACCCGGACTATTTGCACTAAAATGTGATTTGATTTGATTTTTATACACAACATATACATATACTGTATATACACACACATTAAAATGGGTCATGGGAAGCACAAGTAAAACATCACAAATCACCTAGAAAAACAGTTAAATTTCTCCACAAATAAGACACCTGTCAATATTCTAAACTGCCCGAACGGCACCAGAACATTATGATTAAATGTATTTTGAATTTTGTTCCAGAAATATGGTGCTTTAAAACTAAAAACAGATTTACCTAGCTTGGTGGAGACCCTAGAAACGTCAAGAGTTAACCAATCCTATGAACGGGTTAGGCAACTCAGGTGTCTATACTTCAACAGCAAAGTTAGATAAAATAGAAGTTTATGAAGTAGGGCTTTGGAAACAAAAAGATAGTAATGTAGAGATCTACGGGTCTTTAGCGAAGTCCAGCCAACCCTTTGATACAGGATGCAGTGATGAGTATCAAAACTGTCACCTGTAACAAAATGAAAAGCACTATGGTAGATGGTTTAAGAGTAGTAGCAGCTGCACTTTAATAAATAATATCACCATAATCAAGAACAAATAAAAAGGTTGACTAAATAATCTGCTTCCTACTGCTTAGAGAAAGGCACGATCTGTTTCTGTAGAAAAAGCCAACTTAAAATCTTAGCTTCTTAACCAGCTCATCTATACATTTTTTAAACGTCAAATCCATATCAATCCAGATGCCTAAGTATTTACAGTTGAAGTCGGAAGTTTACATACACTTAGGTTGGAGTCATTAAAACTTGTTTTTCAACCACTCCACACATTTCTTGTTAACAAACTATAGTTTTGGCAAGTCGGTTAGGACATCTACTTTGTGCATGACACAAGTAATTTTTCCAACAATTGTTTACAGACAGATTATTTCACTTATAATTCCCTGCATCACAATTCCAGAAGTTTACATACACTAAACTGACTGTGCCTTTAAACAGCTAGGAAAATTCCATACAATTATGTCATAGCTTTAGAAGCTTCTGATAGGCTAATTGACATAATTTGAATCAATTGGAGGTGTACCTGTGGATGTATTTCAAGGCCTACCTTCAAACTCAGTGCCTCTTTGCTTGACATCATGGGAAAATCAAAAGAAATCAGCCAAGACCTCAGAAAAAAAATGGTACACCTCCACAAGTCTGGTTCATCCTTGGGAGCAATTTCCAAACGCCTGAAGGTACCACGTTCATCCGTACAAACAATAGTATGCAAGTAAAAACACCATGGGACCACACAGCCGTCATACCGCTCATGAAGGAGACGCGTTCTGTCTCCTAGAGATGAACATACTTTGGTGCGAAAAGTGCAAATCAATCCCAGAACAACAGCAATGGTCCTTGTGAAGATGCTGGAGGAAACAGGTACAAAAGTATCTATATCCACAGTAAAACGAGTCCTATATCGACATAACCTGAAAGGCCGCTCAGCAAGGAAGAAGCCACTGCTCCAATACCGCCATAAAAAAGGCAGACTACGGTTTGCAACTGCACATGGGGACAAAGATCATACTTTTTGGAGAAATGTCCTCTGGTCTGATGAAACAAAAATAGAACTGTTTGGCCATAATGACCAACCGTGAAGCATGGGGGTGGCAGCATCATGCTGTGGGGGTGCTTTGCTGCAGGAGGGACTGGTGCACTTCAAAAAATAGATGGCATCACGAGGAAGGAAAATGATGTGGATATATTGAAGCAACATCTAAAGACATCAGTCAGGAAGTTAAAGCTTGGTCTTCCAAATGGACAATGACCCCAAGCATACTTCCAAAGTTGTGTCAAAATGGCTTAAGGACAACAAAGTCAAGGTATTGGAGTGGCCATCACAAAGCCCTGACCTCAATCCTATAGAAAATTTGCGGGCAGAACTGAAAAAGCGTATGCGAGCAAGGAGGCCTACAAATCTGACTCAGTTACACCAGCTCTGCCAGGAGGAATGGACCAACATTCACCCAACTTATTGTGGGAAGCTTGTGGAAGCGTACCCGAAACGTTTGACCCAAGTTAAACAATTTAAAGGCAATGCTACCAAATACTAATTGAGTGTATGTAAACTTCTGACCCACTGGGAATGTGATAAAAGAAATAAAAGCTGAAATATATCATTCTCTCTACTATTATTCTGACATTTCACATTCTTAAAATAAAGTGGTGATCATAACTGACCTAAGACAATTTGTACTAGGATTAAATGTCAGGAATTGTGAAAAACTGAGTTTAAATGTATTTGGCTAAGGTGTATGTAAACTTCCAACTTCAACTGTATGTGCGGGAACACGTTCAATTGGAGAACAATCTAATGAGTGAACATGTAGTTAATCTGAAACATTCTTGCGAGAGTTTAAAAACAACATGTATTTCGTTTTGCCCGTGTTAAGCACAAGTTTTAAATCAGCAAGGGATTCCTGACTGTAGTTTTGACACAGCCAGATCAACAGTCGGGGCAATAGCATACATAATAGTATCAGCCGCATATAAATTAAGTTTTTTTTTTACAGAATGACCAATGGTGTTTATATGAATAGTGAAGAGAACAGGTCCCAAAATTGACCTCTGTTTATGCACTTCAAGAAATTCAGACGTAACCCCATCAATCACGATGGCCTGGGTTCTTTCACTAAGATAATCATGAAACCATGAATAGGCGTCAGTGTGCAGGCCTATCGAAGACAACTTATTCAATAAAATAGCTTGATCAACAGTATAAAAAGTTTTTGACAGGTCGGCAAACAAAGCAGCCCATTTCATTTCAGTGTCGAAAGCATTGACAAGATCATTAACAACTAAAGTGGTTGCCATAATAGTGCTATGCTTAAACCCAGATTGGTTTACATTCAAAATACATTTCTCAGATAAAAAATACCAAAGTTGTACATTTACCAAGGATTCAAGAATCTTAGCTAGACAAGGAAGCCTTGAAATGGGGCGATAATTATTAAGATCACTACTATCCCCGCCCTTATGGAGTGACAGCACAAGAGCCGATTGCCGTACTTTTGGAATATTTCCTGATTACAATGCTAAATAAAAAATGTGGGTTATTGAGCCAACAATGATGGGTGCTGCACTCTTAAGCAGACCGGGATCTAATTGGTTGGCCCCTGTGGATTTCTTGTTGTCTATTGCTAGCAAAGCATCCAGGACTTTTTTTGTAAATAGCCTAAAAGAAAAGCTTTGACTATAATTTCTCTGATCATTCAGCAAGTTTCCCCTATCAGCATCCAGCCCAGTATCATTGTGAATAGGCTTAAACATTATTTCAAAGAGATAGCCTGCTGAAATAAAATGGTGATTAAATGCATCAATGATGGCATTTTTGTCCGTAATGAGGCCAGTGTCTGAATTAATTTGTCGTGGCTGAGAGGAGGAAGTAGAACTCTTCAGGGATTTGACAGTTTTCCAGAATTTAGCTGGGTTCCCATTACAATCCAAAAGAGTGGTTACATAATAATCAGATTTAGCTTTTCTTATTTGTCTTACACAATGATTCCATAGTTGCTTAAAAGCTTGCCAGTACGGGCCTAAGCCTGTCTTCCTGGCCTTGACCCAAGCATCATCTATTTTATGAATTACTTCTGATAATTCCGGAGTGAACCAGGCATTCAACCTACCTTTAACCCATAGTTTTTTGAAGGGAGCATGATTATCCACAATAGTATTGAAGACGGAAAGCTAAATCAGGTTCAGGGATAGCTGAAATACAATCAAAATAAAGATCATGTAAAAAAGCCTGTTCACTGAAGTTTTTTAAGTTCCTATTTTTGATGACACAAGGCTTAGATTTTTGTATTCTCACATCTCTAACACAAACAACTGGGCAATGGTCACTAATGGCCTGGGGCGAAGACACCAGTAGAAACATATTTTTGGATGTGGATATTGGCGGGAACTGGAACACGCTATCGTACACGTCGATCCAGAGCATCCCAAACATGCTCAATGGGTGACATGTCTGCAGGACATGGAAGAACTGGGACATTTTCTGCTTCCAGGAATTGTGTACAGATCCTTGCGACATGGGGCTGTGCATTATCATGCTGAAACCTGAGGTGATGGCGGCAGATGAATGGCACGACATTCCTCAGGATCTCGTCACGGTATCTGTGCATTCAAATTTCCATCGATAAAATGCAATTGTGTTCGTTGTCTGTAGCTTATGCCTGCCTGCCTGCCCATACCATAACCCCACCACTTCCATGGGGTACACTGTTCACAACGTTGACATCAGCAAACCGCTCGCCCACACAACGACATGCACGCTGTCTTCCATCTGCCCGTTACAGTTGAAACCGGGATTTATCTGTGAAGAGCACACTTCTCCAGCGTTCCAGTGGCCATCGACGATGAGCATTTACCCACTGAAGTCAGTTACAACGCCGAACTGCAGTCAGTTCAAGACCCTGGTGAGGACGACGAGCACGCAGATGAGCTTCCCCGAGACGTTTCTGACAGTTTGTGCAGAAATTCTTCGGTTGTGCAAACCCCCAGTTTCATCAGCAGTCCAGGTGGCTGGTCTCAGACGGTGAAGAAGCTGGATGTGGAGGTCCTGGCCTGGCGTGGTTACATGTGGTCTGCGATTGTGAGTCCGGTTGGACGTACTGCCAAATTCACTAAAACAACGTTGGATTAAGGTAGAGAAATGAACATTAATTTATCTGGCAACAGCTCTGGTGGACATTACTGCAGTCGGCATTGCACGCTCCCTCAAAACTTGAGACATCTGTGGCATTGTGTTGTGTGACAAAACTGCACATGTTAGAGTGGCCCCAGCACAAGGTGCACCTGTGTAAATTTCATGCTGTTTAATTAGCTTCTTGATATGCCACATCTGTCAGGTGGATGGATTATCTTGGCAATTGAGAAATGTGAATGCTCACTAACAGGGACGTAAACAAATCTGTAGACAAAATTTGAGAGAAATAAGCTTTTTGTGCGTATGGACAATTTCTGGGATCTTTTATTTCAGCTCATGAAACACAGGACCAACAATTTACATGTTGCGTTTATATTTTCGTTCAGTATATATATATATATATATATATAATTTTTATTTTTATTTATTTTTTACTGGTGAGCTTAATGTTGCTCATTTCAGTGGTTTCAGAGTCCCGCAATAAGAGCTAAGATGCTAATATGTGTGTTAACTCTTCACAGTTGTGTTCTGTGGGTGTCACTGAGTAGGCTGAATCCCCATTTCATGGGTGCACAATCCATAGGTTAGGCTGTACAGTGCAATATGAATGTCCAACACACCATAGACTGACTGGAAAGGTGATTTCCCACAATCAAAGTCCTGTGATAAGAGCTAAGACGCTAATATTTGTGTAAACTCTACATAGTTGTGTTCTGTGAGTGTCACTTCTGTAGGCTGATACGCCATTTCATGGGTTCACAATCCATAGGTTAGGCTGTACAGTGCAAATAAGTATGCCCCCAATGCAATTCTCAATTCAAATACATCCACAGTTCGATTTCAACAGATGTTTTATTTTTGGGGGGTCAAATTAACTAATAATTGTCTTTTATTGATTTTGTATAAAAACATTCCAACCTTGTTTAGCATTATCTAGTCCAATTGTGGCATAATTCAATTTTTATTCGTTTTAATCTATTTCAATTCGGGACATATTTTGAACAGCAAATGGTGATTCTTCTATTGGTTCTCATGCTAATGTTGTGCACAACACACCGGTGATCTGTTTTATAACTGCTGTGTCTGTAACCTGGTCTCAGAGCATTTCGTATCATTCTTTACATAAATACTTCACATTCCATTTCGTATGATATGTTACATTTCGTATGGTATGTATTAATTTGTGAATGTCCATAATCATTTTCATATGATATGTTACGAATGACAATTCGTATTATATGTTACGAATTTGCAAAATATGTTACAAATTTGCAAAAACGTACGTTAAGGAATTTGCAAAACGTATATGTTACGAATTCCAATTTGTTGTGGCTAATGTTAGCTAGGTGGCTAACGATAACGTTAGCTAGCTGGCTAATGTTAGCTAAACTAGGGGTTAGGGTTAAGGTTAGGAGTTAGGTTAAAGGGTTAAGGGTTAGGGTTAGCTAAAAGGGTTAAGGTTAGGGTTAGGGAAAAGTTAGCTAACATGCTAAATAGTTCCAAAGTAGCTAAAACGTAGTAAGAAGTTGAAAGTTGCTAATTAGCTAAAATGCTAAAGTTGTCTGTGATGAGATTCAAACATGCAGCCTTTGGGTTATTATACATTCGTGTTATACGCCCACCCCTTCCACCCCGACCAATCATCATCCTTTCATTTTTGCCTTAAGTAACCTTCTGTCTTACATAACCATACCAAACTAATTTGAGTGTCCCGGATTGACCGATTACTATGTTACCTCTAGTCTATGAGACCAGTCTGTTCTGTATGGCCCTTTTGTAACAACGGAGTTTACAAAACTTTGGTATTTGAAAACATTAGCAGATTTGTTATTGGAAAATCATGACTCATGACCCCCCCTTCCCTCCCCTCAAGTAACCACTTGAAATTCCTCTAGTTTGAGACTACACCTCAAATCACTTCCTCCATTAATCCAGTGTTGGCGATGGAGAATTTCAAGCAGTTCCTGTTCGCTCTGTCCGCCGCAGTGACCGTTGGTTTTGTCTCGATAATTTTTGTTTTGAGATGGGTATTCTACTTCAAGGAAGGTTTAGCATGGGATGGAGGACTGGCCGAATTCAATTGGCACCCGGTTTTAATCGTTACCGGGTTCATTTTTATGCAGGGAATTGGTGAGAAGTTTGTGTCTGTTTATTGCTCTCTCTAGTACAGAATTCAGCTAGATCTGAAGCGATTGAGTTTGGCCGAGACAGTCTAAATTTAAAAAAAAGTTATTTTGATCTGAAAGTTATTTCAACAAGCAGTTTGCAACCTGGAATATTTTTCTCACAAGATTCCGAAGTAACCCAAAGAAAAAGGCTACACTGTATCTATTCACTGTCAGGATACTATTATTGAAAGAAAGATGCATTGTTTTCTAAACCAGTCACTGTTTCAGTTGTTGGCTTTATTTTCATCAGTTTTGTTGTAGACAAATGTTAGAGCACTATCTATGCTAATGTTGCCCTGATGCATTTCTGAGTAAAACAAGACCCTTTGATTCTTTACAAAAGTTTAAGTTAACGAGTTGTACTCAGTTTTGCTACCAACATTCCAGACTATTTGCATTCTTCCACTTGAAGTAGGCTACCTCCCCGAGTGTCCTTGAGTGTAGCCTGATTAACTTAAATGACACAGTAACTTTGATTGGTATTTGCCTTTGATTACATTCGTTAAAAATTAACTACTATTAGCCTACACCACTTAAACTAAACTAAATGAAAACTATATAATGCGATGAAGGTCTTATTTTATGTGTAGAAGTAGGCCTACTTCATAGTGATGTCAAAAACAGGATGTTACAACATCTGGTATGTATAGCAAGAATTGCTAATCTCAGAGTATTATTCTCATTCAATCACTTTGGATTTAATGCATTTTGATGATTAAACATCAGTTGAATAAGTAGGCTATTTTTGTCTGTTTCAGCCATTGTCGTGTATAGGTTGCCATGGACCTGGAAGTGCAGTAAGTTAATGATGAAGTTTATTCATGCTGGCTTAAACATACTGGCCTTCATTTTCGCTGCCATATCTTTGGTAGCAGTATTTGACTTCCACAACTCACAAAACATCCCCAACATGTACAGCCTGCATAGCTGGGTGGGGCTAGCAGCTGTGATACTTTATTCACTACAGGTAAGCGCACCAAAATATATTGGGTAGCCTATTATGATGCTGTAGAAATGTCCTTAATGAATGCTTCATTATATTGATTATATTATTATAAAGCTTTGTCATAAACCATCATTCTTATTGATTTTTTTCTAACTATTTAACTACAGCTCTATGCATGGACACGTGTGTAGGCTGTTTATGAAGTACATTTTATGGCACAGTAAGACCGGTATAGCCCATTCCATTCTTCATTACAGTGCTTGACAGAGTTTCCTGATGTTTCCCTCTTTTACTGAGCAGCTTGTCCTGGGAGTGTGTATATACCTGATACCCATCACCCCAATATACCTGAGAGCAGCATTTATGCCCCTGCACATCTACAGTGGCCTGTTCATCTTTGCCAGTGTCATAGCCACTGCACTTATGGGCATCACAGAGAAGCTCATTTTTGGCCTGTAAGTTTTATAACACAGGAAATATGGGACATACACTAAACTTTGGTACTGAGAGACCCCATTTTATAAACATATTACATCTATAGATAACTCTTCTTTGTCTCTCAGGAAAGATCCCAAATACAAGGACTCTCCCCCAGAGGCCACCTTTGTGAATGTACTGGGAGTACTGATAGTTATTTTTGGAGGAATCATCCTCTGGATCGCTACTCACCCCTCTTGGAAACGCCCCAGTGAGCAGGTCCTGCGCTCCCTGCCTACTAATGGGGGTGGGTCAGCTGGCACCAAAGTGGGCACTGCCCTGTCTCAACAAACTGACCCGATTGACCCCAAAGGCAATGGAGATGCCAGGAGAAGGAGCTGTAAATTGGAGGACTCAGGACAGGTCAACTGAGTAACATGAAAACCAACTGCTGGTTCTGTCTGTCTGTTGATGCTTTAAAAAGTTGCATTTATCTACTGGCATTCCCTCAGCAAATGTAAGCCTTTGTCCCAAATAGCACCTTGAGGAATTGTTCCCAACAGTTCCAGAATGTTGATTTTTAAACTTTTTTTTTTATTTGATGTTATTGAATGTAATGGACAATGATTTGATAAAGAATTTAACTAGCCTAATGAAGATTAGACAAATAATCATAAAATATACTGAACAAAAATATAAACACAGCATGCAACAATTTCAAAGATTATACGGAGTTACAGTTCATATAAGGAAATCAGTCAATTGAAATAAATTCATTAGGCCCTAATCTATGGATTTCACATGACTGGGAATACAGATATGCATCTGTTGGTCAGAGATACCTTCAAAAAAAAAGTAGGGCCGTGGATCAGAAAACCAGTCAGTATCTGGTGTGACCACCATTTGCCTCATGCAGCGTGACACATCTCCTTTGCATAGAGTTGACCAGGCTGTTCGTTGTGGCCTGTGGAAGGTTGTCCCACTCCTCTTTAATGGCTGTTTATTTATTTATTTATTTGACCTTTATTTAACCAGGTAGGCCAGTTGAGAACAAGTTTTCATTTACAACTGCGACCTGGCTGTGCGAAGTTGCTGGATATTGGCGGGAACTGGAACACACTGTCGTACACTTCGATCCAGAGCATCCCAAACATGCTCAATGGGTGACATGTCTAGTGAGTATGCAGGCCATGGAAGAACTGGGACATTTTTAGCTTCCAGAAATTGTGTACAGATCCTTGCGACATGGGGCTGTGCATTATCATGCTGAAACATGAGGTGATGGCGGTGGAAGAATGGCACGACAATGGGCCTCAGGATCTTGTCACGGTGTCTCTGTGCATTCAAATTGCCATCAATAAAATGCAATTGTGTTTGTTATCCATAGCTTATGCCTGCCCATACCATAATCCCACCGACACCACGGGGCAGTCTGTTCACAACGTTGACATCAGCAAACCGCTCACCCACACAACGCCCCAGTGAGCAGGTCCTGCGCTCCCTGCCTACTAATGGGGGTGGGTCAGCTGGCACCAAAGTGGGCACTGCCCTGTCTCAACAAACTGACCCGATTGACCCCAAAGGCAATGGAGATGCCAGGAGAAGGAGCTGTAAATTGGAGGACTCAGGACAGGTCAACTGAGTAACATGAAAACCAACTGCTGGTTCTGTCTGTCTGTTGATGCTTTAAAAAGTTGCATTTATCTACTGGCATTCCCTCAGCAAATGTAAGCCTTTGTCCCAAATAGCACCTTGAGGAATTGTTCCCAACAGTTCCAGAATGTTGATTTTTAAACTTTTTTTTTTATTTGATGTTATTGAATGTAATGGACAATGATTTGATAAAGAATTTAACTAGCCTAATGAAGATTAGACAAATAATCATAAAATATACTGAACAAAAATATAAACACAGCATGCAACAATTTCAAAGATTATACGGAGTTACAGTTCATATAAGGAAATCAGTCAATTGAAATAAATTCATTAGGCCCTAATCTATGGATTTCACATGACTGGGAATACAGATATGCATCTGTTGGTCAGAGATACCTTCAAAAAAAAAAGTAGGGCCGTGGATCAGAAAACCAGTCAGTATCTGGTGTGACCACCATTTGCCTCATGCAGCGTGACACATCTCCTTTGCATAGAGTTGACCAGGCTGTTCGTTGTGGCCTGTGGAAGGTTGTCCCACTCCTCTTTAATGGCTGTTTATTTATTTATTTATTTGACCTTTATTTAACCAGGTAGGCCAGTTGAGAACAAGTTTTCATTTACAACTGCGACCTGGCTGTGCGAAGTTGCTGGATATTGGCGGGAACTGGAACACACTGTCGTACACTTCGATCCAGAGCATCCCAAACATGCTCAATGGGTGACATGTCTAGTGAGTATGCAGGCCATGGAAGAACTGGGACATTTTTAGCTTCCAGAAATTGTGTACAGATCCTTGCGACATGGGGCTGTGCATTATCATGCTGAAACATGAGGTGATGGCGGTGGAAGAATGGCACGACAATGGGCCTCAGGATCTTGTCACGGTGTCTCTGTGCATTCAAATTGCCATCAATAAAATGCAATTGTGTTTGTTATCCATAGCTTATGCCTGCCCATACCATAATCCCACCGACACCACGGGGCAGTCTGTTCACAACGTTGACATCAGCAAACCGCTCACCCACACAACGCCATAAATGTGGTCTGTGGTTGTGAGGCCGGTTGGACAGCTCTGGTGGACATTCCTGCAGTCAGCATACCAATTGCACGCTCCCTCAAAACATGAGACAGCTGTGGCATTGTGTTGTGACAAAACTGCACATTTTAGAGTGGGCTTTTATTGTCCCCATCACAAGGTGCACCTGTGTAATGATCATGCTGTTTAATCAGCTTCTTGATATGCCACACCTGTCAGGTGGATGGATTATCTTGGCAAAGGAGAAATTCTGACTAACAGGGATGTAAACAAAATTGTGCACAAAATGTGCGTGTAATATGCTTTTTGTGCTTTTGGAAAATTTCGGGGAACTTTTATTTCAACTCATGAAACATGGGACTAACACTTTACATGTTGCATTTATATTTTTGTTCAGTATACATATTCCTTACATTTTTGTACCTTTTATAATGATTACATACTGTATTCAATGTTTTTATTTTCATTTACGCAGGATTTACAGAACCAACACATCTTTAGGGAAGGAATCATCATTGATGTGAGGGGTGAATCCATTATAATCCAAATATATGTATTATTACATACAGGTCTACCTAAAGGCAATATAGGCTAACACAAATTTCATCATTACTTTGTTCAATGCACTATGGATTTCATTCAGTGAGGAATTCATGCTTAATAGTATTAAAGCATATTTTACAAATGATTTAGTAAATTATAACATTACCAGAATGTTTGTAGACATGATAATGTCTATATACATTTTTGTTGCATTATGATCAGTAGCTCTATGTTTTTATATTATCTGTAGGGTCATTAGAATTTCATACCCTCTTGGATCCAAATCATAGTTTTACATGCAGATAAATTGTCAGGACTTGGACATGCACCTCTCCACTAACACTTATCTTCATTAGCCGCAACTGGGATCGTAGTACTTTGAGCAGACAGTGCTCCCTACTGGCGCAGTAAGATCATTGCCAGCAAATCTCTGCTGCTGATATTCATTTGACTGTCGCTCTTCGGCAACCGTAATTCCGCAATCCACATCCGTTGTGTTGGGTCATGGCTAAAAGGGATCCAGCTTCTGTCAAATTAACGTTGGATTGACTTTTCGTAGCAGATTAGGAGAATTAACGTAGCAGGTTAGGGGAATTAGGTTTAGGTTAGGAAAATGGTTAGAGTTAGCAAAAATGCAACAACAAAAAAAACGTTAATTTGACAAAAGATGGATCCATTCTAGCCATGACCGTTGTGTTGGGGTCGTCATTAGTTACCACAGCCACAAAGTCAGAAGGCCCGCCTACTCAACCAATCAGATGAGGGAGTGTGATGACGCGTATGCCGGGTTAAGGTTCGTGGGAAACGACCAATCAGATGAGGGAGTGTGACGCGTATGCCCGACCGGCTTGCAGGGCAGACGAGAGACATGCATTTACAATACATGACCAAAAGTATGTGGACACCTGCTCATCGAACATCTCATTCCAAAATCATGGCCATTAATATGGAGTTGGTCCCCCGTTTGCTGCTATAACAGCCTCCACTCTTCATGGAAGGCTTTCCACTAGATGTTGGAACATTGCTGCGGGGATTGGTTCCATTCAGCCACGAGCATTAGTGAGGTCGGGCACTGATGTTGGGCGATTAGGCCTGGCTTGCAGTCAGCGTTCCAATTCATCCCAAAGGTGTTTGATGGGGTTGAGGTCAGGGCTCTGTGTAGGCCAGTCAAGTTCTTCCACACCGATCTCGACAAACCATTTCTGTATGGACCTCGCTTTGTGCACAGGGGCATTGTCATGCTGAAACAGGAAAGGGCCTTCCCCAAACTGTCTAGAATGTCATTCTATGCTGTAGCATTAAGATTTCCCTTCACTGGAACTAAGGGGCCTAGCCCGAACCATGAAAAATAGCCCCAGACCATTATTCCTCCTCCACCAAACTTTACAGTTGGCACTATGCATTTGGACAGGTAGCGTTCTCCTGGCATCCGCCAAACCCAGATTCGTCCGTCGGACTGCCAAATGGTAAAGAGGACAGACTATTTTTATACGCTACGCGCTTCAGCACTCGGCGGTCCCGTTCTGTGAGCTTGTGTGGCCTACCACTTCGCGGCTGAGCTGTTGTTGCTCCTAGACATTTCCACTTCACAATAACAGCACTTACAGTTGGCTGGGGCAGAAATTTTACAAACTGACTTGTTGGAAAGGTGGCATCCTATGATGGTGCCACGTTGAAAGTCACTGAGCTCTTCAGTAAGGCTATTCTACTGCCAATGTTTGTCTATGGAGATTGCATGGCGGTGTGCTCGATTTCATACACCTGTCAGCAACGGGTGTGGCTGAAATAGCCGAATACACTAATTTGAAGAGGTGCCCACATATATAGTGTAGGTTTAGCCTACTCCAATATCTGCATTGTTTTTAAAATGACATGTAGACAAACAAATTGACACATCTTGCATTTAGATGTTTTTTTTTCTTCAAAATCCACAAGTAAAATGTACACAGTTTAACAGAAATATCTATATTTTTTAATTGGCAGATTTTTTTTTTCTGATTTAAGAACACTTCAACCCTGTTACTTTATTTGGCACCTAGGCAGTTACTATAGTCATTTATTTAACTAAACATAGCTTTGCAGTCCACATTGTGGTCCTCTGTAGCTCAGCTGGTAGAGCACGGCGCTTGTAACGCTAAGGTAGTGGGTTCGATCCCCGGGACCACCCATACACAAAAAACGAATAATGTATGCACGCATGACTGTAAGTCGCTTTGGATAAAAGCGTCTGCTAAATGGCATATCATTATTATATCATCATTTTGGTCTTTTGTACCAGTTTCAGTGTAGTGTGTAAATCGCTCTGGATAAGAGCGTCTGCTAAATGACGTAAATGTAAATGTATACAAAGGCATGGTCTTTAAACTATGGATTTAATAATAATTGATTGGACTTACAGTGGGGAAAAAAAGTATTTAGTCAGCCACCAATTGTGCAAGTTCTCCCACTTAAAAAGATGAGAGAGGCCTGTAATTTTCATCATAGGTACACGTCAACTATGACAGACAAAATGAGAAAAAAAAATCCAGAAAATCACATTGTAGGATTTTTAATGAATTTATTGGCATATGATGGTGGAAAATAAGTATTTGGTCAATAACAAAAGTTTCTCAATACTTTGTGTGATGTCACGAGAGGCTACACAGCTTTCAGCGGGATTGCTCAAGTAGTGCAAGGAGACCAGGTTCAACCAAAACAAGGATTTTATTAAAGGTCTTGGGAAACTAACGAAAGTATAACACAATTCTGTTCTCTGGTGGCTCTTTAAGGGTTAACAGTTCAGGGATGTCTCTTCCACATCCAAAATCATAACTCTCCCTCGCTCAAATAACTTTTCCCCAGTCTTACTGTATTCCACGTTGCAGCTAGTGGCCAACCCAGCAAAACGTCCTTCCAAATGTCCCACACGTATTTCCACAGGTGCATATATCCAAAGGTGAGTATTTCCCAAAGGTAAGTATCTCCAAATCCTTATATTCCTCATGGAAGTGGACGTGCAGCACTCTTGTCCTCCAGAGAGCCCAGCTTGGAGACCGTGTCTCTTCCCTTCAACAACCCTCAGCTCATCAGCTCCTGATTGGTTTCAGCTGCGTGGGAAGATTGGCCATAGAGGGTTGGAGTTCCCGACCATACCAGCAGATGGAGCCATAGCTGTCTGGGTTTGCAGCCATCTCAGGGGGATGTAACGTCCCTCCAGGACACAGCCTCTCGTGACATCACATTTGTTATATACCATTTGTTGGCAATGACACAGGTCAAACGTTTTCTGTAAGTCTTCACAAGGTTTTCACACACCGTTGCTGGTATTTTGCCCCATTCCTCCATGCAGATCTCCTCTACAGCAGTGATGTTTTGGGGCTGTCGCTGGGCAACACGGACTTTCAACTCCCTCCAAAGATTTTCTATGGGGTTGAGATCTGGAGACTGGCTAGGCCACTCCAGGACCTTGAAATGCTTCTTACGAAGCCACTCCTTCGTTGCCCGGGCAGTGTGTTTGGGATCATTGTCATGCTGAAAGACCCAGCCACGTTTCATCTTCAATGCCCTTGCTGATGGAAGGAGGGTTTCACTCAAAATCTCACGATACATGGCCCCATTCATTCTTTCCTTTACACGGATCAGTCGTCCTGGTCCCTTTGCAGAAAAACAGCCCCAAAGCATGATGTTTCCAACCCCATGCTTCACAGTAGGTATGGTGTTCTTTGGATGCAACTCAGCATTCTTTGTCCTCCAAACATGACGAGTTGAGTTTTTACCAAAAAGTTATATTTTGGTTTCATCTGACCATATGACATTCTCCCAATCCTCTTCTGGATCATCCAAATGCACTTCAGACGGGCCTGGACATGTACTGGCTTAAGCAGGGGGACACGTCTCGCACTGCAGGATTTGAGTCCCCTGACGGCGTAGTGTGTTACTGATGGTAGGCTTTGTTACTTTGGTCCCAGCTCTCTGCAGGTCATTCACTAGGTCCCCCGTGTGGTTCTGGGATTTTTGCTCACCGTTCTTGTGATCATTTTGACCCCACGGGGTGAGATCTTGCGTGGAGCCCCAGATCGAGGGAGATTATCAGTGGTCTTGTATGTCTTCCATTTCCTAATAATTGCTCCCACAGTTGATTTCTTCAAACCAAGCTTCTTACCTATTGCAGATTCAGTCTTCCCAGCCTGGTGCAGGTCTACAATTTTGTTTTTGGTGTCCTTTGACAGCTCTTTGGTCTTGGCCATAGTGAAGTTTGGAGTGTGACTGTTTGAGGTTGTGGACAGGTGTATTTTATACTAATAACAAGTTCAAACAGGTGCCATTAATACAGGTAACGAGTGGAGGACAGAGGAGCCTCTTAAAGAAGAAGTTACAGGTCTGTGAGAGCCAGAAATCTTGCTTGTTTGTAGGTGACCAAATACTTATTTTCCACCATAATTTGCAAATAAATTCATTAAAAATCCTACAATGGGATTTTCAGGATTTTTTTTCCTCAATTTGTCTGTCATAGTTGACGTGTACCTATGATGAAAATTACAGGCCTCTCTCATCTTTTTAAGTGGGAGAACTTGCACAATTGGTGGCTGACTAAATACTTTTTTTCCCCACTGTACATATAACTTTTCTAGACACCCAAAGCTCTTTACAGTGTGAGGGGAAACTCACCACCCTAACCCCACTTACTTAATATTTATTAGTAGTTATTGGGACACCCGTTTAAAGTCCCATCTTCTTATATTTTATTGATGAACATTCCATTGTTAATTAAAATGAAATTAATGTTGTAAAAGTGTATGGTATAAATTACAGTGATCTGTCTTTGAACTTACTGCCTTCTTGTTCATTTCAGCAGTATATTTCTCTGACTTTGGCTTTTGTTACCTCCCTGCATCGCAGTGCTAGCTGTGCCACTAGAGATCCTGGTTCGAATCCAGGCCGCGACCAGGAGACCCATGGGGCGGCGCACAATTGGCCCAGCGTCGTCCAGGGTGGGGGAGGGAATGGCCGGCAGGGATGTAGCTCAGTTGGTAGAGCATGGCGTTTGCAACGCCAGGGTTGTGGGTTCGATTCCCACGGGGGGCCAGTATGAAAAAATTTAAATAATGTATGCACTCACTAACTGTAAGTCGCTCTGGATAAGAGCGTCTGCTAAATGACTAAAATGTAAAAATGTAAAAAATGTTTGTCTTGCCGCATTCAAAACAACTGGGAGCTCGGAAATCTCCGACATCCGACTTCAGTGCGTTCAAAACAACTGGGAACTCGCGAAAAAACCGAGCTCCGACTGGGAACAATCGATTTGAACCGTCATCCAACTCGGAATTCCAACTCGGGAACTCGGGCCTCTTTCTAGAGTTCCGAATTGAAGATCACTGACGTCATGATTTGACCTCGTATTTTTCCGAATTCCCAGTTGTTTTGAACGCGGCATCTGTGTGGCGTTCATACATACGTCTTTGTGACCACAATTTGAAACGGAACACCATTGAATGGGAGACTTTTACTCTCCCAACTTAGTTGTTTTCCTGCCAAAGGCTGTGCATCTTTTGACGGTCAAGAATATGATATATTACTATTAGACAGCCTAGTAGGGAAACTAACAACTTTGCTCTGTCAAATAGAATAACTCCTCTGTGCTTGGAATGGAATCCTTTATGCTAGTTAGCTCATTTTAGATGAGAGTAGCAAAAGTTAGCTACTAGTTATTTATATATATATATATATATATATATATATATATATATATAAATAAGGACAACTTACCCTTTTGCGTTTTGTCCTTTCTCAATGTTATGAATTTTAGTGACGTTGCCAATTCTTGTTCCCGAACTCTAGACATGCCATTTCGAAAATGAGGCGTTTCCCGCGAAATGGAATATGCGTCATCATATTCCCTCCTCTGATTGGTCGGATAAGCGGGCATTCTGAGCCGGCATACGCGTCATCACGCTCTCTCATCTGATTGGTTGAGTAGGCGGGCCTTCTCACTTTGTGGCTTTGGTAACTAGTGACGACCGTTGTGTTGGTGCTTCAGGAAAGGATCCTAGATTCAAGCGATTAGAAAGCCAAGTAGAAATAAGGTTTGTTACCAAACTACAAGTGAAACGTGGAGGTGGCGCGTAATGACTTAAAAAAACAAACATATTGTTTCTAAATAAAAACGTGAGATGAGATTTAGTTGGTTGGCTAGCTAACGTAGCGTTAGCCTGCTGCAGGCCAATTGTGATAGCTAGCTGATCATCTAACGTTACAATTAGGCTTGAATAAAACATAATGTTAAAAATTGGTAGTTAGAAATTGTTTGCGAAAGAGTCCGGTAGTTAATCATTATTTCAACTTGAAAAGTCAGGATGCCAAGACCAAGTCAATTATTCTAGCCAACGTTCGCTAGCTAGCCATTTTGGTCTCTCAGTCAGTCCCACACACACTCGTCACACTGGCTGGGTGGGGCCGCAGCTAGTTTGCTAAAGTTATGTTAGATAAACAACAGGCCTGCCAGTCTACTAACGTTAGTAAAAAAATGTGTTGAATTTTAAGATAACATTCGCTAGCTGCTCTCTACAAACCGTA